>NC_140021.1:23485918-23517867 GCF_964263955.1 Coregonus lavaretus
GGGCGGAGCTCATTAGAATAATACCCAGCAGTGTGCTTTGCAGGTGTTCATTTTAACATTTACATTTTGGTCATTTAGCAGACACTCTTATCCAAAGCTACTTACAGTCAGTGCAATAAACTAAGGTCGATGAACAAGAACATATCACAGTCATAGCAAGTAAAAATATTATGTTACCGTTACCGAGAATGGTGTAGCTATGCGTCCAATTTATTATAATTATTTTAAATCAGAAAATAAAAAATGCATGTATTCTAAAATATTTACAAAATTCATGAATTGTACTTCAGGCAGGTGAAGTACAAATATAAAATAGGTATTGAAGTGCTGTAACATATAAACACATTACCTAGCAGCCAACATGCTTTCATCAATCCCATGGAACTGTGGTAAAATACTGCAAAATACAAACCCCATCTCCCCTCAATGAATTTAAGTAATTAATTCATTACAATTACAGTAATCCGATTACAGTAATGCACTGTACTGTTGTTTTACGGTAATTTACAGGCAGCCAGTTACTTGTAAGTTACCGTAAAAACAACGCTAAAATATATTACAGTAACAGCATCGGATACCGTAAAATACGGTACGCTAACACATTGTAGCTTTTTTTACGGTATTACAGACAACTGGCTGACTATGTTACCGTAAAAACCTCAGGACATTTAGCATGTACATCTACATGTTGGAATGTGTGATTATCTCAACTGATTATCTTGTTGTTTGTGTCTGTTTGTGCACTTGGAATGTGTGTATTTGACCATTATGATTTATATGCTGTCACATTCGCCAGCTGTGCTGTGCCGCAGGAACCAAACAAGTGTTGGTGTCAACTGTCTTGCTAGGAAGCTGCCTAGATTGACCTAAGAGTTAGCATCTCTGAAAATAGAGAAAAGTGCTGATGGGGAGTTGGAGAAGTTGAGGATATGTGTGTGAAGGGGAGCGCGCTCTGTCTTTCCACAAATAGGCAAGGAGGAGAGGGGAAGCGGTTGGAGAAAAGGGGGTTGGCTCTTCAGCGCCAGGCCTCATATTTGCAATTAGCGAGGAGGGTTCGTTTTTGATTAAATTTCAGCCCTTATTTTTCGCTCAAGAGGACTTAATCACTTTTTATGTGGGTGTGCTTGATTATTGCTTGATTATTGCTGCATTTCGGCCGCGCTTCCCCCAATCATATCCTCATAGCACTCTCTTGACGATTGATTTGTCACAGTCTTGGGCACTTTGGTGATGATAGAACACACAGCTAATGACCGTGAATTGGTAGATTGTGATGGGGGCGTGATAAAGATGTGCTGTCTGTCGCTGATGCACATAAACTATGATCTGCCCTAATGTCGGTCCTCTATTTTGACTTCTACTGCTTCTGGGGGAAATAAAATGAAACCCGGGAACTCCATACGCACAAAAAGCTTACTTCTCTCAAATGTTGTGCACAAATTTGTTTGTTTACATCCCTGTTAGTGAGCATTTCTCCTTTGCCAAGATAATCCATCCACCTGACAGGTGTGTCAGATCAAGCAGCTGATTAAACAGCATGATCATTACACAGGTGCACCTTGTGCTGGGGACAATAAAAGGCCATAAGCCACCTCCAACCAGCCTCGCAACCGCAGACCACGTGTATGGTGTCATGTGGGCGAGCGGTTTGCTGATGTCAACGTTGTCTGTACACAATTCCTGGAAGCTGAAAATGTCCCAGTTCTTCAATGGCCTGCATACTCACCATATATGTCACCCATTAAGCATGATTGGGATGCTCTGGATTGACGTGTACAACAACGTGTTCCAGTTCTCGCCAGTATCCAGCAACTTCGCACAGCCATTGAAGAGGAGTGGGACAACATTCCAGAGGCCACAGTCAACAGCCTAAATCAACTCTATGCGAAGGAGATTTGTGGCGTTGCATGAGACAAATGGTGGTCACACCAGATACTGGCGGGTTTTCTGATCCACGTCCCTACCTTTTTTTTAAGGTATCTGTGACAAACAGATGCATATCTGTATTCCCAGTCATGTGAAAGATTAGGGTCTAATGAATGTACAGTGGGGGAAAAAAGTATTTAGTCAGCCACCAATTGTGCAAGTTCTCCCACTTAAAAAGATGAGAGAGGCCTGTAATTTTCATCATAGGTACACGTCAACTATGACAGACAAAATAAGATTTTTTTTCTCCAGAAAATCACATTGTAGTATTTTTTATGAATTTATTTGCAAATTATGGTGGAAAATAAGTATTTGGTCAATAACCAAAGTTTCTCAATACTTTGTTATATACCCTTTGTTGGCAATGACACAGGTCAAACGTTTTCTGTAAGTCTTCACAAGGTTTTCACACACTGTTGCTGGTATTTTGGCCCATTCCTCCATGCAGATCTCCTCTAGAGCAGTGATGTTTTGGGGCTGTCGCTGGGCAACACAGACTTTCAACTCCCTCCAAAGATTTTCTATGGGGTTGAGATCTGGAGACTGGCTAGGCCACTCCAGGACCTTGAAATGCTTCTTACGAAGCAACTCCTTTGTTGCCCGGGCAGTGTGTTTGGGATCATTGTCATGCTGAAAGACCCAGCCACGTTTCATCTTCAATGCCCTTGCTGATGGAAGGAGGTTCTCACTCAAAATCTCACGATACATGGTCCCATTCATTCTTTCCTTTACACGGATCAGTCGTCCTGGTCCCTTTGCAGAAAAACTGCCCCAAAGCATGATGTTTCCACCCCCATGCTTCACAGTAGGTATTGTGATCTTTGGATGCAACTCAGCATTATTTGTCCTCCAAACACGACGAGTTGAGTTTTTACCAAAAAGTTCTATTTTGGTTTCATCTGACCATATGACATTCTCCCAATCCTCTTCTGGATCATCCAAATGCACTCTAGCAAACTTCAGACGGGCCTGGACATGTACTGGCTTAAGCAGGGCGACACGTCTTGCACTGCAGGATTTGAGTCCCTGGCGGCGTAGTGTGTTACTGATGGTAGGCTTTGTTACATTGGTCCCAGCTCTCTGCAGGTCATTCACTAGGTCCCCCCGTGTGGTTCTGGGATTTTTGCTCACCGTTCTTGTGATCATTTTGACCCCACGGGGTGAGATCTTGCGTGGAGCCCCAGATCGAGGGAGATTATCAGTGGTCTTGTATGTCTTCCATTTCCTAATAATTGCTCCCACAGTTGATTTCTTCAAACCAAGCTGCTTACCTATTGCAGATTCAGTGTTCCCAGCCTGGTGCAGGTCTGCAATTTTGTTTCTGGTGTCCTTTGACAGCTCTTTGGTCTTGGCCATAGTGGAGTTTGGAGTGTGACTGTTTGAGGTTGTGGACAGGTGTCTTTTATACTGATAACAAGTTCAAACAGGTGCCATTAATACAGGTAACGAGTGGAGGACAGAGGAGCCTCTTAAAGAAGAAGTTACAGGTCTGTGAGAGCCAGAAATCTTGCTTGTTTGTAGGTGACCAAATACTTATTTTCCACCATAATTTGCAAATAAATTAATAAAAAATCCTACAATGTGATTTTCTGGATTTTTTTTCCTCAATTTGTCTGCCATAGTTGACGTGTACCTATGATGAAAATTACAGGCCTCTCTCATCTTTTGAAGTGGGAGAACTTGCACAATTGGTGGCTGACTAAATACTTTTTTCCCCCACTGTACTTAAATTGACTGATTTCCTCATATGAACTGTATCTCAGTAAAATCTTTGAAATTGTTGCATGTTGCGTTTATATTTTTGTTCAGTACAATTGATGTTCACAGTAGAGGTCTATGCAGGGCTAATTTTCATACCACGCCTGCATGCTCCCGCTGACTTATTTTCCGACTCCCACCTGCTCCCGCAAGATCTTCTCCTGAACCCGACCGCAGTCCTGCAATATTATTTTAGGTGTATGTGATGCAGCTCGCTGTGCAGCCTCGTGCCAGCAATTTTGACACCATAGTCAAGATCAAAATGTGCAAAAATAGACTAAGAAATAGGTTAAAATATTGGTACAGTACGTACACTACCTTTCAAAAGTTTGGGGTCACTTAGAAATGTCCTTGTTTTCGAAAAAAAAGCAATTTTTTTGGCCATTAAAGTAACATCAAATTGATCAGAAATACAGTGTAGACATTGTTAATGTTGTAAATGGCTATTGTAGCTGGAAACGGCTGATTTTTATGGATTATCTACATAGGCGTACAGAGGCCCCTTATCAGCAACCATCAGTCCTGTGTTCCAATGGCACGTTGTGTTTGCAAATCCAAGTTTATCATTTTTAAAAGGCTAATTGATCATTAGAAAACCCTTTTGCAATTATGTTAGCACAGCTGAAAACTGTTGTGCTGATTAAAGAAGCAATAAAACTGGCCTTCTTGAGACTAGTTGAGTATCTGGAGCATCAGCAATTGTGGGTTTGATTACAGGCTCATCAGTCTATTTTTATCTCGAGAAATGAAGGCTATTCCATGTGAGAAATTGCCAAGAAACTGAAGATCTCGTACAACGCTGTGTACTACTCCCCTCACAGAACAGCACAAACTGTCTCTAACCAGAATAGAAAGAGGAGTGGGAGGCCCCGGTGCACAACTGAGCAAGAGGACAAATACATTAGAGGCGACTCTGGGATTCTGACCTTCTAGGCAGAGTTGCAAAGAAAAAGCCATGTCTTTTTAAAAAAAAGATTAAGATGGGCAGTCTGAGATATGGCTTTTTCTTTGCAATTCTGCCTAGAAGGTCAGCATCCCGGAGTCACCTCTTCACTGTTGATGTTGAGACTGGTGTTTTGCAGGTACTATTTAATGAAGCTGCCAGTTGAGGACCTTTGAGGCGCCTGTCTCCTCTGCTACAGAGGATTATTCTACAATTTAGAAAATAGTACAAATAAAGAAAAACCCTTGAATGAGTAGGTATTCTAAAACTTTGGACCGGTAGTGTATGTATATAAAAGGTGTGTGTAGACAGTATGGACAGTATCTGAATAGAAAAGGTGTGTACAGCAGTAGTTATATAGGTTGTGCCATGACTAGAATGCAATACATACATCTAAAGTTGTTAAAACAGTATGTAAACATGATTAAAGTTATCAGTGTTCAATGACTTTATGTACAGCACATAGTGCAACGCAGTCTCTAAGGTTCAGGGCAGGGTACTGGGCGGAGGCCGGCTAGTGGTGACTGTTTAACAGTCTGATGGCCTGGAGATAGATGCTGTTTATCAGTCTCTCGGTACCAGCTCTCGGTCCCAACTGGGTGAACAGGCCATGGCTCGGGTGGCTGAGGTCCTTGTTGATCTTCTTGGCCTTCCTGTGACTCTGGGGGCTGTAGATGTACTGGAGGGCAGGCAGTATTTGTGTTTGTCTATTTTAAGGATCCCCATTAGCTGCTGCCACTCTTCCTGGGGTCAAGCAACATTAAGGCAGTTATACGCAATTTAAAATATTACATGACATTACATTTCATAACACTTGTCACAACACATTAATTGTGTGCCCTCAGGCAACTACTCTACTACCACATACACTGTATCTACAATACAAAATCTATGTGTACGCTTGTGTAGAGTGCGTGTCTTATCATGTGTATGTGTAAGGGTTTGTCTGTGCCTGAGTGTGTGTCTCTTCATAGTTCCCGCTGTTCCATAAGGTGTATTTTTATCTGTTTTTAAAATCTGATTCTACAGTTACCTGATGTGGAATAGAGTTCCATGTAGCAATGGCTCTATGTAGTACTGTGCGCCTCCCATAGTCTGTTCTGAACTTTGGGATTGTGAAGAGACCTCTGGTGGCATGTCTTGTGGGGTATGCATGGGTGTCCGAGCTGTGTGCTAGTAGTTTAAACAGACAGCTCGGTGCATTCAACATGTCAATACTTCTTACAAAAACAAATAGTGATGAAGTCAATCTCTCCTCTACTTTGAGCCATGAGAGATTGACATGCATAGTACTAATGTTATCTCTCCGTGTACATTTAAGGGCCAGCCGTGCTGCCCTTTTCTGAGCCAATTGCAATTTCCTAAATCCTTCTTAGGAAAGTGTACCCCAGATGATGCCTGCACCAACCTCTGGAGAGCCCTGCTGTTGTGGACGGTGCAATTGCCATACCAGGCGGTGATACATACCGACAGGATGCTCTCTATGGTGCATCTGTAGAATTTCATGAGGGTCTTAGGGGCAAAGCCACGTTTCTTCAGCTTCCTGAGGTTGAAGAGGCGCTGTTGCGCTTTTTTCACCACACTGTCTGTGTGAAGGGACCATTTCAGGTCGTCAATGCTGTGCACACTGAGGAACTTGAAGCTTTTGATCCTCTCCACTGCGGCCCCGTCGATGTGGATGGGGGTGTGCTCGCTCTGCTGTCTCCTGTAGTCCACAATCAGCTCCTTTGTTTTGTTGGCGTTGAGGGAGAGGTTATTCCTGGCACCATTCAGCCAGGACTCTCACCTCCTCCCTGTAGGCTGTCTCGTCATTGAAGGTAATCAGGCCTACCACTGTTGTATGGTCAGCAAACTTGATGACTGAGTTGGAGACATGCATGGCCACGCAGTCATGGGTGAACAGGGAGTACAGGAGGGGGCTGAGCACGCACCCCTGTGGGGCCCCCGTGTTGAGGATCAGCGTGGTGAAGGTGTTGTTGCCTACCTTCACCACTTGGGGTCGGCCCATTAGGAAGTCCAGGACCCAGTTGCACAGGGAGGGGTTCAGACCCAGGGCCTTGAGCTTAGTGATGAGCTTGGAGGGCACTATGGTGTTGAAGGCTGAGCTGTAGTTGATGAACAGCATTCTCACATATGTATTTCTCTTGTCCAGGTGGGATAGAGAGGCAGGTAGGTTGCTGGTTCGAATCCCCGAGCTGACTGGGTGAAACATCTGCCGATGTGCCCTTGAGCAAGGCACTTAACCCTAATTGCTCCTGTAAGTCGCTCTGGATAAGAGCATATGCTAAATGACGTAAATGGATAGGGCAGTGTAATGGCGATTGTGTCATCCGTGGATCTGTTTGAGCGGAATGTAAATTGTAGTGGGTCTAGGTTGTAGGGTAAGGTGGAGATCAAATCACATTTTATTTGTCACATACACGTGTTTAGCAGATGTTATAGCGGGTGTAGCGAAATGCTTATGCTTCTAGCTCCGACAGTGCAGTAATATCTAACAATTACACAACATTTACCCAATATACAAAAAAAAGTAAGGAATGGGATTTAAGAATATATACATATATGGACAAGCAATGACAGAGCGGCATGGACTAAGATACAGAATAATATTATAGAATGCAGTATATACATATGATATGAGTAGTGCAAGATATGTATACATTATTAAAGGGCGGCAGGTAGCTTAGTGGGTAAGAGTGTTGTGCCAGTAACCGAAAGGTCGCTGGTTCTAATCCCTGAGCCGACTAGGTGAAAAATCTGTTGATGTGCCCTTAAGCACATCGACAGTAAGTCGCTCTGGATAAGAGCGTCTGCTAAATGACGTAAATGTAAAGTGACTAATGTTCAATTTCTTAAAGTGGCCAGCGAAGTCCTTGCCCGTAGTTCGTTGACTTTGTTAACTGAAGATTAGCGAGTAGAATACTTGGAAGCGGTGGGTGGTGTGCGCGCCTCCTAAGTCGGACCAGCAGGCCGCTCCGCCGGTGATGTTTTGGGTCAGCCGCTGGAATCAGTTCAGTTGCCCTGGGATCTGCTTCGGGAAAGTCGTATTTCTGGTCGTAATGCTGGTGAGTTACCACCGCTCTGATATTCAATCGTTTTTCCCGGCTGTATGTAATGATGCAAAACACTTTCTGAGCTAATAATGTACAAAATAATACATAAAAAAACTAAATACTGCAAAGTTTCCTAAGAGCTAGTCACGAGGCCGCCATCTTCGTCGGCGCCAGGAACAATCTGGTCCTTAACAAGCCTCTCAAAGCACTTCATGATGACAGTGCTATGTGGCAATAGTCATTTAGTTCAGTTACCTTCGCTTTCTTGGGTACAGGAACAATGGTGGAGATCTTGAAGCAAGTGGGGACAAAGGACTGGGATACAATAGATAATGAATAGCCTACAAAACAGAAAGACAACCGTTTCGAAATAATCTTGCATAAATTTGATTGGAGCTGGACAATTTGCAGGCAGACGCAAATAAATGTGTTATCAATATTTATTTTCAGTCAATGTTGGAGCCTAAACTATAGCCTATCATATTTAGGAAGTTAATTTCCATGGAAAGACAACCGCTCACGCTTCTCTGCCCATGCATATAGCCTACAGGCTATTTAATTGACACCACGCATAGGTGCATTTGATCTCGCACGCTCAACACAAGAGAGCAGAGGTAGTCTACTGAACTTGAAGCAGAATTATCCTACTAGAGTTTGTGAATGGTGTGACAGGTGCTTTTAAAAACCATTACAGTCTAAGCCCTGTCTTAGCCGGGGGGAGCGGGAGGTTCTACTAAGCTATATGTAATTGTTTAAGAAGGTCATACCAAGGATCATTTAGCTATTTGATTTAGAATTTTAAGACCCATTAAAGCATTTAAAAAAATATGAAGAAATTACTTGATGAAAAAAAAATGTGGCCTTACTGCTATTAGCCCAATACAAACACATTGAATAACAGATTCACTACATGGAACAAAAGACAGTCCCCCCAAAAAAATCTAAAGGAAGTTTGTTCTAAAGTGTCTGTCCTATAGCTGATAGATATATGAAAGATCTTGAAACATTTTGTAACACATTTTTTACATGTATTGAATCCCTTCTTTTTGGCACTAAACTTCTCCATATATACTGTACTTCCATTCCACTTCCTTTCAACTGGTACCAGGGGACATTCAGACGAGTCTTGTGAGGCCTGTGGGTGTCCTAGAGCAAAACAACATGTACGTGTTCGTGAGAGTCTCACCTTTCCACAGAGGGGAATATTAGTGTGTAGCCCAAACTGTTTGGACGCTACAGAAGTTGGCAGATCGGCTGTACCGACTTCAGAAGAGTCCCAAGATGCTTGTGGGGGCCGTAGAGCAAAACGGAGAACACCATCATGTCCGTGAGAGTCTCATAATAATTACTTGTAGATGCATCCAATGCAACATTCCATATATCTCTAGCTTAAACTGACTGATTTATTTATTATGCTGGTCAACAATAGTGTACTATATAGGGAATAGAGTGCCGTTTGGGATGCAGGCAGATTGTTCTAGAAGGTTCCTGATCTGACTTGAACACAAACGAGACAGGAGCCCCACACTGACTGGAGGTGCACTGAAAGGCTGAAAAAAAATCAATACACACGTATGGATGCATGGCGCACACAAACAAACAGGTAGTATTTCAGGGATCTGGGAAGCATATAACCTAACTGTAACTGGGTTTAGGGTTTTATAAAGACCAAATCTTAGAGGGCTGTTTCTTTTCTCTATTACAAATGGGGAATGACGCGAGCTGTGACAGTGTATTTTATTCTGTTCTAAATTATCACTCAATGGCTAATGAGCATTCAGGACCCAGCAAGCACAGCTCAGCTCCCTTGCTTCACTTTTTTCCACTGTACCATTAAATATAAGACAGTTGCCTGATTATGTCACAGCACAAACCATTTATAGCAGTATGAATAAAACATTTAGGCACCTTTTCTTAGAGGTTGGCATTTTGCTCTACAAATTAAAGGGCCAGAACAGTCATTCTGATTCCCATGTAAAACAGCCGTTTGAGTGACTACAATATCACCCATAATATTTGTTTTGGATAGTAATGCTCAACATTTTTTTTGTTTTTTTTCTCACGGCTAGCTAACAGGAAGTTTGAAAATGTCTATGCTTCCCGGTTTTAAGTTTAGTTTTTGCATCTTTTACTTTCGGTTTTGTACACCAGCTTCAAACAGCTGAAAATGCATTATATTTTGTTTTATGGAAAATGTCTGCATAGTGCATCTTTAAATATATGCCTCCTGAAAGTAATTTATGGATTACATAAAATAAATATCCATCTGCTGGGTCAACCCAGCATGAAAGTGAATAAAAACCCAACTGATGGTTAAATTAACCCATGTTAATTCAATGGTATGGCCTATTGGTGGCGTGGCTTTCGGATAGTTACTTTTGGCTAACCATGAGAGTAAATGTAATTCATGTTAATCATTTTGAGTTTGTACACTGCAAATAAAAATTCTACATCAATATTTTTGCACATTACATAGTTCTATATACATTGTGACATTATTTTAGTGGTAACTATTACAACATACAAAGGCACTAAAGGACATCATACACTTATATAAGCCTTATTAACACTCCAAAAGTGTCAGTGGTCAACCTGAACATGTGTTGACAATACAACAGAACAGATTAACCGGAATGGCATTTACTCTCACGGGTGGCCAAAAATAACTATCTGAAAGCCACACCCCTACTAAGCCACGCCTACTATCTTCTGATCTGACCCGGTGGATCCTAGCTCAATAACTCAGCATCAACAACCCAACTTAAAAAAAACAATGGGTGTTATGTGACCCAGCTGGCTGGGTGAAAATAACCAAACGTGTGTTCTGTCAAAAATTTACCCAAATTGGGTTGTTTTTAACCAAGCATTTTTTGAGTGTAGGGAGAGTAGGGGCATAGGGGCTATGAAATGCAATTGAAGACTTGATTTAGACTGATTAAAGGGAATTTTGAATGGTTGTCAACACTTCGAAACTGACCAATCAGTGTGTCTTTCCACAGGCATTTTCATACAGCAGAATAACATACTGCTAAAAGCTAATGTAACAACATCAAGGCACTGTGTGGCTTTCCCTGAGTGACATGTAGACATTCAAACCTCCCACTGGGCCTGTGGGTGTCTTCCATGGCTGAGTCCCAAATAGCACCCTATTTGTTAAATAGTGCACTATATAAGAAAAGTGTGTCATTTGAAACGCAGACGCCCGTTTCTACTGTGCATATCTGCACAAGGCCTGTCCCCTGCCTTGTATTTCTCTCTCTCTCACTCACACAGACCTGTAATTTCCCAAATGCATGGGTCCCGAGAGAAGTGTCACTGGGGATTATACTATACACAACAAGTGGATTAGGGACACAGTTTGACAGATTGGCTTCCACACTCACTCATTCACATTCTGAAGTAATTCTGTAATGTGTGCAAGGATGGATCCCTCTACTACGTGTGTGTGTGTGTGTGTGTGTGTGTGTGTGTGTGTGTGTGTGTGTGTGTGTGTGTGTGTGTGTGTGTGTGTGTGTGTGTGTGTGTGTGTGTGTGTGTGGACGTGCATGGACGTGCATACATGTTCAGCCGCCCAAGCCATAGAATGTTCACTCTGCTACCGTCTGGTAATTGGTACTGGAGCATTGGCTCTCGGACCAACAGGCTCCGAGACAGCTTCTACTCCCAAGCCAGAACACTGCTAAATAGCCATAAGACTGCTAAATGGTTAATGAAATGTTTACCTGGACTATCTGCATTGACTCTATCTTGAACTGACTCTATGCACACCCCTTACGGAAAAACCACATGATTTCACGTGAAATTTCCACGTTTTGCATATGTGAAATTTCCATGTGGTTTCGGAACACTTCTCAAGTGATGATATTTTACATGAAGTTTCACGTGGATTTTCACGTGCTCACATAACCCTTCACATGTGAAATCATGTGAAACCATGTGATTTTGGAACACTTTAAATGTGATGATATTTCACATAAAGATTCAAAGGTGATGCCCTGCAAAAAAAAATCTGTCGTAAGGATGTCCCTGGAATGTCACAAAGTCGCAGTGTTTTCAACTATTTGACACACATGATCAAATCAAATCAAATTGTATTTGCCACATGCGCAGAATACAACAGGTGTAGTGAAATGCTTACTTACAAGCCCTTAACCAACAATGCAGTTTTTACGTAAAAAAAAAAAGTGTTAAGTAAAAAATTGAAAATAACAAATAATTAAAGAGCAGCAGTAAAATAAAATCACAGTAGGGAGGCTAAATAGAGTGGGTACCGGTAGAGAGTCAATGTGCGGGGGCACCGGTTAGTCGAGGTAATTGAGGTAATATGTACATGTGGGTAGAGTTAAAGTGACTATGCATAAATAATAAACAGAGTAGCAGCAGCGTAAAAGAGGGGTTAGGGGTGGGGTGGGGTGGAGTGGAGTGGGTGGGCAATGCAAATAGACCGGGAAGCCATGATTAGCTGTTCAAGAGTCTTAGGGCTTGGGGGTAGCTGTTAAGAAGCCTTTTGGACCTAGACTTGGCGCTCCGGTACCGCTTGCCATGTGGTAGTAGACAGAACAGTTTATGAATAGGGTGGCTGGAGTATTTGACAATTTTTAGGTCCTTCCTCTGACACCGCCTGGTATAAATGTCCTGGATGGCAGGAAGCTTGGCCCCAGTGATGTACTGGGCCGTACGCACTACCCTCTGTAGTGCCTTGCGGTCGGAGGCAGAGCAGTTGCCATACCAGGCAGTGATGCAACTATTCAGAATGCTCTCGATGGTGCAGCTGTAGAACCTTTTGAGGATCTGAGGACCCATGCCAAATATTCCTGAGGGGAATAGGCTTTGTCGTGCCCTCTTCACGACTGTCTTGGTGTGTTTGGACCATGATAGTTTGTTGGTGATGTGGACACCAAGGAACTTGAATCTCTCAACCTGTTCTACTACAGCCCCGTCGATGAGAATGGGGGCGTGCTCAGTCCTCTTTTTTTCCTATAGTCCACAATCATCTCCTTTGTCTTGATCACGTTGAGGGAGAGGTTGTTATCCTGGCACCACACGGCCAGGTCTCTGACCTCCTTCCTATAGGCTGTCTCATCGTTGTGGGTGATCAGGCCTACCACTGTTGTGTCATCGACAAACTTAATGATGTTGTTGGAGTTGTGCCTGGCCATGCAGTCATGGGTGAACAGGGAGTACAGGAGGGGACTGAGCACACACCCC
The DNA here is from genome assembly GCF_964263955.1 of Coregonus lavaretus. Classification (NCBI taxonomy): domain Eukaryota; kingdom Metazoa; phylum Chordata; class Actinopteri; order Salmoniformes; family Salmonidae; genus Coregonus; species Coregonus lavaretus. Next base: position 23,498,807 of record NC_140021.1, read on the forward strand.
TGAGGGGTCCCCGTGTTGAGGATCCGCGTGGCAGATGTGTTGTTACCTACCCTTACCACCTGGGGTGGCCCGTCAGGAAGTCCAGGATCCAGTTGCAGAGGGAGGTGTTTAGTCCCAGGGTCCATAGCTTAGTGATGAGCTTTGAGGGCACTATGTTGTTGAACGCTGAGCTGTAGTCAATGAATAGCATTTTCACGTAGGTGTTCCTCTTGTCCAGGTGGGAAAGGGTAGTGTGGAGTGCAATAGAGATTGAATCATCTGTGGATCTGTTGGGGTGGTATGTAAATGGGAGTGGGTCTAGGGTTTTTGGGATAATGGTGTTGATGTGACCCATGACCAGCCTTTCAAAGCACTTCATGGCTACAAACGTGAGAGCTATGGGTCGGTATTCATTTTGGCAGGTTAAAATAGTGTTCTTGGGCACATGTCAGTGAAGACACTTGCCAGTTGGTCAGCACATGCTCGGAGTACACGTCCTGGTAATCCATCTGGCCCTGCGGCCTTGTGAATGTTGACCTGCTTAAAAGTCTTACTCACATCAGCTACGGAGAGCGTGATCACAAAGTCATCTGGAACAGTTGATGCTCTCATGCATGCTTCAGTGTTGCTTGCCTCGAAGCGAGCATAGAAGTGATTTAGCTCATCTGGTAGGCTTTTGTAACTGGGCAGCTTGCGGCTGTGGTTCCCTTTGTGGTCTGTAATAGTTTTCAAGCCCTGCCACATCCGACGAGCGTCAGTGCCAGTGTAGTATGATTCAATCTTAGTCCTGTATTGACTATTTGCCTGTTTGATGGTTTGTCGGAGGGCATAGCGGGTTAGAGTCCCACTCCTTGAAAGTGGCAGCTCTACCCTTTAGCTCAGTGCGGATGTTGCCTGAAATCCATGGCTTCTGGTTGGGGTAGGTACGTACGGTCCCTGTGGGGACGACGTCATTGATGCACTTATTGATGAAGCCAGTGACTTATGTGGTGTACTCCTCAATGCTATCGGAGAATCCCGGAACATATTCCAGTCTGTGCTAGCAAAACAGTCCTCTAGCTTAGCATCTGCGTCATCTGACCACTTCCTTATTAACCGAGTAACTGGTGCTTCCTGCTTTAGTTTTTGCTTATACAGCTCATTGAGTGCAGTCTTAGTGCCAGCATCGGTTTGTGGTGGTAAATAGACAGCTACGAAAAATATAGATGAAAACTCTCTTGTTAAATAGTGTGGTCTACAGCTTATCATGAGATAGTCTACGAGCAAAACCTCGAGTCTTCTTTAGTATTAGATTTTATGCACCAGCTGTTGTTTACAAATATACACAGACCGCCACCCCGGAGTCAGCCGTTCTATCCTGCCAATTTAGCATATATCCTGCCAGCTGTATGTTATCCATGTCGTCGTTCAGCCACGACTCGTTGAAACATAAGATATTACAGATTTAATGTCCCCTTGGTAGGATAACCTTAATCTTAGGTCGTCCAATTTATTTCCAAATGTTTGAACATTGGCTAATAGGATTGATGGAAGAGGCAGTTTACTCGCTCGCCTTACAAGGCACCCCGACCTACATCCACGATGTCTCCGTCTCTTTCTCATGCGAATGATGGGGATTTGGGCCTTGTCGGGTATCTGTAGAATATCCTTTATGTCCGACTCGTTGAAGAAAAAATCTTTGTCCAATACGAGGTGAGCAATAGCTGTCCTGATATCCAGAAGCTCTTTTTGGTCATAAGAGACGGTGGCAGAAACATTATGTACAGAATGAATTACAAATAACGCGAAAAAACACACAATCATAGTACAATTGGTTAGAGGGCTGTAAAATGGCAGCCATCTTCTCCGGCGCCATCTTCTTGATTACATTGTGTATGTTTATTTATACAGTAATTATTAATATTATTCATTATTATGTCCTCACCTTTGATTTGAACTCATAACCTCTTGGTTCACAGCATTCCGATCTTCCTGCTATGCCACCATGGCTATGCAAATAACTGATTTTACTTGGATTCCTACACTTTGGACTTCAAAGTAAATCTCAGCTTTGTTAAAAATACTCTTAAGAGAAACCATTATATTTATTATAGTAATGCAGGCGTAACATTACAACAGAATAATATGCCCCACCAACATTAGACAACTATACAGTAAGCCCTCAAATTGCTGAAATAAGTAAAGCATAAGTAGAGAATAGTCAGATTAACTGATAACTAACATTGCAGTGCAGATGGCACTCTTTTGCTAAGTGCAGAGATGTATTATAGGCAATTAATATTAAAACCCCCATACTATTTTGTTACTTCCCTTACAGAAAAAAACACATGCGAAATGTGCAGTTTCAAATGTGAAATCATATTTTCACATGTGAAATAGCTGTTTAAGGTAGACATTCACTTGTGAAAATCTAATTTGCACTTTCACATGTGAAAATCTAACTCTCGCATGTGGAATAGCATGCTTACGTTAACTAACTGCTTCTAAACAGCCAGCACGCCAACTCTTACAAATCACATCATTTGAAATTGAAGTGACTGGCGAGATAGTTGTTGCATAGGCTTTGTCCTTTTTGCTAACACCAGCTGTGGATTGGTTGGCTTGCTAGCTAGCTTGCTTTTGTGCAGTGAGCTCGTGTCTCCCCTAGTCTCGAAAAAAAGACCCTTCTTCCCACAGGAAAATTAGGAAAAAAGGAAATAGCTACTGGACATTACACATAATGTGATAATGTGGTCCTCTGTAGCTCAATTGGTAGAGCATGGCGCTTGTAACGCCAGGGTAATATGCACGCATGACTGTAAGTTGCTTTGGATAAAAGCGTCTACTAAATGGCATATTATTATTATAATGGTGTTATTGTCCAAGCAAATGTGTGTTTTTTGAAATGGTACAAGTTTAAGATGGAGATTTTGAAGTGTTTTCTTCTCCAATTTATGCTTTGGCCAGAAATACTGTATGAGTATAGGATGAGTCAACAACATTATTTGGGTATGAGTTAACATAATATTAACTTTTAAAAGTGAGATTTTCACTGGAATGTGTATGTTTGTTCTTAGGGTCATAGATATAGAGGAAGGATTAGCTGTTCATGTTTGTTTTTCTTTCATCACCATGCATTCGTCCCAAATGGCACCCTATTCCCTATATAGTGCACTACGTTTCACCAGGGCCCAGGACACTGGTCAAATGTTGTGCACTATGAAGGGAATAGGGTGCCATTTGGGACGCATACCATCACAACTCCTTCTAAGGTAGAATATGAGGGATGGAGAGACTTGGCCAATATCTATTCAGCATGATAGAGACAACCGGAGTCTTCAAATGATAAGCAACAGCTGTATTAAATGTTAATATAATCTTTGAAAGTAATTATTCTCTCATGCAATTAGTGGCAACTGATAAACTGCCATTATACAACGTTGCCGTTTCAATAAGGATGTTCTCTTCATTAATATCCTTGTACTACTTCAGTTAGTCAGCTGCAATAATACAGACAGAACCACAGAAAATGCTGAGAGAATGTTTTGGTGGAACCTTGGGAATTATGTGGTTCACTCATGCATTTTATAACCTTGGCAACGGCATGTTTCATCAATAAATAACACCTATAAGGATTCGTTTTTTCCTGCTCTGTCAAAACCACTACCCAGGCATCTTTGATAAAGCCAGGCCTTCTGTAGCACACTGTTGTCATCACGGTGATCATAACAAACTTAGTGGTGATGGTGAGTAATAACATTTAGAAGGATATTAGATGGGTTTAGTGTTTTCTTAGTCTTTCCACCTCTCTATATGTTGTCTCTCTGGACTGCGCTCTCTTTTTCTTGTATTTTTCATTTTTTTCCTATTCCACATCATGCTCCTTCCTCTGTATTGAAATACTGACATATGCACATGCAGTCAGAGGGAGAGGAGTGATCTGCCTCCCTCGTTCTTTCTGAGTGCGGTTGAAGGGATTAGCTTTTGCCCGAGTGCCTAGAATAATGATCACTGCAGCGGAGAAACACATTTCCACTTTTCAGGAGATAAGGGGGCCAGACAATCTGCAAGCAGACTTATTAACCAGTTTCCTGTGGCCCATTGTGTAACTAACAGAAAAGTTATCACAGCAACTGCAGACCAGACTTGCTGGGTTGCTCTTGCCCTCCGAGCACGAGGTTAGGACCACCAGTCATCTCTAGTACCTGCCGCTCAGTCGTTGTGACACCCATATGTCTGTGACAGTCTGAGCCCATAGCTGGTATGACATGCAGCTCAGACCAGAGGTGGCGCCACAGGTCCCAGAGTGGTGTGGTGTAAAAAAGTCTGGGGCCCGTAGTTTTCCTGATCTGGTAACCTAACCAGGTAAAAATCCCCACCTATTAAAAAGGTTTCATATGGGCTATGATGGGACCAGAGTTTTTCTAATCAGGTCACATGGTTTAAAACAACTGCTGTAAAAACTCCTGGCCTTGGGGAGGATGAAAACCCTGTCAAACTGCAGCAACCTTGTACTTGTTCATATTAGTTATATTTTAAAGAAGGATTAGGGGGGTTTCCTATACACAGACACAGAGAAAGCAACATGATTGGACAATAAAACTCACAGGGCTGAGCTTGCTTTATGCAGGCTTGCGTCACGTATTCCTGCCATATGCACCTGTAGGCCTAATAAAAAATGTACTCACAGTCTATGTCAGCTATTGTGTTTATTGATTAATTCCAGTTAATAATTTTTGATCGAAAAAGTCTAGATAGTCTAGTCAGCCCAAGTCTGAATATAAACCAAACATGATCATATTCACATTTTCTCACAAACAAATGGGCTATAAATACACAACGTTACTGCTTCATTTACCCTGGCCAGAGGGACAGGGCGCATAGTAGGCTAGACTATGCAGCTACTTTTGTTAATAGCCTACAGTTGATCAGACAAAATAATTGTCTCGTTTCCATGCAATGCAGCATGTCAGTTCGCTAATGTTTAGGTGTATAGGCTGCTACATGTATGTACGAGTTTTTGCTTGTGTCTGTCGGGAGTGATGTGTTATCACGCTTGCTAAATAAATACTTGAGGAAAGTGGAGAGCGCGTCTTGAGCTTTCTGCGCTGTGTCCGGCCCGCTTGACCTGCGATTTCCATGAATCTGATTGGTCTAGACACGCAAAGAGCCTGCAGCACCACTCCGATGAGTTCACAAATTATGAAGCAAATCAGTCTAAAAAACAGCACTTTGTCCCTCTTTTTAATGCTTTGAGTCAATATATTTTATTAAATTAAATCATATATTTTATTAAATTAAATCAAAGGTGATTGAAAAGTGATTGAAAATTGCTGTGGCAAATGCCGCCTCGCCACACGTTTTCCAGCGGCCTTGGCTCAGACGTACTGCTACAAAAGGCCCAGAGTCACAGTGGATATACTGTACATACATAAGCGACTTTATTCCGTTATCCTTGATAGTTTTTTTAACCTGGCCGTGTGGTGCCAGGACAACGACCTCTCTCTCAACGTGGGCAAGACAAAGGAGCTTATTGTGGACTACAGGAAACCGAGGCCCGAACACACCCCCATTCATATCAACATGGCTGTATTGGAGCGGGTCAAGAGCTTCAAGTTCCTCAGTGTCCACATCGCTAAGGACCTATCATGGTCCAAACACACCAACACAGTCATGAAGAGGGCACGACAATGCGTCTTCCCCCTCAGGAGGCTGAAAATATTTGGCATGGGCCCTCAGATCCTCAAAAAGTTCTACAGCTGCACCATTGAGAGCATCTTGATTGGCTGCATCACTGTTTGGTATGGCAACTGCTCGGCATCCGACCACAAGGCCCTACAGAGGGTAGTGCGTACAGCCCAGTACATCACTGGGGCCGAACTCCCTTTCATCCAGGAACTCTATACCAGGCGGTGTCAGAGGAACGGCCAAAAAATTGTCAAAGACTCCAGCCACCCAAGTCATAGACTGTTCTCTCTGCTACCACACGGCAAACAGTACCGGAGCGCCAAGCCTGGGACCAAAAGGCACCTGAACAGCTTCCCCAAGCCATGAGACTGCTGAACAGTTAATCAAATGACTACCAGGACAATTTACATTACCCCCTTTATTATATGCATGATATGTTACAAATTCCAATCTAACGTTAGGTATGTGGCTAGGTGGCTAATGTTAGCTAGACTAGGAGTTAAGGTTAGGGTTAAGGTTAGGGTTAGGGGAAGGGTTAGCTAACATGCTAAGTAGTTGCAAAGTAGCTAAAAAATAGTAAGTCGTTGAAAAGTTCCTAATTAGCTTAAATGCTAAATTTGTCCCCAATGAGATTTGAACACAAAACCTTCGGATTACTAGAAATGTGCATTATATGTCTACCCTTCCACACTGACCAACCACCCTCCTTCAATTTTTTTGCCGTAAGTAAAGTTATGTAACCATACCAAACTTAACAAATCATACTAATTTGAGTGTCACAGATTTTCATTTACTATGTTACGTCTAGTCTATGAGAACATCCCTTAGGAAAAAACATGAATTTAACGTGATCTTCTGTGAAGTTAATGTGATAACATGTGACAACATTTACATGCAACATTAGGTACCATGAAACTACATGTGAAAACATTTGAGCACATGTAAAAACTTGATCTCATGAAATAAATGTGACAACATGAAAATGCAAAAACTGTACATGTTTTTGTTTTTTTGTAAGGGAAGTAATTAAATGGTATGGGGATTTTAAGGTAATTGGTACGCTGCTCAGATAAACAAGTGTAAACATCTTTAATCAATATGATTAGATTTCAATATGACCACAACTGGGGTTTGAACTCACAACCTCTGGATTTGGGGTACGCTGATTTTTTTGCTGTGTTACAAAGTCCATAGCATTCTCAGAAGTCACCTACAGAATCATTACCTATAATACATCTCTGCACTTAGCAAAAGAGTGCCATCTGCACTGTTATTTTAGTTATAATTTAATCTGATAACTCTCTCATCATTGATTTCATTGATTTATTTCAGCAATTTTGGTGGCGTAACAGGAAGATACCGTGAACCAAGAGGTTGTGAGTTCAAATCCCAGGTGAGGACATGTTGAATAATAATTACTGTGTAAATAATCATACACAATCTAATCAAGTGTTTGAAATATGTAAGTTGAAAACACTGTGAATGCGTGACATTCCGGGGACATCCTTACGACATATTTTTGTTCGCAAGGCATCACCTGTGAAATTTCATGTAAAATATCATCACATGTGAAGTGAACCAAAACCACATGGTTTCACATGATTTCACATTTTGTGCAAATGTGGACATTTCACATGTGAAATCATGTGTTTTTTCTGTAAGGGTTGGTTTGATTTTGCACTATGGTTAATTCAAACAAAGAACAAACCATTTTTGGAACTAAGCGTATGCTATAAAAAGCTATTTTCACAATTGAATGTCATATCCCTTAACAGAGCTGCCCAAAGTGATAGACTTAGATTATCGAAGTATTGTTGATTATTCCTGCATAAAACATAACACATTATCATGAGAAGAACTTGGACAGTGTAGACCTCTATTCTCTACAAAATATACCCAAGTGAGATTTGTTGCGCATCCCAAATGTCACCCTATTCCCTATATAGTGCACCACTTTTGACCAGAGCCCTATTGGCCCTGGTCAAAAGTATTGCGCTATGTAGGGAATAGGGTGCAATTTGGAACACACTCTTGGCTTCTACATCATTAGGCAGAACAAAATCATCTAGAATACCAACAAGGTAAGTCACCTTAATAATCGAAGCTGTACCTGCCACAACACAGTAGACAAGACTGCCGCGCAGCAAAACAGAGTATTTGTCCAAAATGGCACCCTTTTCCGTAAATGGTGCACTACTTTTGACCATGGCTCATAGGGCTCTGGTCGAAGGTAATGCACTATGTAGGGCATAGGGTGCCATTTGGGACACAACCAGTGCCAAGGAGTCAAGTTTCCTTGTAATGAAAAAGTGGTTGTTTACAAGCATCTAAATTCAAGCCATGAAGTTCTGTGAAGTAAGACAAAACAATACCTTTCCCACATATTGAGCGTCTGGTCCAATGTGTTCTTCTAAAACAAAGAATTGGTTCCAGATCCAGCCGCGTTTAGGTCTGTGGTGCACTTCCGTCTCGCCATTGGCCAGTTTGGTCTGGTTGTTTGTGATGGGCACTTTGGCTGTTGGTACATGATGGCTAGCCCCATAGCACTTCTGGAGAAAGCAGAGGCAGACCAGTACGTGACAGAGACAGGAGGTAGTGGATATCCTCATGGTGGTACCTCAGTGTGTTTGTAAATATATCCCAGTGTGCTTTGCGCTACGTGTGAAGGTCCTCCCACCACCGCCGCCGCCACCACCACCGGCCACCGCTGCAGCCTCACGTGGCAGGCAGTCTCGACGGATGGACGAGGGTGGCACTAAATCCAAACTGGGGAAGGCCCTGTCCGGGTTACCGTAGATCCTCTAAGGCTCATGGCCTAGCCGTCTGTTGAGGAGAATCAAGGCAAGCTTCATTTACATTATGGAACAGCCAGGGTCTGGAGAAAAACACGGACGGATTATGGATTTTGTTTCGTTTTAGCAGAAACTGGAGTTGATTATGGCGACCATTTTGTGGTTCCTGGAAGAGAAAGAGAGAGAGAGAAAGAGAGAGAGAAGGATTTATTACATTTTTTTAGTTTTAACTTTCTTAATCTCCTAAAAATGTATGGGAGCTGGCCATAATAATACTTGACACACAGAGGGCAAGCATTTTAAATAGATGACTTTGAATACAGAAATGAAGCCACTATCAGATCCTCACTCCCAGTTCTGAGAACATGAAACACATTTGTGGTGAGTTTAGGGCTGTTACAGTGTCCATATTACTGCCACACTGGCAGTCACGAGTCATGACTGCAGTCAAATTCCATGTGACCATTTAGTCACGGTAACTAGGCTTCTCCAAGCTCTGATGCTGCTGATGGTCATTAGTAGCCTACCAAATGTGATAAATGCCGGGTACTCAGCACTATATTGTCCCTCTAATCACTCTTAAATTTTTTAGCAGACGCTCTTATCCAGAGCGACTTACAGTTAGTGAGTGCATACATTATTATAATTGTTTTTTTCATACTGGCCCCCCGTGGGAATCTAACCCACAACCCTGGCGTTGCAAACGCCATGCTCTACCAACTGAGCTACATCACTGCCGGCCATTCCCTCCCCTACCCTGGGCCAATTGTGCGCCGCCCCATGGGTCTCCCGGTCAAGGCCGGCTACGACAGAGCCTGGATTTGCCTTAGACCACTGCGCCACTCGGGAGGTTAAACTCTGACATGAGTGCCTTAGACCACTGCGCCACTCGGGAGGTTAAACTCTGACATGAGAGCCCATGAGCTCATGTTGTGCAACATTTCTATAGACTATGCAATTGTGTGAGAAAACAGAATTTTGATGGCCTGTATTAAAAAGAGGATCCCAACAGTTTTCTACTATATTTATTTATCAACTTTCCCAATATTAAGCACATTGCTTCGCTTTACAGCATGAGTATAGACTACCTGGCTGGCATTAAAATGAACCACGGGTATATTTAACTGCATAGATGACATATATATTTTTTTCCCATGCCCCTGTTCCATGACAGGTGCATGATAATGGCCCATTCTAAATCAAAACAAATTTCACACATACACTACCGTTCAAAAGTTTGGGGTCACTTAGAAATGTCCTTGTTTTCGAAAGAAAATGAATTATTTTGTCCATTAAAATATCATTAAATTGATCAGAAATACAGTGTAGACATTGTTAATGTTGTAAATGGCTATTGTAGCTGGAAATGGCTGATGTTTTATGGAATATCTAAATAGGCGTACAGAGGCCCATTATCAGCAACCATCAGTCCTGTGTTCCAATGGCACGTTGTCTTTGCTAATCCAAGTTTATCATTTTAAAAGGCTAATTGATCATTAGAAAACCCTTTTGCAATTATGTTAGCACAGCTGAAAACTGCTGTGCTGATTAAAGAAGCAATTAAACTGGCCTTCTTGAGACTAGTTGAGTATCTGGAGTATCAGCAATTGTGGGTTCGATTACAGGCTCAAAATGGCCAGAAACAAATAACTTTCTTCTGAAACTCGTCAGTCTATTCTTGTTCTGAGAAATGAAGGCTATTCTATGCGAGAAATTGCCAAGAAACTGAAGATCTCGTACAACGCTGTGTACTACTCCCTTCACAGAACAGCGCAAACTGGCTCTAACCAGAATAGAAAGAGGAGTCGGAGGCCCCGGTGCACAACTGAGCAAGAGGACAAATACATTAGAGTGTCTAGTTTGAGAAACAGGCGCCTCACACGTCCTCAACTGGCAGCTTCATTAAATAGTACCCGCAAAACACAAGTCTCAACGTCAACAGTGAAGAGGCGACCACGGGATGCTGACTTTCTAGGCAGAGTTTCAAAGAAAAAGCCATATCTCAGACTGCCCATCTTAATCTTTTATTTTTGTTGGCCAGTCTGAGATATGGCATTTTCTTTGCAACTCTGCCTAGAAGGTCAGCATCCCGGAGTCGCCTCTTCACTGTTGACGTTGAGACTGGTGTTTTGGGGGTACTATTTAATGAAGCTGCCAGTTGAGGACCTGTGAGGCGTCTGATTTCATTATTACTGAAACAGGATACAAGTGGGAAATATAAAGATCCATAAAAAAAATTGGAGGCCCCTTACACTTCAGTGATGTGATGCAGAAATTCTAGCAAAATGTATAGCGCATAGAATTAAAAAGGCATTGTCGGACATTATTCATTCTAATCAGACAGGTTTTTTACATGGACGATACATTGGATAATATAAGGCAAGTACTGGAAATAATAGAACACTACGAAAAATCTGGGAAACCAGGCCTGCTATTCATAGCAGACTTTGAAAAGGCATTTGATAAAGTACAGCTGGAGTTTATATATAAATGCCTGGAGCATTTCAATTTTGGAGAATAACTTATAAAATGGGTTAAAATCATGTATAGTAACCCTAGGTGTAAAATAGTAAGTAATGGCTATTTCTCCGAAAGTTTTTAACTGTCAGGAGGAGTAAAACAAGGTTGTCCGCTATCGGCATATCTATTTATTATGTCCATCGAAATGTTAGCTATTAAAATCATATCCAACAATAATATCAAGGGATTAGAAATCCAGGGCTTAAAAACAAAGGTGTCATTGTACGCTGATGATTCATGTTTTCTTTTAACTCCACAACTCCACAGCCTCATAGAGGATCTAGATACATTTTCTAACCTCTCTGGATTACAACCAAATTATGATAAATGTACTATATTATGTATTGGATCACAAAAAAATACAATTTTTACATTACCATGTAATTTACCAATAAAATGGTCTGATGGTGATGTGGATATACTCGGAATACATATCCCAAATGAAATAAATGATCTCACTCCAATACATTTTAATAGAAAGTTAGCAAAAATAGATAAGATCTTGCTACCATGGAAAGGTAAATACCTGTCTATACACGGCTCCATGTAGCTCAGATCGTAGAGCACGGTGCTTGCAACGCCAGGGTTGTGGGTTTGATTCCCACAGGGGGCCAGTATGAACAAAAAAAAAAAACATGTACTCTGGATAAGAGCGTCTGCTAAATGACTAAAATGTAAATATTTGTGGAAAAATCACCTAATTAACTCTAGCATTATCCCAGTTTACCTACGTGCTTATGGTCTTGCCTACGCCTAGCGAACAGTTTTTTAAATTATATGAGAAAAAAATGTTCAATTTTATTTGGAACGACAAGCCAGACAAACTTAAACAGGCTTATTTATATAATTAATATGAATTTGGAGGACAGAAATGATTAAATATTAAAGAATTAGACATATCACTAAAAGCTTCAGTCATACAAAAGTTATACTTAAACTGCTTCTCTAGCAAATTAGTAAAAATAATGGCCTTTTTCCCTTTATTCAGATTACAACCTCTCACTTTCAGTTATTTGAAAAGGAAATCATCTCCCAAATATCACTATTTCTAAAAACAAGCCATAGAAAGTTGGTTGCAATTTTAATTTAATCCTCCAGAAAAGACAGAACAAATAATGCAACAAATATTGTGGTTAAACTCAAATAAACTAATTGATAAAATAGCAGTATTTTTTTATTTAAAAAAAGAAAAGTATAATCTTCGTAAATGATATCATAGGTAGGACTGGTGGAGTTATGTTGCACATGCAGCTAACAAAAACATATGGATATGTCTGCTCTAGACAAAATTACAACCAAATAATTGCAGCATTACCGCAAAAATGGAAGAGGAAAGTGGAACTTGTCTGTCGGCCCTGCATTAAAGAACATAATTGGTTAAAGAAAATTGTGATAAATAAAAACGTATACCAGTTTCATTTAAGGACCAAAGGATTGACAGCCGTCCCATATATGGTCCTCTGTAGCTCAGCTGGTAGAGCACGGCGCTTGTAACGCCAAGGTAGTGGGTTCGATCCCCGGGACCACCCATACACAAAAATGTATGCACGCATGACTGTAAGTCGCTTTGGATAAAAGCGTCTGCTAAATGGCATATTATTATTATTAGATTGCAAAATAGTTGGGAATAGATTTTTGACATACCGATTCCATGGCATAGTGTTTATGAACTGATACGCAAAACGATGCCGGATTCAAAACTTAGAATTTAAATTAAAACACAAAATTCTTGCTACCAATAGAATGTTATTTATATGGGGCGGACAATCTGTCCATTTTTGGCTTGATTTTGGTCACATGTCCAGGAATGGCTGAAGGATTGCAATATTTACCTGGAGCTAACCCTGCAGGTAGCACTACTGGGTGATCTGAAAAGTCATAGTCAATCGATCAATAATATAATAATACTTTTAGCAAAAAAAAATATTTTCAATGTACAATCTGTAGAAACAATGAGAATAGAAGGGTTCAGAACGTTTGTTGAACATCACAGTACAGTTGAACAATATATGGCAAATAGAAATCCAATATGGATGGTGTTAAGAGACAGATGGGAGGTGTTGAATGGAGCTGAAGGATGGGACTAATAACAACTAACAAGAACTAGTAACAGCAAGATAACTAATGTAGGGCATGCTGTGTCCATAATAAGTATATAGGTTATAGGTTGAGAGCTTTTGTGAAGGAGCATAGTTGGAGAGATATGGCATATAGAAGCAAACCGGATGGACATCATGAAAATGATCGGAGAGGTTGAGGGTAGAGGAAGTTCAGGAGTAAAAACAAAGAAAACATAATTATAGTAAAATTGACTGTGTCCATAAAATGTAAAATGAATATAGTATGTATGAGCTGGAAGTAGAGGCCTAAGTGTTCACTAGTTTACTCCAATTAAGGAAAGGATGGTTGGGTTGGAAAGTAATAAAGGGAAATATATTTTTTTAAAGGATATGTATATATGTATGTATATGTATTTATATGTATGTGTATGTATGTATGTATGTGTATATAAAAAAACATGGGGGATTGGAAGTGATGCAGACAATTACGTTGATGGAAGTTACAATCTATCTGCAATATTAAAGCTGATCTACCCCCCCCCCCCCATTTTATTTTTTACAATAATAATAATAATAATAATAATAATAATAATATATATATATATATATATATATATAATAATTGTGTGAGAGACTGAAGAAATGTGTGCAGCCTGCACAATAAACAAATCAGAGCTCATGCCTTTCATGCAACTTTTTTCAAATTATCATAAGAGTCGCATCATGCAGCTTTAGAATGTATTAAAAATCTAAACATCTAGTCCAACATTTGTATCACAACTAAAGTTGCATAAATAACTCTAAATTTAGCATATAGGAGGACCTGTTTCTTTGTTAACCACTCAAAACAGAATAGCCGCATGTGCGCACTTCCTTGGAAATCTTTCGGAGAAAATATCCTTTCTATTTTATTCAGCTGTGTTCAATTGTATTCTACATACTACAAAATAATACTAAAATAATGCCACGGAACTCTAAGCAAATCTTGTCTGCTAAATGAACTAGTGTAGCCCACGGCCATATGGCATAGCCATATCAGGGCCTAACATAATGACAACTCTGAGTATTTCCTTAATATCATGTTTCTTTAGACCTGTCTAAAATAAATAAGGGATTTATTGTGATGGTGTAGGCTATATTAAATGGATTTATTAGACTTTTTAAAATTATGTTCCAAAGGTCTGCATCAGTGGCTTGTAGGCTACGCGTGGAAGCCAGGCAATGCTAAATGTGTTTATGTTAATTAACGGTAAATTACCGTGAGACCGGCAGTTATTTGCTTGACAATCAGCGGCTGACAACACAGCCCTAGGTGAGTTGTTCAATTATTCAAAGGTTGTCTGTGCCTGTGAGGTCACAGAAATGGTCTACATCCCAAAAAGCACTCTATTCCCTTTAGTGCACTACTTTTGACCAGTACACTATATAGGGAATAGGGTGCCATTTGGGACGCAGCATTGATATTTTCTAAGTAATAGTGCCCAATGAGTTATGATCCATCTATAAGGCAAGTATGGAGCTATACTGTAGTGCAGGGATAGGCAACCCTGTTCCTGGAGTGCCGCAGGTACTGCAGGATTTTGATCCAACAAGGCACCACACCTAATTGATCAGTTCAGTGAATGCCTTCCAGGTCAGTTAAACGGGATAACGACAGATATTAAGCTACTCAAATGCATGGCATTTGGCAAGTGAGTTTTGGTAGGCAATGGAAAATTAAAGCAGAAAACACAGTTCTAGTAAATGGGTTTCTTCGAAAAACTAAATTGCATATTGAAGGCAAAATTTAAGTGCTAAAAATATGACTATTTATAATGCCCATTTTCTTTTTCTTCCCCTGCACTTGATTACACTCCTGTCAGCCAAAGTGCATATTTCAAAAGAAAGCAAGTTTTGTTGAAATAATAATGAACTGCTTATTCCTAGATATGGTTATACAGTGGGGAGAACAAGTATTTGATACACTGCCGATTTTGCAGGTTTTAATAATAATAATATGCCATTTAGCAGACGCTTTTATCCAAAGCGACTTACAGTCATGCGTGCATACATTTTTACGTATGGGTGGTCCTGGGGATCGAACCCACTACCTTGGCGTTACAAGCACTGTGCTCTACCAGCTGAGCTACAGAGGACCACGTTTTCCAACTTACAAATCATGTAGAGGTCTGTAATTTTTATCATAGGTACACTTCAACTGTGAGAGACAGAATCTAAAACAAAAATCCAGAAAATCACATTGTATGATTTTTAAGTAATTCATTTCCATTTTATTGCATGACATAAGTATTTGATACATCAGAAAAGCAGAACTTAATATTTGGTACAGAAACCTTTGTTTGCAATTAGAGAGATCATACGTTTCCTGTAGGTCTTGACCAGGTTTGCACACACTGCAGCAGGGATTTTGGCCCACTCCTCCATACAGACATTCTCCAGATCCTTCAGGTTTTGGGGCTGTCGCTGGGCAATACGGACTTTCAGCTCCCTCCAAAGATGTTCTATTGGGTTCAGGTCTGGAGACTGGCTAGGCCACTCCAGGACCTTGATATGCTTCTTACGGAGCCACTCCTTAGTTGCCCTGGCTGTGTGTTTCGGATTGTTGTCATGCTGGAAGACCCAGCCACGACCCATCTTCAATGCTCTTACTGAGGGAAGGAGGTTGTTGGCCAAGATCTCGCAATACATGGCCCCATCCATCCTCCCCTCAATACGGTGCAGTCGTCCTGTCCCCTTTGCAGAAAAGCATCCCCAAAGAATGATGTTTCCACCTCCATGCTTCATGGTTGGGATGGTGTTCTTGGGGTTGTACTCATCCTTCTTCTTCCTCCAAACACGGCGAGTGGAGTTTAGACCAAAAAGCTCTATTTTTGTCTCATCAGACCACATGACCTTCTCCCATTCCTCCTCTGGATCATCCAGATGGTCATTGGCAAACTTCTGACGGCCCTGGACATGCGCTGGCTTGAGCAGGGGGACCTTGCGTGCACTGCAGGATTTTAATCCATGACGGCATAGTGTGTTACTAATGGTTTTCTTTGAGACTGTGGTCCCAGCTCTCTTCAAGTCATTGACCAGGTCCTGCCGTGTAGTTCTGGGCTGATCCCTCACCTTCCTCATGATTATTGATCTCACGAGGTGAGATCTTGCATAGAGCCCCAGACCGAGGGTGATTGACCGTCATCTTGAACTTCTTCCATTTTCTAATAATTGCGCCAACAATTGGTTGCCTTCTCACCAAGCTGCTTGCCTATTGTCCTGTAGCCCATCCCAGCCTTGTGCAGGTCTACAATTGTATCCCTGATGTCCTTACACAGCTCTCTGGTCTTGGCCATTGTGGAGAGGTTGGAGTATGTTTGATTGAGTGTGTGGACAGGTGTCTTTTATACAGGTAACGAGTTCAAACAGGTGCAGTTAATACAGGTAATGAGTGGAGAACAGGAGAAAGAAAAGAAAAGAAAAAGAAAAACTAACAGGTCTGTGAGAGCCGGAATTCTTACTGGTTGGTAGGTGATCAAATACTTATGTCATGCAATAAAATGAAAATTAATTACTTAAAAATCATACAATGTGATTTTCTGGATTTTTGTTTTAGATTCCGTCTCTCACAGTTGAAGTGTACCTATGATAAAAATTACAGACCTCTACATGCTTTGTAAGTAGAAAAACCTGCAAAATCGGCAGTGTATCAAATACTTGTTCTCCCCACTGTATCTATATGAGTACACTGAAAATTCTCCAGTGTAAAAAAACAAACAAATGAACACTGAGAGTGTTAAATCAACACGGAAAGTTTTGAGTCTGTAGACTCGGAACAGTGTTTGGATGAGTCGGACTGCAGAGTGAAGGAAAAGCAGCCAACAAGTGCTACGCATATGTGGGAATTCCTTTAAGACTGTTGGAAAAGCATTCCAGGTGAAGCTGGTTGAGAGGATGCCAAGAGTGTGCAAAGCTGTCATCAAGGCAAATGGTGACTATTTGAAGAATCTCAAATATAAAATATATTTTGATTTGTTTAACACTTTTTTGGTTACTACATGATTCCATATGTGTTACTTCATAGTGTTGATGTCTTCACTATTATTCTACAATGTAAAAAATAGTAAAACCTAAGACAAACCCTTGAATGAATAGCTGTGTCCAAACTTTTGACTGGTAGTGTACAAGTGGGTAGAGTCAAAGTGACTATGCATAGATAATAACAGAGAGTAGCAGCAGCGTAAAAGAGGGGGTGGGGGGTAGAAGCTGTTAAGAACCCTTTTGGACCTAGTCTTGGCGCTCCGGTACCGCTTGCCGTGCAGTAGCAGAGAGAACAGTCTATGACTAGGGTGGCTGGAGTCTTTGACAATTTTTAGGGCCTTCCTCTGACACCGCCTGGTACAGAGGTCCTAGATGGCAGGAAGCTTGGCCCCAGTGATGTACTGGGCCATACTCACTACCCTCTGTAGTGCCTTGCGATCGGAGGCAGAGCAGTTGCCATACCAGGCAGTGATGCAACCAGTCAGGACAAGAGTAAAGGTAGGGTCGGTATCTTCTGGCAACCTGTATCCCTATGCTAGACTTGTGTAAGCTACCTGTTTCCAGTGGTGTAAAGTACTTAAGTAAAAATACTTTAAAGTATTACTAAAGTAGTTTTTGACAACTTTTACTTTTACTCCACTACATTCCTAAACAAAATATATACTTTTTACTCCCATACATTTCCCCTGACACCAAAAAGTACTCGTTAAATGTTGAATGCTCAGGAAGGAAAGAAATGTTGGTCCAATTCATGAACCTACACTACATGATCAAAGTATGTGGACACCTGTTCGTCGAACATCTCATTCCAAAATCATGGGCATTAATATGGAGTTGGTCCCCCCTTTGCTGCTATAACAGCCTCCACTCTTTTGGAAAGGCGTTCCACTTGATGTCGGGCATTGATGTTGGGCGATTAGACCTGGCTCGCAGTCGGCGTTCCAATTCATCCCAAAGGTGTTCGATGGAGTTGAGGTCAGGGCTCTGTGCAAGCCAGTCAAGTTCTTCAACAGCAATCTCGACAAACCATTTCTGTATGGACCTCGCATTGTGTACAGGGGCATTGTCATGCTGAAGCAGGAAAGGGTTTCCCCAAACTGTTGACACAAAGTTGGAAGCATAGAATCATCTAGAATGTCAATGTATGCTCTAGCGTTATGATTTCCCTTCACTGGAACTAAGGGGCCTAGCCCGAACCATGAAAAACAGCCCCAGACCTTTATTTCTATGAGCTTGTGTGGCCTACCACTTTGCGGCTGAGCCGCTGTTGCTCCTATATGTTTCCACTTCACAATAACAACATGTACAGTTGACTGGGGCAGCTCTAGCAAGGCAGAAATTTGACGAACTGACTTGTTGGAAAGATGGCTTCCTATGACGGTGCCACGTTGAAAGTCACTGAGCTATTCAGTAAGGCCATTCTAATGCCAATATTTGTCTATGGAGATTGCATGGCTGGGTGCTCGATTCTATACACCTGTCAGCAACGGGTGTGGCTGAAATAGCCGAATCCAGTAATTTTGAAGGGGTGTCCAAATACTTGTGTGTATATATAGTGTATCAATATAACGCGTTGCCATCCCTACTGCCTCTGATCTGGCGGATTCACTATACACAAATACAGCGTTTGTAAATTATATCTGAGTGTTGGAGTGTACCCGTCTGTAGAAGAAGGAAATCTTGCCATCTGGTTTGCTTAAAATATAGAATTTGATGTATAGCATTTACTTTTACTCAAGTATGACAATTGAATACTTTTTCCACCACTGTACTTAAGTACATTTAAAACCAGATACTTTTAGACTTTTACCTAAGTAGTATTTTACTGGGTGACTTTTACTTTTACTTGAGTCATTTTCTATTAAGGTGTCTTTACTATTACTCAAGTATGACAACTGAGTATGTTTTCCACCACTGCCTGTATCCCTATGCTAGACTTGTGTGAGCGACCTGTATCCCTATGCTAGACTAAGTAAGCCTATTCCATTATCAGTGCTTTCAGGCTGGCACGTCCTGTGTCGCT
>NC_140021.1:25318067-25636068 GCF_964263955.1 Coregonus lavaretus
TCTTCTCCGGCGCCCCTGTGTGATTTTGATCAACTTATTTCTTTTAGATTAGCATCTAAACACTGGAGAAATAAAGTTATTTCCTGGGACACAAAAAATACACTTCATTTTGATTTCAACTTGGTCAACAACAATTTCATGAAGTTGGAACAGGAACTTGATAGGAAATTGCTTTAATGTTGTCGACAAAATGTGCTACTAAATATATGTACTGTGGGATATGGTGTTGTGTTGCTGTGATCAGCATTGCAATGAGCCTTGTTTGAATACTCACGCGGAGAGCTTTGAACAGGATAACATTATTTATATATACATTAGAAAATAAAATAATCTGAAGAATCTGACTCAGATTGAAAAGGGAAATAAGGATTTCCCCAATGTAGTGGTATGATTTCAGAGTGGAAATGTTGCTTGTTTGCATTGGCATATGCATTTGGAGGATATCATCACCATCACATGGGCCTTTTTTGTTGTCCCTAAGATACACAGTACATCACTTCATGTTTAATAGTATGGGTCAAACAACAAAGAAGGCGCAGATGCGTCATTTTGTAGTAATCTCTCTGTTGAAGACAAAACATGAATTAATCAACCACAAGCAATTACATACACAACATACACCATTAATTGTAATATACACTTTAATATTTACTGTATATATCATGCAGTGCATTTGATGATCATCTAACGTACGTTGAGTAGAGAACAGACCTGATTTGAAATATTTTAAAACACTTTATCTGTGCTTGATTGAGCTTGTCTGGCTAAATGGACCAACAGAACAGTCCTGGAACTGCAAGCTCCGCCAATCTGACACTCCAGGTAGACTAGAGCAAACACTGAAAGTATTTGAAAGATTTCAAATAGTATTTGAAACCAGGTCTGGTAGAGAATCCAGTACATCATCTCATAAATGTTCATCAGTGGAACTGAATAGGATGTGTTAGCCATCCTGCTGAATAGGATGTGTTAGCCATCCCGCTGAATAGGATGTGTTAGCCATCCCACAGCGGCAAGTCTGATTTTGAAATGATCACATTTCAAACGCATTTTGATGTTCTGCGTTAAAACGCATGCAGAGCCTCCTTTGGTTCCAACACATGGGTATCATTGTGAAATCCCACTTATGTCTATTTGCAGGTTTAAATGTGTAAGTTATATATTTTTCCAGTGTCCTAACCTTTCTATTTCCTTCCTAGCGTAGTCCACCAAAACCAGGGCGCTGCGTCCGAAATGGCACCCTATCACCTATATAGGGCTCTAGTAAAAAGTATTGCACTATATAGGGAATAGGGTCCCAGTTGATGGGGGGTCAAATCTTGCAGCTGTAACAAAGTGGACTTGACAAGTGTGAAAGATTTAGTGCAGAGCATTTAGAGTGATCACCTTTTCCTCTTTGTCAGCAGGTAGAGAAAAGCCCTTACTATGTCCTTGATTCAAGTTTGATGGCACAAAAAGAAGGGGAAAATCCTGACCCGCAAATTGCTGTCTGACTGTATGACCTCTCCTGTTCTGGCACTCGGGTTAATAACTGTTATTGTTCGGTCTGAGGCCGGTGTTTAAAAGTGTCTAGTCCCAACATCTCTGATGTCCTGTCTGACGCTAATCCAATTTTACACAATGGCAGCGAAATGCACAAACATATTTGCTATGGAGGTCTATATTTAACTGCAGATGGGATATCAATTGCATAATGATTTTGTATTTCAATTAAGTTTATCCCACTTTCTTAAGGCCATGATAGACCAGCTATACTTTTTAGGCAATAATGCCAAGCAACGTTGCCAGCAATGATTGCTGCAACTATTTTACATTGAAAATGACTAACGTTGTATTATCAGGGGAATCTTGATCGGCAGCACCACCTAGTGGGCAATTTTTAGGAATCCTCCAATCAGAGTGCATATATTGGTAATGTGATCAGTCTGCTGTTCCAAAAAAATTTGGAAACATGGCGACCGATTTTTAGCTGAAGAGAGAGAAAGTCAACTATCATGTTGGAGTGCAATGTTGGTCATTCATGTCTCATATGTTGCTTCACTACAATATTTTATCATGATACGTTGATACATACACTACCAGTCAAAAGTTTGGACACACCTACTCATTCAAGGGTTTTTCTTTATTTTTACAATGTTTTACCTTGTAGAATAATAGTGAAGACATCAAAACTATGAAATAACACATATGGAATGATGTAGTAACAAAATAGTGTTAGACAAATCAAAATATATGTTATATTTGAGATTCTTCAAATAGCCACCCTTTGCCTTGATGACAGCTTTGCACACTATTGAAATTCTCTCAACCAGCTTCATGAGGTAGTCAACTGGAATGCATTTCAATTAACAGGTGTGCTTTCTTAAAAGTTAATTTGTGGAATTTCTTTAGTTCCTAATGCGTTTGAGTCAATCAGTTGTATTGTGACAAGGTAGGGGGGGTATACAGAAGATAGCCCTATTTCGTAAAAGACTAAGTCTATATTATGGCAAGAACAGCTCAAATAAGCAAAGAGAAACGACAGTCCATCATTACTTTAAGACATGAAAGTCAGTCAATACGGAACATTTCAAGAACTTTGAAAGTTTCTTCAAGTGCAGGAGCAAAAACCATCAAGCGCTATGATGAAACTGGCTCTCATGAGGACCGCCACAGGAATGAAAGACCTAGAGTTACCTCTGCTGCAAAGGATAAGTTCATTAGAGTTCCCAGCCTCAGAAATTGCAGCCCAAATAAATACTTCACAGAGTTCAAGTCACAGACACATGTCAACATCAACTGTTCAGAGGGGACTGTGTACATCAGGCCTTCATGGTCGAATTGCTGCAAAGAAACCATTACTAAAGGACACCAATAAGAAGAAGAGACCTGCTTGGGCCAAGAAACACGAACAATGGACATTAGAACAGTGGAAATGTGTAATTTGGTCTGGAGTCCAAATTGGAGATTTTTGTTTCCAACCGCTGTGTCTTTATGAGACGCGGTGTGGGGGAACCGATGATCTCTGCATGTGTAGTTCCCACTGTAAAGAATGGAGGAGGAGGTGTTATGGTGTGGGGGTGCTTTGCTGGTGACACTGTCTGTGATTTATTTAGAATTCAAGGCACACTTAATCAGCATGGCTACCACAGCATTCTGCAGTGATACGCCATCCCATCTGGTTTGTGCTTAGTAGGACTATCATTTGTTTTTCAACAGGACAATGACCAAACACACCTCCAGGCTGTGTAAGGGCTATTTTACCAAGAAGGAGAGTGATGGAGTGCTGCATCAGATGACCTGGCCTCCACAATCCCCCAACCTCAACCCAATTGAGATGGTTTGGGATGAGTCGGACGGCAGAGTGAAGGAAAAGCAGCCAACAAGTGGGAACTCCTTCAAGACTGTTAGAAAAGCATTCCAGGTGAAGCTTGTTGAGAGAATGCCAAGAGTGTGCAAAGCTGTCATCAAGGCAAAGGGTGGCTATTTGAAGAATATCAATTATAACATATATTTTGATATGTTTAACACTTTCTTGGTCACTACATGATTCCATATGTGTTATTTCATAGTTTTGATATGTTCACTATTATTATACAATGTAGAAAATAGCAAAAATAAAGAAAAACCCTGGTATGAGTAGGTGTGTCCAAACTTTTGACTGGTACCGTACATAGTGTTCAGTTTGTAATGTTTAATCCCTTAGAGTCAATTGATGCACTGGTCCATCAATCTAAGTAACAAAATAACAAAATCTGTCTGTTTTTGCCTCCCAAGTGGCACAGCGGTCTAAGGCAGTGCTTGAGGCGTCACTACAGACGCAGGTTCGATCCCGGGCTGTGTCACAGCCGGCCGCGACCGGGAGACCCATGAGATGGCGCACAATTGGCCCAGCGTCATCCGGGTTAGGGAAGGGTTTGGCCAGCCGGGATGTCCTTGTCCCATTGCGCTCTAGCGAGTCCTGTGGCGGGCCAGGTGCATGCACGTTGACACGGCCGCCAGGTGTGCTGTGTTTCCTCCGACACATTGGTGCAGCTGGGTTCCGGGTTAAGCGAGCAGTGTGTCAAGAAGCAGTGCGGCTTGGCAGGGTTGTGTTTCGGAGCACGCATGGCTCTCGACCTTCACCACTCTCTTGTCAGTACGGGAGTTGCAGCGATGGGACAAGACTATAACTACCAATTGGGGAGAAAAAGGGAGGGGGAAAAAAACAAAAATCAGTCTTCTCACGAAAACATCTGTACCGTCCGAACGGATTGACCAACTAATGTGACCCCAACTAATTCTTACGAACACGAAAGTGTTCTCCGTTTTGTTCTAAGACCGTCACAAGTGTCACGGGACTCGTCTGAAGGTAATCACTACCCGTTTTTAAAAATGAATGGAAGAATGAAGGTAGTTTTGTGCCTACCCAAGAAAAGGGGTTAAATATGTGTAAAAAAATATATATAGATATTTCCTGAGCTTTCTTATATCTCCTAGATATAGGACAAACACTTCAAAACCTTGTATCTTATGATTTATATTTTTACTGTATTTGTCGCCTTTTATGAATGTGTTACTCAATGTGTTTCTCTGAGTTATAGTAGTAAAGGCCAAATTAAATATTTTATCAAATATTTTTTATATTTTCTATACCTAAAGGGGTCCTACATTTCAAACTCAAATAGCTAAATGATCCATAGTATGACCATCTTAAAACAATTCCATATGTCATCTTAGAACCCCCCCAAATGGCTTAGATTTACAGCGGTTAACTGCTGACAATATCCACGGTGGTGTGCATGCTAATCGATTAACATGCTAACCAAAAGCCATGCTAAGTCAATGGGAAAAACAAGACAATTCCTTAGCATTTCGTTTTTTTGCTTTATAGTAGATTGCTTTTTGAATGCTTAACTAGCTGGCTAGCTCGATGAATACAATTTGCACTTCCTAGCTTAGAATTGTGAAGTGCTAAATCTAGTTATCCTCATGTCTGCAGTGCCATTGACTTGACTGGCAGTAGGTTGAATGGATGCCCAGGGCAGGGGCAACACTTCTTTGTTGCTTGTTTTTTATCTGATCAATTCTAGGAGCCTACAGATGTGGCAGTCAACAGGCAACAACAAGCTATATAAGATGAGTAAATACTTGGGGAAATGTTGTTTTAAGTTGATGTATGCTTCATATGAAATCTATTATTTATGTCCATGTTGCTCATTGCTTATCATTGCTCCAGTGTCTCATACCCCACTCAGTTGCCAGCAAAATTGCCCCACAAAATAGCCAATGTATCATGGCCTTTACTTTTTAATTTGCTCCTGCTCTTGCAGTTCCTTCACTGCATTTATTTGATGGCTTAATTTTCCTGAAGAGCTGGAAATGTTACAGTTCAATGGTGTTGTGAGGACTCTTTAAATCCTACAGTCTGTGATTAATACATTTCAGTAAGCTACCGAAATTAAATACAGGGCCCTCTTGTGTGAATTGGATTTAAATATCGGAATTAACTTTTAACTGATGTTGTGAATTCTCCAGTGCTACCTCCTCATAATTAGGTTATTAGTGATAGTAGAATACTTCATAATCCACCCCAGAGGTTGACAGGGAGACTATTATTTTATTTGTATATTTATTTAACCTTTATTTAACCAGGAAAAGCCCATTGAGATACAGAGTCTCTTTCAGTAGGGATACCTGGCCAAGAAGGCAGCAGCTATCAATGCAGCATTACAAAATGTAAAACATACAATACAATCAGCACAACAATTTGATATGGCCTACAGTTGACATTTACACTCTTCGTGTACCAGAGTTTTAAACTCATTGAGTGGCACTAGTACATCTAGTTTAATTCTTAAGCATACTCTGCAGACAATCCCATGCCTCTGGTGAACAATAGGAAAAGGCAGTCTTGGCTAAGTCGGTAATGGCCCTGGGGACTTTAAGTAGCAACCACCTAGTAGATCATGTCTGGTAACTGCTAGGGGTGAAGGAGAGCAGGCTACAGACGTAGAGAGGGAGTTACATACTGTACCAATTGAACTGTCTGTGCTTGTAAAGTGAGGTCCAGCCCACCATTTGGTACAAGGTGCAATGATGGGGAGCGACTTGGCATTAGTAACAAAGCGCAAGGATGCATGATACACTCTAACACAGAAGAGGTTGTATGCATGTACAATTAATCACAATAATTAATTATAGAAATGAAAAGTGGCTTTAACAAGCTTCTTTCTAGCCTCAAACACAAAGCAAGCCTTGTTACGAATATAAAACAAACGATTTCACTTTACATTTCTTCACAAGATTATCCATATGAACTTTGTAGGACAGCTGATCCGGCAACCATATACCTAGGTATAGGATTAAATATTTCCTATGTATGTGTCCCCAGACGTGAAAATGCTAACCTTTTCTGGCTGAGAGCGAGCTCCAGTGAAGGTCATGAATTTTGTATTTTGTGCATTCAAGACTAGTTTGAGACCATATAGGAAGTCTGCAGTGACTGAAAGGCAGTCTGGAGCTCTTCAACAGCCTGAACCACACTGTAAAAAAGTCCTGTTGTCTTTACGGTAACTTACCTGTAAAAAAAAAGTACCATAAAAAAAGGTACAGAATGTTACCGTACAGTATCAAATACTGTTACTGTAATTGATTTACAGTACCAATAATGCTACTGTAGTCGTTTTACATTAACACATACTCTTACTATAATCTTTGGTAATATTGTTTTATTGTAATTTATAGGTAACTGCACTGTAAAACATTTCCTGTAATTTTACGGTACACTACCGGCTACTGGTTGCCGTGAAAATATGGTACATATACAAAAGGGTATTTTTTTGGGCTAAATTATGGTGTGTTTCCTGCTGAGGGCTAATTAATTGGTACTCTACATCACTTAGGATTTGAAATCACAACCTATTGGTTGGTAATTTACTGAACAAAAATATAATTGCAACATGTAAAGTGTTGGTCCCATGTTTCATGAGCTGAAATAAAATATCCCAGAAATGATCCACATGCACAAAAAGCTTATTTCTCTCAAATGGTGTGCACAAATTTGTTTACATCGATGTTAGCGAGCATTTCTCCTTTGCCAACATAATCCATTCACCTGACAGGTGTGGCATATCAAGAAGTTGATTAAACAGCATGATCAGTACACAAATGCACCTTGTGCTGGGGACAATAAAAGGCCACTCTAATGTGTAGGTTTGTCACACATCACAATACCACAGATGTCTCATGTTTTGAGGGAGCGTGCAATTGGCATGCTGACTGCAGGAATGTCCACTATAGCTGTTGCCAGATAATTAAATGTTAATTTCTCTACCATAAAATACCTCCAACATCGTTTTCGCGAATTTGGCAGTACGTTCAACCAGCCTCACAATGGCAGACCATGTGTAACTACGCCAGCCCGGGACTTCCACATCTGGCTTCTTCACCTGCGGCCATTCTACTGCCAATGTTGGTCTATGGAGATTGCATGGCTGTGTGCTCAATTTTATACACCTGTCACCAACGGGTGTGGCTGAAATAGCCGAATTCACTAATTTGAATGGGTATCCACATACTTTTTTGTGTGTATATATATACTGCTCAAAAAATTAAGGGAACACTTAAACAACACAATGTAACTCCAAGTCAATCACACTTCTGTGAAATCAAACTGTCCACTTAGGAAGCAACACTGATTGACAATACATTTCAAATGCTGTTGTGCAAATGGAATAGACAACAGGTGGAAATTATAGGCAATTAGCAAGACACCCCCAATAAAGAAGTGGTAATGCAGGTGGTGACCACAGACCACTTCTCAGTTCCTATGCTTCCTGGCTGATGTTTTGGTCACTTTTGAATGCTGGCGGTGCTTTCACTCTAGTGGTAGCATGAGAGGGAGTCTACAACCCACACAAGTGGCTCAGGTAGTGCAGCTCATCCAGGATGGCACATCAATGCGAGCTGTGACAAGAAGGTTTACTGTGTCTGTCAGCGTAGTGTCCAGAGCATGGAGGCGCTACCAGGAGACAGGCCAGTACATCAGGAGACGTGGAGGAGGCCGTAGGAGGGCAACAACCAAGCAGCAGGACCGCTACCTCCGCCTTTGTGCAAGGAGGAGCAGGAGGAGCACTGCCAGAACCCTGCAAAATGACCTCCAGCAGGCCACAAATGTGCATGTGTCTGCTCAAACGGTCAGAAACAGACTCCATGAGGGTGGTATGAGGGCCCGACGTTTGGCATTTGCCAGAGAACACCAAGATTGGCAAATTCGCCACTGGCGCCCTGTGCTCTTCACAGATGAAAGCAGGTTCACACTGAGCACATGTGCCAGACGTGACAGAGTCTGGAGACGCCGTGGAGAATGTTCTGCTGCCTGCAACATCCTCCAGCATGACCGGTTTGGTGGTGCGTCAGTCATGGTGTGGGGTGGCATTTCTTTGGGGGGCCGCACAGCCCTCCATGTGCTCGCCAGAGGTAGCCTGACTGCCATTAGGTAATGAGATGAGATCCTCAGACCCCTTGTGAGACCATATGCTGGTGCGGTTGGCCCTGGGTTCCTCCTAATGCAAGACAATGCTAGACCTCATGTGGCTGGAGTGTGTCAGCAGTTCCTGCAAGAGGAAGGCATTGATGCTATGGACTGGCCCGCCCGTTCCCCAGACCTGAATCCAATTGAGCACATCTGGGAGATCATGTCTCGCTCCATCCACCAACGTCACGTTGCACCACAGACTGTCCAGGAGTTGGCGGATGCTTTTGTCCAGGTCTGGGAGGAGATCCCTCAGGAGACCATCCGCCACCTCATCAGGAGCATGCCCAGGCGTTGTAGGGAGGTCATACAGGCACGTGGAGGCCACACACACTACTGAGCCTCATTTTGACGTGTTTTAAGGACATTACATCAGTGTTGGATCAGCCTGTAGTGTGGTTTTCCACTTTAATTTTGAGGGTGACTCCAAATCCAGACCTCCATGGGTTGATACATTTGATTTCCATTGATAATTTTTGTGTGATTTTGTTGTCAGCACATTCAACTATGTAAAGAAAAAAGTATTTAATAAGATTATTTCATTATTTCAGATCTAGGATGTGTTGTTTAAGTGTTCCCTTTATTTTTTGAGCAGTGTATGTGTACACACACACACACACACACACACACACACACACACACACACACACACACACACACACACACACACACACACACACACACACACACACACACACACACACACACACACACTACCAGTTAAAAGTTTGGACACACCTACTCAATCATGGGTTTTTCTTTATTCTTACTATTTTCTACATTGTAAAATAATAGTGAAGACATCAAAACTATGAAATAACACATATGGAATCATGTTGATACCAATATAGTGTTACACAAATCAAAATAGATTTTATATTTCTTCAGTAGCCATCCTTTGCCTTGATGACAGCTTTGCACACTCTTGGCATTCTCACAACCAGCTTCATGAGGAATGCTTTTCCAACAGTCTTGAAGGAGTTCCCACATATGCTGAGCACTTGTTGGCCGCTTTTCCTTCACTCTGCCGTCCAACTCATCCCTAACCATCTCAATGGGTTTAGGTAGGGGGATTGTGGAGGCCAGGTCATCTGATGCAGCACTCCATCACTCTCCTTTTTGGTAAATAGCCCTTACACAGCTTGGAGGTGTGTTGGGTCATTGTCCTATTTAAAAACAAATGATAGTCCCACTAAGCGCAAACCAGATGGGATGGCGTATTGCTGCAGAATGCTGTGTTAGCCATGCTGGTTAAGTGTGCCTTCAATTCTAAATATATCACTGACAGTGTCACCAGCAAAGCATCCCCACACCATAACACCTCCTCCTCCATGCTTCACGGCGGGAACCACACATGCGGAGATCATCCGTTCATCTACACTGCGTCTCACACAGACACGGTGGTTGGAACCAAAAATCTCACATTTGGACTCATGAGACCAAAGGAAAGCTTTCCACCTGTATAATGTCAATTTCGTGTGTTTCTTACATTTAAGTCCTTTAGCAGACACTCTAATCCAGAGCGACTTACAAATTGGTGCATTCAACTTAGGATAGCCAGTGAGACAACCACCACTGGGGGAGGGGGAGGGGGAGGGGGGGGGGGGGGGGGGGGGGGGGGGTGTAGAACGATTACTGTTAGACTATTCCAGGTATTCCTTAAAGAGGTAGGGTTTCAAGTGTCTCCGGAAGGTGGTCAGTGACTCCGCTGTCCTGGTGTCGTGGGGGAGCTTGTTCCACCATTGGGGTGCCAGAGCAGCGAATAGCTTTGACTGGGCTGAGTGGGAACTGTGCTTCGTAGAGGTAGGGAGGCTAGCAGGCGAGAGGTGGATGAACGTAGTGCCATCGTTTGGGTGTAGGGTCTGATCAGAGCCTGAAGGTAAGGCGGTGTCGTTCCCCTCACAGCTCTGTAGGCAAGCACCATGGTTTTGTGGTAGATGCGAGCTTCAACTGGAAGCCAGTGGAGTGTGTGGAGGAGCGGGATGACATGAGAGAACTTGGGAAAGTTGAACACCAGCCGGGCTGCAGCGTACTGGATAAGTTGTAGGGGTTTCCGTCAGCGCCAAGAAGTCGAGGGACTGGAGGGTAGCATAGGCTGAGATGAACTCTGCCTTGTTGGCTGCAGAACGGCAGTTCCAGAGGCTGCCGGAGACCTGGATCTCGTCGTGTGCGCAGGGACCACCAGATTAGTGGCAGCAGCCACGCAGTGTGAATCGTTTGTATGGCCTGTGCAGAGAGGAGAGAACAGGGATAGACAGACACATAGTTGACAGGCTACAGAAAAGGCTACAATAATGCAAAAGAGATCGGAATAAAATTAACGAAACATCTGGGGAAGCGAGAGAGCGGGGCCTCCCTCAATTACCTTTCACTGAAACACTCAAATATAACTCTCCCAACTTCCACTTTAGAAATTATAATTGTTGTAAACTACAGCTGTTCAATGTTTTCTAGGAATAGACTCTAACTTAGTTTATTCAGCTAGCTAACTTGGTACAGTATTCTTCTGTGAAAACCGCCCAGGACACCATATCTGTCACGATCGTTCATGAATGGGACGGACAAAGGCGCAGCGTGATATGCCAACATGTTTAATTAACGAATAAACACAACGACAAAACAATAAACTAACGATACGTGACGTCCTAAGGTACACACAACAAACCTCACACGAAACAAGATCCCACAACCCACTAGTGCCAATAGGCTGCCTAAGTATGGTCCCCAATCAGAGACAACGAGCGACAGCTGCCTCTGATTGGAAACCACACCGGCCAACATAGATCTAGACATACTAGATCTCAACATAGAAAATACAACATAGAAAAACACAACAAGGAAAATACACACCCTGACTCAACATATAAGCGTCGTCTGAGTCAGGGCGTGACAGTACCCCCCCAAAGGTGCGGACTCCGACCGCACAACATAAACATAGCCGGGTATGGGCCGGGTGGGCATTCCGCCTCAGAGGCGGATCCGGTTCAGGGCGTGATGACCTCTCACTCTTCGCCTCCCTGTTGCGCCCCTGGTCTGGTCTAGACCTCGGCGCGTTGCTTCCCCTCTCCTTCCTCCCACTATATTCCAAGCCCTGTCTGGACCCTGGTGTGGGAGACCCCGAACTTGGAGAGGGGCTGACGTCTGGGTCTGGACTGGAGCCGCTGACCGGAGCTGGACCGGGCACCAGTGGAGCGGACTGCTCAGGCTCCGGACTGGAGCCCGGTGGAGCGGACTGCTCTGGCTCCGGAGTGGAGCAGCTGACCGGAGCTGAACTGGGCACCGGTGGAGCGGACTGCTCTGGCTCCGGAGTGGAGCCGCTGACCGGTGCCGGACCAGGCACTGGTGGAACAGGCACGGGCCGTGCCGGACAGGACACACGCACCACTGGCTTGGTGCGAGGAGCAGGAACAGGCCGGGCCGGGCTGGCGACGCGCACCACTGGCTTGGTGCGAGGGACAGGAACAGGCCGGACCGGGTGGGCGACGCGCATCACTGGCTTGGTGCGAGGGGCAGGAACAGGCCGGGCCGAGCTGGCGACGCGCACCACTGGCTTGGTGCGAGGGGCAGGAACGGGCCCGGCCGTACTGGGAACACGCATCACTGTCTTGGTGCGGGGAGCCGGAACGGAACGGGCCGGACCGGACTGGCGACACGCAACACTTGCTTGGTGCGAGGAGCGGGACTGGGTTCCTTTATTAACCCCCGCTCCTTCTGCTGCCTAACCAGCTCCTCTCGCCGTGCCTCTACATCTTCCTTCTGCTCCCTCTGAACCAATGGCCCCCGTAATCTGGTGGCCTCCTAACCAGCAGATCCGCCCTAGCGCGGCCTCCTTTTGCCTCGTCGTCCACACCGTGTGCCCCCCCCCCCCAAATTTTTTTGGGGGGATTGCCTCTCCACCCTGATCAGGGCCTCCCTCTTTCTTGCCAGATCCTCTCTCATCTCCTGCCAAGTCCATCCTCTCTGCTCCTCCTCGGCACACTGCTTGGTCCAGGTCTGGTGGGATCTTCTGTCACGATCGTTCATGAACGGGACGGACCAAGGCACAGCGTAATATGCCAACATGTTTAATTAACGAATAAACACAACGACAAAACAATAAACTAACGATACGTGACGTCCTAAGGTACACACAACAAACCTCACACGGAACAAGATCCCACTAGTGCCAATAGGCTGCCTAACAATATCCTATGACGCCATAGCTAACTAGCATGCTAGCATACAATAACACACGGTTTAGCACCAATACTTGGTTACAACAAACTACCAATAGTGTGTTAACACACTAAACAGATCATTCGTGTATGTGTCTAGTTCCTTTCATAACACAGAAATAATTAAACGTTGGCTAGCTAGCACAAAGTCAGTCATGCTAGCTACACAAGTGGACTACACATCTCGAATGTTCAGAAAATGAAGCTTTACGTTGCAAAATTCTCATTGACTAAAATGATATTGTATTTAGTTGCTACAGTACTGCTAGCTGGTAGTGTTGGCTAGCTAGAAATGGCTGCGGTGTTGACTTTGTTTGAAAAACGGCGTCGCTGCGAATGAATGTAGCTGGCTAAAAGGATATTGTATTTAGTTGCTACAGTACTGCTAGCTGGTAGTGTTGACTAGCTAGCAAATGCTGCGGTGTTGACTTTGTTTGAAAAAACGGCGTCGCTGCGAACAAATGGAGCTGGCTAGCTAACCTCGATAGTTTCTCTATACTACACCTTTATCAATGATACAAAGACAACTATGTAGCTAGGTAACATTACATTAATCAAAACGTTCCATTGTAATGTAATGTGTGCTTGTCCCAAGCAAGTCTCTTCTTCTTATTGGTGTCCTTTAGTAATGGTTTCTTTGCAGCAATTCGACACTGAAGGCCTGATTCACACAGTCTCCTCTGAACTGTTTATGTTGAGATGTGTCTTTTACTTGAACTCTGTGAAGCATTTATTTGGGCTGCAATCTGAAGTGCAGTTAACTCTAATGAACTTATCCTCTGCAGCAGAGGTAACTCTGGGTCTTCCTTTCCTGTGACGGTCCTCATGAGAGCCAGTTTCTTCATAGTGCTTGATGGTTTTTGCGACTGCACTTGAAGAAACTTTCAAAGTTCTTGAAATGTTCCGTATTGACTGACCTTCATGTCTTAAAGTAATGATGGACTGGCATTTATCTTTGCTTATTTGAGCTGTTCTTGCCATAAAATGGACTTGGTCTTTTACCAAATAGGTCTATCTTCTGTATACCACCCCTACCTTGTCACAACACAACTTGGCTCAAACACGTTAAGAAGGAAAGAAATTCCACAAATTAAGTTTTAACAAGACACACCTGTTAATTGAAATGCATTCCAGGTGACTACCTAATGAAACTGGTTGAGAGAGTGCCAAGAGTGTGCAAAGCTGTAATCAAGGCAAAGGGTGGCTACTTTGAAGAATCTCAAATATATTTTGATTTGTTTAACACTTTTTTGGTTACTACATGATTCCTTATGTGTTATTTCATAGTTTTGATGTCTTCACTATTATTCTACAATGTAGAAAATAGTAAAAATAAAGAAAAACCCTTGAATGAGTAGGTGTGTCCAAACTTTTGACTGGTACTGTATTTGCTTTTTATTATTATTTTGCAGTTCAATTTGTCTTAACCTCTTAAATGCAAAAACGGTATATTTGGAAAGAAGACATCTGGGAGACTATGAGGAACTGATCAGAAGATAGATAGGAGTTACATAGTTCTGTATACACAAGATCAAGCACACACAAAAAAAGTATTATACCACTTCCTGGTAGTAGCCTATCAGAGTGTCAGATAGGTCGACACCCCACATGTTGGCATTGTAGTCCTTCACATAAACAGGAATGGGGACATTCTTCATCACCCATGCCCCATTGGCATTTTTCACCCTCCTTGAGACATGGTCATTATTGAATGCCTAATGCTGTGTGGTGAGCATTGTTACTTCCCTAGTGTCCTTCCTTTTCACAAAAAGCAGCTTGTTAGTCCTGATCCAACATATGGTCCCTCTTTCCGCTGTCTTTGTCATGTTGTTTACCTTGGTCTTGGGGAAAAATATTCTGTTAGGACGAATGGTGCCACAAGCCCCTATTTTCTTTTTCAAGAGGTCTATGAAAAGCATGGGACTAGTATTACAATTGTCCACAAAGAGCTTGTACCCACTGCCAAGTAAGGGGAAGTCCATCAACTGCATGACATAGTCATAATTAACAGTAGGTGTGATGGCATTGCCTTCATAGATGAAAAAGTTCCATGTGTAGGCAGAGGCTGAATCGGCTAGCACAAAGAGCTTGTAGCCTCATGTTGTGACGTGTCTTTCATTAATATGAGGACTGTTATTTATCAAATCAACTAACTATGTTTAATTGATACTCAATGAAATAAATAATGTAACAATTAACTCATTAGGATTTGGGGCACCACGGAATAAGTTGTTTACCATCTCCCGAATTAAACTCTAAAAGGTCTTTACCTATCAATATGTATAAAACAGTCAACGTATCAATCATTACCTCTTATCAGTCGTTATTCTGAATGGTCGCAGAATTCTTGGATCCGCAAGAACCCCAGCTTTACTTATGATTCAGCACTACACAAGTTGGCTTAATTATTTATTTACTAGATAACTAAATAATAACACAGAATACATACAATAGATGAGAAAAAGTCCCTAGCAGACTAACAACAGCATGACTGCTTGGTTATCAAAAGAGGGAGGGGTAGATAGGGAGAGGGACTGACAAAGAGAGAGTCAAACTTGTCGTTGATACATTTGGAAGCTACCCTCAAAGTAATCATAATACTTTGCTCATGAACCACCGCCCGTTTGGGTAAGAAGTCATGAATGTATTTACGTGTAGATGTCTTTGTTCGTCGTCTCTCCGTTGAAACCAATCAATCCTTCTATGGGAAGGGGTAGGTTTTAGTGTCCCGTTTCGGTGTAAGGCTCTGCTTGTCCACCAGAGGTCACAATGTCATTCTTAGTTGTCCTGGCTTGGACTGGAGTGTTCAAATAGAACAGATACTCAGATGCATTCTAATGATTGTCTGAGATGAGATTTTCTTCTTCCCACCTCGTGTGGTTAGTCAAAGTTCTAGATCACTTTACACACACACAGCTGCTGGCAATGTTCTGGTCTAGTGAGTTCATCTTCTTCACCTCGTGTTGAGATTAAAAGTTCTAACCATAAACAATATAACATGATTAGTCTTTAGAACCCCACTGACCACTCCAAACATTTGGATGTTAGAAATATTGTTCCAGTGTTTACTTTTTGGACGTTAAAGTTTTGGCTGCAAAAGTCTTCTGGGGGACAAAGCACATTCTGATCACCATACTAGAGGGCCAGAGATAGATTTTCCTCCTATTAGATTTATGAGGTGTCAAAACTGGCCCAGCCGCCCTTCCCCTCTTCTGTGGGTGTTGTCAACCATTTGCCAAGCTGATCTGAGGCCTTTGATCCTCACCCAGGAGAGTCATGACACCCATTTTGTCAGTTTATTTTTCATATATTGATCATCATGTCATGATAAAGGAGCTTGACTCTTGCAAGACGATCATACCTTGCAGTCCCCTTCTTCTGGTCATTCTCCTGATCCTTTTGTGGGTCACTCGTGAAGAGTATGGTTGATTCTCCCCTGCTGCTTCTTGTCCCCATACTTGTTGGTATTGCTAATTAGTTTTCCCAGTACAGTGGTGGTAAAGTAGAGCTGAAACAGCTGTAAGGGGGTATATGTTTCATCACTAACCAACTGTGAGCCTTGAGGTCATTTGGGTTTAAACCTAAATTGTTCTGGCTCCTCATCATCTTCAAGGACAGTATGCCACCTGTCCTCAGTTTCATCTCCCTCTGTTGTGCTGCTTCCACTCCCTCTACCTCTTCTCTGTTGAGGCCTAGATCTCCTCCCTGCCCCCGCACCTCCAGATGAACTTGCACAGAGGGGAGTGGTGCCAGGGCATGCAGTGGAGGTGGTTGAAGAGGAGTGGAGTCTTGCAGAGTAGTGGATGTAGAACCAACAGACGGGGTGATTGAAACTGCAGTGGGGGTGGTTGACGAGGAGTGGGACCTTTGTCGAGTGGTGGATGTAGAACCATCAGACGGGGTGACTGACATAGCAGTAGAGGGTGAAGACCTTGACTGGCGGGTGCGCTTGCTGGGGAGGGGTGGCTCCCAAACGTCATCATCCAAATCCTCTGCATCCTCCACTTTAGATCTAACATTTCTTTGGAGCTCTCTGACCTGATTCAGATTAGAAATCAGGCCTGGGTCAAAGCAAGGAAAACTGACTGTAGTGAACTGGCAGTCTTTCAGACAACTGATGTACTATCTCGATTAAGAAAGCTAAATCAAGCTACTTTTTAAGCACTATATCTGATTCTGCTGGTGATCCTTCTAAATTTTGGAAAACAGTAAATGCACTGAAGTGTACAAATTCCTCTTCTTCCCACCCTAAGCAAGTTCTGTCTGAATCTGTCATCAGAACTGAGAAGAATGTGATAAGGGATGCTTTTTATCATCATTTTATCTCGGCAGGCTGTTTATTTGAGATAAACTGTGGTTTAATTGGCACTGGTCAGTCAATCGACTGCTCTTCCCTCTGCCAGCCTCTAGCTGACTCTACGTTAACCCGTCAACTTCTAGTAAATGTTTGTTTTCATTTCAAATCAAATCAAATTGTATTTGTCACATGCGTCATAAACAACATGTGTAGACTAACAGTGAAATGCTTACTTATGGGCCCTTCCCAACATTGCAGAGAGAGAAGAAAAAGAGAAATTGTAGAAAAAATAGAAGAAGAAAAAATTTAAAAATAATAACACAAGGAATATCTTCAACCATTTACTACCTGTGATGTGCTAGATGCCTTGTTTAAGATTGGTGTAAAAAAAAAGAATTCTACTTGGCCTGATATGCTTGATCCATTTTTGCTGCAGCTCTCTGCCCCTCTGATTGCATATTTTTATCCTGACGATTATATCTGGTACTATCCCCAAGGTTTGGAAGGTGGCCCATCTACTCTCCCTTCACAAAGGTGGTGACCATTGAGATCTAGATAATTATGGGGCTATTCTAAACTTTCTTGCCTTGTTAAAATATTAGAATCCTTAGGGTTTTCTTATTTTTGAAATATATACTAAATGTACATCAGCCTGATTTTAGACCAGGTCATAACACTAATTCTGCTGTATCCCTAGTTATAAATTATGTGGTTAACTGTATGGATAAAAGGCAACATAGCGCTGCCCTCTTCATTGACCTGTCAAAGGCCTTTGATATTGTTGATCACTCACCGCTAATTCAGGAGGTGTCCCGCATGGGTCAATTCTGGGTCCTGTGCTTTTTACATTACATTTTACTCACTTGTCTGCCGGTGATACTGTTGTGTATGCTATTGCCCCCATGGTTGACCAGGCTTAATCTGAACTACAGTCTGCCTTCAACTTTATTGACCTGAAATCAGTCATCAATGCATGTCAAATTAAGTATATGTTGTTCTCTACAGTACATTAAAATAACTTTGATGATTTAAATACAAATACTTTGGATGGTGTCCATATTGATCGTGTCTCTGCTTACAAATATCTGGGCATCTGGATGAAAAGCTGTCTTTTAAAAAGCATATTGATCAGTTAGTTACGAAGCTGAGAATAAAAATGGGCTTCTTCTGAAGAAATAGGTCATGCCTCTTGCTAAATAGTAGAAAGCAGATTATTCAGTCAATATTCCTATCGGTGCTAGACTGTAGGTGTGAAGATCGATTTTCGAGATGTCTCATGGTCTGACAAACACCGCTCTAGCTCTGTCACCTTTCACCGCAAATGCGGAAGTGCGACATAGGCGGATGTGGTGGATTGAGACGCATCCAATGCAAAAAACAGATATATCTAGCTTAAACTGACGTATATTTATGGGGAATGTTTTAATATGCTAATTAAAACCATGGTCTTGTAGTAGATGCGTACTTCAACTGGAAGCCAATGGAGTGTGCGGAGGAGCGGGGTGACATGAGAGAACTTGGGAAGGTTGAACACCAGACGGGCTGCAGTGTTTTGGATAAGTTGTAGGGGCTTAATGGCACAGACAGGGAGCCCAGCAAACAGCGAGTTGCAGTAATCCAGATGGGAGATGACAAGTGCCTGGATTAGGACCTGTGCCGCTTTCTGTGTAAGGTAGGGTCGTACTCTGCGAATGTTGTAGGGCATGAACCTGCAGGATCGGGTCACCGCTTTGATGTTAGCGGAGAACGACAGGGTGTTGTCCAGGGTCACGCCAATGTTCTTTGCACTCTGGGAGGAGGACACAATGGAGTTGTCAACCGTGATGGCGAGATCATGGAGCGGGCAGTCCTTCCTCGGGAGGAAGAGCAGATCCGTCATGCCGAGGTTCAGCTTTAGGTGGTGATCCAACATCCACACTGATATGTCTGCCAGACATGCAGAGATGCGATTCACCACCTGGTTATCAGAAGGGGGAAAGGAGAAAATGAATTGTGTGTCGTCTGCGTAGCAATGATAGGAGAGACCATGTGAGGATATGACAGAGCCAAGTGACTTGGTGTATAGAGAGAATAGGAGAGGGCCTAGAACTGAGCCCTGGGGGACACCACTGGTGAGAGCATGTGGTGCGGAGACAGATTCTTGCCACGCCACCTGGTAGGAGCGACCTGTCAGGTAGGATGCAATCCAAGAGTGAGCAGCGCCGGAGATGCCCAACTCGGAGAGGGTGGAGAGGAGGATCTGATGGTTCACAGTATCAAAGGCAGCAGATAGGTCTAGAAGGATAAGAGGAGAGAGAGTTATCTTTAGCAGTGCAGAGAGCCTCCGTGACACAGAGAAGAAGAGTCTCAGTTGAATGACCAGTCTTGAAACTTGACTGGTTTGGATCAAGAAGGTCATTCTGAGAGAGATAGCAGGAGAGTTGGCTAGAGGCGGCACGCTCAAGAGTTTTGGAGAGAAAAGAAAGAAGGGTTACTGGTCTGTAGTTGTTGACATTGGAGGGATCGAGTGTAGGTTATTTGAGGAGGGGTGCAACTCTCGCTCTCTTGAAGATGGAAGGGACATAGCCAGCGGTCAAGGATGAGTTGATGAGCAAGTTGAGGTAAGGGAGAATGTCTCTGGAAATGGTCTGGAGAAGAGAGGAAGGGATAGGGTCAAGCGGGCAGGTTGTTGGGTGGCTGGCCGTCACAAGTCGCAAGATTTCATCTGGAGAGAGTGGGGAGAAAGAAGTCAAAGCATAGGGTAGGGCAGTGTGAGCAGGTCCAGCGGTGTCATTTGACTTAATAAATGAGGATCAGATGTCATCAACCTTCTTTTCAAAATGGTTGACGAAGTCATCCACAGAGAGGGAGGAGGGAGGGGGAGGAGGAGGAGGATTCAGCAGGGAGGAGAATGGGGCAAAGAGCTTCCTAGGGTTAGAGTGTAGCTCAGTTGGTAGATTCCCATGGGGGAACAGTATGAAAAAAAAAAAATGTATGCACTCACTAACTGTAAGTCGCTCTGGATAAGAGCGTCTGCTAAATGACTAAAATGTAAAAATGTAGAGTGGTAGAAAGTGGCTTTAGCAGCAGAAACAGAGGAAGAAAATGTAGAGAGGAGGGAATGAAAAGATGACAGGTCCGCACGGAGTCTAGTTTTCCTCCATTTCCGCTCGGCTGCCCGGAGCCCTGTTCTGTGAGCTCGCAATGAGTCGTCAAGCCACGGAGCAGGAGGGGAGGACCGAGTCGGCCGGGAGGACAGGGGACATCAAAAGAGAGCCAAAAGATGCAGAAAGGGAGGAGAGGGGGGTTGAGGAGGCAGAATCAGGAGATCGGAGGGAGAAGGATTTAGCAGAGGGATGAGATGATAGGATGGAAGAGAAGAGCGTAGCGGGAGAGAGATAGCGAAGGTTGCGACGGCATATTACCATCTGAGTAGGGGCAGAGTGAGTATTGTTGGAGGAGAGCGAGAGAGAAAAGGATACAAAGTAGTGGTCGGAGACTTGGAGGGGAGTTGCAGTGAGATTAGTAGAAGAACAGCATCTAGTACAGATGAGGTCAAGCGTATTGCCTGCCTTGTGAGTAAGGGGGGACGGTGAGAGGGTGAGGTCAAAAGAGGAAAGGAGTGGAAAGAAGGAAGCAGAGAGAAATGAGTCAAAGGCAGACATAGGGAGGTTAAAGTCACCCAGAACTGTGAGGGGTGAGCCATCCTCAGGAAAGGAACTTATCAAGGCGTCAAGCTCATTGATTAACTATCCAAGGGAACCTGGAGGGCGATACATGACAAGGATGTTAAGCTTGAATGGGCTAGTGACTGTGACAGCATGGAATTCAAATGAGGAGATAGATGGGTCAGGGGGGAAAGAGAGAATGTCCACTTGGGAGAGATGAGGATTCCTGTGCCACCGCTGCGCTGACCAGATGCTCTCGGTATATGCGAGAACACATGATCAGACGAGGAAAGAGCAGTAGGAGTAGCAGTGTTTTCTGCTGTAATCCATGTTTCCGTCAGCGCCAAGAAGTCGAGGGACTGGAGGGTAGCATATGCTGAGCTGAAATCTGCCTTGTTGGCCGCAGAATGGCAGTTCCAGAGGCTAATGGAGACCTGGAACTCCACCTGGGTCGTGCGCGCAGGGACCAACAGATTAGAGTGGCAGCAGCCACGCGGTGTGAAGCGTTTGTATGGCCTGTGCAGAGAGGTGAGAACAGGGACAGACAGACACATAGTTGACAGGCTACAGAAAAGGCTACAATAATGCAAAAGAGATCGGAATAA
Source organism: Coregonus lavaretus (assembly GCF_964263955.1). Taxonomy (NCBI): domain Eukaryota; kingdom Metazoa; phylum Chordata; class Actinopteri; order Salmoniformes; family Salmonidae; genus Coregonus; species Coregonus lavaretus. The sequence goes on from NC_140021.1 coordinate 25,339,325, forward strand.
AATTAACAAAACATCTGGGGAAGCGAGAGAGCGGAGCCTCCGTCACTTACCTTTCACTGAAACACTCAAATATAACTCTCCCAACTTCCACTTTAGAAATTATAATTGTTGTAAACTACAGCTGTTCAATGTTTTCTAGGAATAGACTCTAACTTAGTTTATTCAGCTAGCTAACTTGGTACAGTATTCTTCCGTGAAAACCGCCCGGGCACCGTATCCTATGACGTCATAGCTAACTAGCATGCTAGCATCCAATAACTATATAATAATAACATGCTAGCTACACAAGTGGACTACACATCTCGAATGTTCAGAAAGTGAAGATTTACATTGCAAAATTCTCATTGACTAAAATTATATTTTATTTAGTTACTTCAGTACTGCTAGCTGGTAGTGTTGGCTAGCTAGCAATGGCTGCGGTGTTGACTTTGTTTGATAAACGGTGTCGCTGCGAACGAATGTAGCTGGCTAAAATGATATTGTATTTAGTTGCTACAGTACTGCTAGCTGGTAGTGTTGGCTAGCTTGCAATGGCTGCTGTGTTTACTTTTTTTGAGAGAAAAAAACGGCGTCAGTGCGAACGAATGTAGCTGGCTAAAATTATATTGTATTTAGTTGCTACAGTACTGCTAGCTGGTAGTGTTGGCTTGCTAGCAATGGCTGCGGTGTTGACTTTGTTTGAAAAATGGCATCGCTGCGAACGAATGTAGCTCGCTATATTAACGCAACTGCCACTTCATTAAAGCCATTTGATGCAGTTTATCATAGCGCACTGCTCCTTATTACGGGCAACAGTTTTAGTCTTCATCACTGCATTATCTACCAAAAAGTTGGTTGGCCCTCTTTGATGTCATGTAGGTTGATACACTGCTATGTTTTCATGTATAAAGTCATTTTACAAAAACTCCCACTGTACCTAACATCATTACTAAACTTTAGACTTATGCGTTAACACACCCGGTCTCAGGGATGACTAACCTTGGAAATTCCTTTGGTCTCTACTGAGTTTGGTTAATCAGCTTTTCGTTTTCTTGCACCATATTTGTGGAACAATCTTCAAAATGTTCTTAAATATTTTTGTGCCTAGGGCAATTCAGAAAGGTGATTGAGGACCTTAATACTGATGAATGTGTTTGATTTTGATGACTGTGTTTTTCTTTCTGCTTGTATTTTGTATTTATATTTTGATGTGTCTATTTTCTCAAATTTCTGTAATTCAGGGCTCATCTGTAAAATGGACCTTGGTCTCAGTATGACTCCCTGATAAAATAAAGGTTAAATAAATGTTTAAAATACAGTAGCTCCAAAAAGACTAGGAATAATTCCTTGGAATAAAATTCAGTGAGCATGCTTAACACTAAATCCATGTAGCTGTCCTAGGAAATGGCTGAGCAAATATTCAATGCAAATATTAAAATGTGGATCAAAGCACTGTAGCACTGTGAAACTAAATACAGTCATAACATGTTGTTAACATATTGTCAGCACAGTGAAATGTTGCTTGAGTTCTTGTTGGGGTTTTGGTTAAGTCCCATTTGGAGACACTAGTTCATTATGAATAGTTAATTGCAATATCTCCCTTTAAATTACATGGAAAACTGCAACTTCAAACTGCATTTGAAATAGAGGTTTGAAGGGGAAAATGATCATTATAAATAATAGGGATACGCCATAAATCATCCTCAAAAGGAATTTTTATGAGTCTATTTATAATACAAATCTGTTCGAGATTCTGGAAAGAAATAGGGTAGCCGGCCGTGACCGGGAGACCCATGGGGCGGCGCACAATTGGCCCAGGGTAGGGGAGGGAATGGCCGGCAGGGATGTAGCTCAGTTGGTAGAGCATGGTGTTTGCAACGCCAGGGTTGTGGGTTCGTTTCCCACGGGGGGCCAGTATGAAAGAAATAAAAATATAATGTATGCACTCACTAACTGTAAGTCGCTCTGGATAAGAGCGTCTGCTAAAATGACTAAAATGTAAAAAACATTGTGCAGAGTTGTCTTTGAAAACAACATACTTTGTGTTAAGAACAGCCGGCCCGTGAAATGAAAGAGAAAGCAGCTGATAAAAGAGGTCCATTGTTGACACCGGTCTGAAACAGTAGCTACGAAAGTCAGATTGGTCATATATTTTAAACAAGGGGATAATATTCCATTGTCAACCCTCGTAAATATGTTTACAGCTTGGTTTTTATGAGTAGTGCATGCTGCATATGATTGAGGTTTTAGGGTAAGTGAGAGGGCGTACAGTATTTTCAAATATGCACTTACCTGTTTCCTTTTCAATAGAGCTGCCTATTTCTAAAAGCACTCTAGCGTGTGATTACTATAACCACTCAATGAATGCAGGGATGAATAACATTAAGTCATAAGCCATCTTCAGATATATGACAACATTCCTACCCGGATTGTGCTGACGTTCTTTATCTATCTACTTGTTTATACCATACCAATGAACAGATCAGAAATGTCTCCCTTGTAAAAGAGCTCTTCTAACCTCAATGGGACTTCCTGGTTAAATATAGGTTAAATAAAATACATTAATCACAGAATGAATACACAAAAACTATTTTTGCATCCCATACCAACTACAACCTAATGAATGATGAGTCCATCAGGTGTAAAGCAGGATTTATGCATAAAAGCTTTGGTCAAACCAGGACCCAGAACCCTTTGAGAGAGTAGAGGCTGGGGAGCGGGGTTGGCATGGCTGTGGCTGTTTAAAGGTGATGTAAACAGGCTCTGATGGATGAAGGAGTGTCGTCCATCCATCATCATACCACGCTGAAGGGCCTTAATATTCAGCATACACAATCCTGCCATCTCATCCTCATCTTTCCCGCCTTGTCTCTGCTCTCTCTTAGGGTGAGTCCCAAAAGGCACCCTATTCCCTATATAGTACACTATACTTTGGTGCACCATGTGGTCAAAGGTAGTGTACTATAGAGGGAATAGGGTGCCATTTGGGACATAACCTCCCTCTCAGCCCCTTAATGTTCCTCCATTTGGGGACCCTGCTCCTCTTAGCAACTGGAAGAGTCTGGATGGACAGGATGAAATGACACTGTCTTAGAGGTTAAAAGCTCTAAGAAGCTCAGGGGGAAAGGACTCTTGAGCAATTAGTTTTCTCAATTTACCTGTGGCATTACTTGTTACTGCACTGACATAAATAATGTAACACCAAACAATTGTTGACATCTAATTAATTGATAGGATCCAAACTGACATACTCTTCTTGCTTGCCTGGATAAGTTAGTTGTAATTTAATTGTAAAGTGGTTGTCCCACTGGCTATCATAAGGTGAATGCACCAATTTGTAAGTCGCTCTGGATAAGAGCGTCTGCTGAATGACGTAAATGTAATGTAAATGTTAGTCAAACAAAGTGGTCCTCAGTATAGGGCTGTGGCGGTCACGAAATTTGTCAACCGGTGATTGTCAAGCAAATATCTGCAGGTTTCACGGTAATTGACCGTTAACATAAACAAATGTAGCATCTACTGGCTTCCAAGCATAGCCTACAAGCTACTGATGCAGACATTTGGAACATATACATTTTAAAAAGTCTAATAAATCCATGTAATATAGCCTACACCTTCACAACAAATTCATTATTTATTTGAGACAGGTCTAAAGAATCATGATATGAAGAAAATGTAGTCTATTTCAGAAGAACAGAATAGCATATTCTGAGTTGGCCTTATGTTAGGTCCTGATCTGGCTATGCCATATGGCTGTGGGCTAAACTAGTTCATTTAGCAGACAAGATTTCACTTAGAATTCTGTGGCATTATTTTATAGTATTTTATAGGATGAAGAATACAATTGAACAAAGCTGAATAAAATAAAAATGATATTTTCTCAAAACAATTTGAGGGAGTGCGCAAATGCGGCTATTCTGTGTTGAGTGGTTACAAAGAAACAGGTACTCCTATATGCTTAATTTAGAGTTATTAATGTAACTTTAGTTGTTCGACAAATGTTGGGCTATATGTTTTGATTTTGAATACATTGCAAGGCTGCATGATGCGTTTCTAATGATGATTTGAAAAAAGTCGCTTGAAAGGCGTGAGCTATGCTTAGATTTTTTGCGCAGGCTGTACACACTTCATCAGTATCTCATTAACAATTTGACAAGCACTTGATAATGCCTCGAATTTTCCGTAAGCATCCCCTTTGTGTGGCCGTAATAGCCGCTAAAAAATATCCATGCCTTTTGCGACCAGTGGCCGTTGTGCCCTTGGGCTAAATATAATAATTATAATTCCCTTCTCCCTGAGTGCTGGGTGCTCCGAAGCACCTCTCACTCACATGGCTCTCCATCACATGATCGGGTCTTTCTCACAGGCTACAAGTGAAGACAGACACATCAGGGATGCAACTGCGCTCGTCCTTATCCAATTCCGAGGTGCATATTGAAGATATTGGAAGAGCTGTCCACATATACTTTTCATCAGCCAAATAGATGAGTAGGCCTAACGAACAGCAAAAGCACAAGCCTATGTCAATCTACTATCCCCCATAGTAGAAAAGTTAACCTATTCTATTCTGTGCAATAAATAAATATTCCAAACATAGTCTGGAACAGTTGTGGGATGCGATAGATCCCAAATAAATGCAACCACTAGCATCAAAAAAGCTTTTTTACGCAATGAGGCTGATGCAACAGATCAGAATGTTTAGCTTAAAATGTTGAGAAACTATTAGGCTATTTCCTCACATTATAAGCTCAGTAATGCACACACAGCAGTAGGCAATAAGCACAAATGTTCCATTAGCGGGAAAACACAATTATCAAAAGTGACCGCAAATGTGATTATGCATGTAATGCTTTTATTATAAAGTATAATTTTTATGGTGAAAATTATCTTCCCCGAAGTTGAAACTCACGCGCCACTTATGTATGCCAGTTAGGCTCTACACCCCTTATAAACCCCTCTACACCCATTAATGTGCTTTATTTTAATAAGTTATTTGGCCACTTTAGTTGTGATACAAACCTTATCAAAACATATAGGCCTATGTGCTAGGCTACATGAGGTGTGCATTGTTCTTGCCTTACGCTGGGCATCATTCACAAGTGATAATATATAATTCACAAGTGATAGGCTAATATTGTCACCCATCAGAGTACTTTTGATTTAGTCTTGTCTTTACATATACTAAATAATATATGTGTGAAATTTGTTTTGATTTAGAATGGACCATTATCATGCACCTGTCTCGAAACAGGGTCAGGGGAAAAAATACATTAAATAGCAAATGGAGGACGCTTTCCCTGTGGTTCATTTTCATGCTAACACGACTCAGGATAAGACCCAGATGCAGACGCAGGAGGCAGGCAGTTCAAATCTCAGATGTTTATTACAATACAGGGGGCAGGCAAACAGCAGGTCAAGGGCAGGCAGAGGTCAGTAATCCAAGGCAGCGTCAATCAGGGACAGAACGGCAGGCAGGCTCAGGGTCAGGGCAGGCAGAATGGTCAGAACTGGGAGGACTAGAAAACAGAAACTAGAGATGCTGGAAAATGGGAAAAACACGGTGGTAAGACTTGACAAGACAAGACGAACTGGCAACAGACAAACAGAAAACACAGGTATAAATACACAGGGGTTAATGGGGAAAATGGGAGACACCTGGTGGAGGGTGGAGACAAGCACAAGACAGGTGAAACAGATCAGGGTGTGACACATGCCAGCCAGGTAGGCTATACTCCTGTTGTAAAGAGAAGCAATGTGCTTAGGAAAGTTGAGAAATAAATATAGTAGGCCTAGCCTATAAAAGGCTGATGGGATCCTTCTCTTTTTAATAGAGGCCATCACTCTGTTTTCTCAACCAATGGCATAGCCTATAGAAATGTTGCGCAACATGGGCACTCATGAAGTGTTTGATTCGATTTTTGATTACATTTGCATTGATGTCAGAGTGATTAAAGGGACAATAGAGTGCTGAGTACCAGATAGTTAGCATTTGGTGGGCTACTAATGATCATCAGCAGCTTTAGAGCTTGGAGAAGCCTAATTACTGTGACTAAACGGTCATGTGGAATTTGACTGCCTTCATGACTCGTGACCGCCGGTGTGCGGTAATACGGTCACCGTAACAGTCCTATTCTCACATTGTGTCTCACATGATAGGGTTTGGAAGCTCAGACGCAAAGTAAATCATTTTCCTTTGGTTTAACTCATAGTCACAGTGTGGTAAGTTGAGCTACACGGCTAGCTCTTCATGTTGAATTATTTATTATTTTGAGATCTTGTGCAGAAACATGTTACAGCGGTTGTTTGAGCGTACATTCTCACACAAATACTTACACAACTGAATGGTTCCAGTGCAATATATGTTTAGCAAATCCCCTTATTGTTTGGGATACCTTTAAATGTACCTTCAGAGGTCATTCAATTCAATATTCATCAATAATAAAAAAGCAGTTTCTGTCTAAATAAATATATGAACTAATAGTACAGGGAGATAGCAATAAAAACGGTACTGCAGAGATGCAAAATAATTAAGAGGAAAAACAAAAAGAACTGGAGGAACTTATTCAAGAACGATCTAATGTAATTATTACAGAAAATAAAGGAAACTGGAAAAATGCACCAAATTGTTCCTGAATCACCAACACAGGAACGCTACCAAAAATAATTTGCAGAAACTTGTTACTAAAGATGGAGTTACAGTGGGGAGAACAAGTATTTGATACACTGCAGATTTTGCAGGTTTTCCTACTTACAAAGCATGTAGAGGTCTGTAATATTTATCATAGGTACACTTCAACTGTGAGAGACGTAATCTAAAACAAAAATCCAGAAAATCAAATTGTATAATTTTTAAGTAATTAATTTGCATTTTATTGCATGACATAAGTATTTGATCACCTACCATCTAGTAAGAATTCCGGCTCTCACAGACTTGTTAGTTTTTCTTTAAGAAGCCCTCCTGTTCTCCACTCATTACCTGTATTAACTGCACCTGTTTGAACTCGTTACCTGTATAAAAGACACCTGTCCACACACACAATCAAACAGACTCCAACCTCTCCACAATGGCCAAGACCAGAGAGTTGTGTAAGTACATCAGGGATACAATTGTAGACCTACACAAGGCTGGGATGGGCTACAGGACAATAGGCAAGCAGCTTGGTGAGAAGGCAACAACTGTTGGCGCAAATTTTAGAAAATGGAAGAAGTTCAAGATTACGGTCAATCACCCGCAGTCTGGGGCTCCATGCAAGATCTCACCTCGTGGGGCATCAATGATCATGAGGAAGGTGAGGGATCAGCCCAGAACTACACAGCAGGACCTGGTCAATGACCTGAAGAGAGCTGGGACCACAGTCTCAAAGAAAACCATTAGTAACACACTAGGCAGTCATGGATTAAAATCCTGCAGCGCACGCAAGGTCCCCCTGTTCAATCCAGCGCATGTCCAGGCCCATCTGAAGTTTGCCAATGACCATCTGGATGATCCAGAGGAGGAATGGGAGAAGGTCATGTGGTCTGATGAGATAAAAATAGAGCTTTTTGGTCTAAACTCCACTCGCCGTGTTTGGAGGAAGAAGAAGGATGAGTTCAACCCCAAGAACACCATCCCAACTGTGAAGTATGGAGGTGGAAACATCATTCTTTGGGGATGAATTTCTGCAAAGGGGACAGGACGACTGCACCATATTGAGGGTAGGATGGATGGGGCCATGTATCGCGAGATCTTGGCCAACAACCTCCTTCCCTCAGTAAGAGCATTGAAGATTGGTCGTGGCTGGGTCTTCCAGCATGACAACGACCCGAAACACACAGCCAGGGTAACTAAGGAGTGGCTCCGTAAGAAGCATCTCAAGGTCCTGGAGTGGCCTAGCCAGTCTCCAGACCTGAACCCAATAGAAAATCTTTGGAGGGAGCTGAAAGTCCGTATTACCCAGCGACAGCCCCGAAACCTGAAGGATCAGGAGAAGGTCTGTATGGAGGAGTGGGCCAAAATCCCTGCTGCAGTGTGTGCAAACCTGGTCAAGACCTACAGGAAACGTATGATCTCTGTAATTGCAAACAAAGGTTTCTGTACCAAATATTAAGTTCTGCTTTTCTGAATGATCAAATAATTATGTCATGCAATAAAAAGCAAATTAATTACTTAAAAATCATACAATGTTATTTTCTGGATTTTTGTTTTAGATTCCGTCTCTCACAGTTGAACTGTACCTACGATAAAAATTACAGACCTCTACATGCTTTGTAAGTAGGAAAACCTGCAAAATCAGCAGTGTATCAAATACTTGTTCGCCCCACTGTATATATGATTCTCCTAATTATATTTTAAAAGAGGAAGCCAAATATTTTAAGCACGTGTTTTCTTTTCTGTGTCATCCTCACCCCCTTGAATAACGATTACTGTAAGGAATTATTTCCAAATAATACAAAAAATTGAAAATTAACAAATGTACAAAAATATCAGTGCAAAGGCCAAATTACAGAGGAATACCTTTTTGAGGCTATTAAATCCTTTCAGTCTGGAAAAACCCCAGGGCATGATGGCATACCAGAGAGTTTTGAATTGTCAAGAGGAGTTGAATAAGGGTGTCCGCTTTCACCATATCTATTCGTTATGGCCATCGAAATGCTACCTATTAAAATCAGGTAACAACATTAGAGGATTAGAAATCCAAGGCTTAAAAACAAAGGTGTCCATGTATGACTATGACTCACGTTTTATGTTAAGTACGCAAGCTACATCCCTACAATGTCTTATTGAAGATCTATACTTTTCTGGACTCTCTGGACTAAAAGCTAATTATGTTGGATCTTTAAAAAACAAAACTTTTACATTACCCTGTAATTTACCTATAAAATGGGCTGACGGTGAGGTAGACATACTTGGTATTTGTTATGATTAGTTTCTCGGGTATCAAGTAATTAAGAATGTAAGGATATACTTAGACACTTTTGATGGGGAGTTCATTTAATATTTAATATGGTACCGTGGTTTGTTATAACAGAAGGACAGAGCTTTGCCTCTTGCTTTTCTGAACTGATTTGAACAAAGAGCCACTCTCCCTTATATACCCTCTGTTACAAGTTTCTTCACGAACATCTGGTACCCCTCAATCGGCACTCCCTTCTTTGATGTTATTACCCTTTACCCCAAGTCAGTATATCCTGTCCATCAATTATTCTAAGATCAACATCAGTAATCTCCTTTGACACAAGTCACGTATCTACCAACTCTCCCCTGGGTCACACAACACTATGCAATAACATCATTACAGTATTCATATCACAAAATATATAAATAAGCTCTCCATAATGAATTTCAATAGAAAACTAGTAAAAATAGGCAAAATCCTGCAACCATGGAGTGGTAAATATCTGTCTATTAATGGAAAAAATTACACTGATTAACTCCTTAGTCATATCTCAGTTTACTCACTTACTTATGGCACTGCCTACTCCTGATGATTTGTTTTTCAAATCATATGAGCAAAAAATATTTAGCTTTATCTGAGATGCTAAACCAGACAAGATAATCAATATAATGAATATGAACTGGGTGGGTTGAGATTATTAAATCTAAAAGCACAAAATCTCTCTCTAAAAGCTTCCCTTATACAAAAGTTTTACTTAAACCCTAAATGGTTCTCAAGTAGATTACTAAGAAAAGCTCATCCATTATTTAAAAATGGCCTTTTTGCCTTTGTGCAGATTGCAATGTCTCATTTCTGATTCATTGTAAATGATACCTTTTTCAAACAAGCTGGTTACAATTTCAATTTCATCCCCCTGAAAAGATAGAACAAATATTACAACAAATATTATGGTTGAACTCAAATGTGCTGGTTGTTTTTAAATTATATTGTAAATTGGAATGGTAGAGTTATTTCTTTCATGGAGTTATCAAAATTGTATGGGAAGGTCTGCTCAATGCAAGATTACAACCAATGGATTACAGCATTACCCAAAATATGGAGGCAGGTGGCAACGGGAGGAGGTAGGGAACTGGTCTGTCTGCCCAATATAAAGGAGGAATAAAAAATTACATAAATAGGAAAGTATACGAGTTTCATTTGAGGACCAGGATGTTGACGGCTGTGCCATACAGTTTGCAAAATAGTTGGGAAGAGATTTTTGATGTACCAATTCCATGGAACAGGGTGTATGAGTTCATATATACAGTGGGGGAAAAAAAGTGTTTAGTCAGCCACCAATTGTGCAAGTTCTCCCACTTAAAAATATGAGAGAGGTCTGTAATTCTCATCATAGGTACACGTCAACTATGACAGACAAAATGAGGAAAAAAAATCCAGAAAATCACATTGTAGGATTTTTTATGAATTTATTTGCAAATTATGGTGGAAAATAAGTTTTTGGTCACCTACAAACAAGCAAGATTTCTGGCTCTCAGAGATCCAGAAGAGGATTGGGAGAATGTCATATGGTCAGATGAAACCAAAATAGAACTTTTTGGTAAAAACTCAACTCGTCGTGTTTGGAGGACAAAGAATGCTGAGTTGCATCCAAAGAACACCATAACTACTGTGAAGCATGGGGGTGGAAACATCATGATTTGGGGCTGTTTTTCTGCAAAGGGACCAGGATGACTGATCCGTGTAAAGGAAAGAATGAATGGGGCCATGTATCGTGAGATTTTGAGTGAAAACCTCCTTCCATCAGCAAGGGCATTGAAGATGAAACGTGGCTGGGTCTTTCAGCATGACAATGATCCCAAACACACCGCCCGGGCAACAAAGGAGTGGCTTCGTAAGAAGCATTTGAAGGTCCTGGAGTGGCCTAGCCAGTCTCCAGATCTCAACCCCATAGAAAATCTTTGGAGGGAGTTGAAAGTCCGTGTTGCCCAGCGACAGCCCCAAAACATCACTGCTCTAGAGGAGATCTGCATGGAGGAATGGGCCAAAATACCAGCAACAGTGTGTGAAATCCTTGTGAAGACTTACAGAAAACGTTTGACCTGTGTCATTGCAAACAAAGGGTATATAACAAAGTATTGAGAAACTTTTGTTATTGACCAAATACTTATTTTCCACCATAATTTGCAAATAAATTCATTAAAAATCCTACAATGTGATTTTCTGGAAAATGTTTTCTCATTTTGTCTGTCATAGTTGACGTGTACCTATGATGAAAATTACAGGCCTGTCTCATCTTTTTAAGTGGGAGAACTTGCACAATTGGTGGCTGACTAAATACTTTTTTTCCCCACTGTAAAACAACACAAGATTCAAGACTTTGTGCTTGTCAGCTAAAATTATTGTACAGAATTCTTGCCACCAACAAAATGTTGTATATTTGGGGTATACAATCAACGCTGCTCTGCAGATTTTGTTGTGAGGATACAGAATCAATAGACCATTTGTTTTGGTATTGCCCTCAGGTAGCCTATTTCTGGTCTCAGGTTCAGGAATGGCTGAAAAAGCATAACATTAATCAAAAATGGACCCTAAAAATAGCATTGTTGGGCAATCTAGAGAGACCTGGTCAGTAATTTTATAATATACTCATACACTTATTAAAAATATTTATCTTCAACTCGCATTCTGTGGATTCTATTCGATTAGATAGATTCAAATTGTATGTTAAATATCACAGCATAGTTGAAAGATATATGGTGCATAGAAATCCGAAGAGGGTGGCCAGCAGAGACAGGTGGGATGGGCTGAGGGAAGCTGAGGGTTGGGATGTGGAATTGGAGACAAGTGGGAGTGGAGATACTGGGTGGGGGATAGAATGACGGTCAAAGATAAAAGTCCAAAATAAAGTCCCCCCCCCAAAAAAAAAAGTATGTTTGAATGACACTGAGGGGCAATGTTGTTACATCTAATGCCTGTTTGTAATTTATTTTATTATGATTTATTTTTCTCGGGGGTTGAGGGGTAGCTCTCAGGGAACTGTGGGGATCTTGGAGGCCTGGCGGTTGGGAGCTTGGGCTGGTGGCTGATAGGTCGCTGGTTGGGGTCCCCGTTTTTGACCTTGTGGGAGATCTGTCGACGTACCCTTGAGCAGGGCGTTGACCGTGGTTGCTTCTGTGGGTCGCTCTGGATGGGAGTCTGTCAGATGACTGAATGTAATGTAAATGTTGAGTGGCTTCACTGAAAGTAGATTGAATGTTTTAATATTCAATAAAAAAAATAAAAAAAGTACTTACGTTTCTGAATTTAATTCATCAATATTAGTGCAGTGTTGATGTTACAGAACAATCTTTTGTAAGCCAGTGGAACAGGACAGCCACTCCTTTTTCGTGATATCCAATTGGTAGTAACAGTCTTGTCCCATCGCTGCAACTCCCGTACGGACTCGGGAGAGGCGAAGGTTGAGAGCCATGCGTCCTCCGGAACACGACCCTGCAAAGCTGCACTGCTTCTTGACACACTGCTCGCTTAACACGGAAGCCAGCCGCACCAATGTATTGGAGGAAACACCGTACAAGTGGTGACCGAAGTCAGCTTGCAGGCGCCCTGCCCGCCACAAGGAGTCGCTAGAGTGCGATGGGACAATGACATCCCGTCCAGCCAAACCCTCCCCTAACCCAGACGAAACTGGGCCAATTGGGTACCGCCTCATGGGTCTCGATGCAGTGCCTTAGACCGCTGCGCCACTCGGGATGCACAGGACAACCACTCTTGTAATGCTGGCACTGGATTTCCTATATAGGAATCTAACCAACTTACTACTGTGTCACAAATGGCACTCTATTCCCTATAGAGTGCACTAATTATGGGGACAAAGTCTGTCTCTGTGCCTGGTGTTCTAGGACCATCGAGCCACTGCTATAGAAATCATATTGCAGACAGAGACAACTTATAACAGCTGGATGGCCTGAAATTGACATTTGAGAGACAATACGCAATAAATCTCCAATACCTGGCTTTGTATGGTTATGTAAGAACAGAACACAATCAGTACCAGCATCAGTAGTGTCAGTGTCATAAGAGCTGTTGTATTTCCAATGACGATAGAGATTGCAAAGGTGGCTGTTTTTTCAGACACTTAAAACCTAACAAATCTAACAGCACTTTAGGCTTGGTATGGTACAGCACAGTCACCTGCTGTGTCAGTATAAGATCCGTTATCATTGTCTTATTTAGCACAAAATACATACACAACAGGAGAGGAAGTTGCCCAGACAGTGATTTTTGTTTTACTTGTTAGAAGACGGAGACATATCTTCACTAAAAGGAAGACGTTAAGTATGTCTTTTGTGGAGTTATCTTCCAGCCGAAGTGGAAAAGTACATTTTATTGTTAGAAATCCTAGAATACACTGAAAGTCAGCTATTTTAAAAATGTGTTACGCCCTCACTCTCCCTTGAGTATGTTCAAGTAAAAAAAAGATACAATCTGTCATTCAGTATCGGGAAAGTAACTCTGTGAGACTCAGAGACAACATGAGTAGATAGCAGCAGTATGGAGAGAGAGATAAAGGAGATAGATAGGGAGCGAGAGACGTACCGACAAAAAGAGATTTACATTTTAGTCATTTAGCAGACGCTCTTATCCAGAGCGACTTACAGTTCGTGAGTGCATACATTTTCATACTGGTCCCCCGTGGGAATCGAACCCACAACCCTGGCGTTGCAAGTGCCATGCTCTGCCAATTAAGCTACACGGGACTATGCACTGAAAAGGAGAGCATTTTCTTTATTGGGTCAAGACCCCATACTACATTACATCACATTACCATTCAGCCCTCAGATGTTATGTTCAAAAAAGTACAAGCCTGTAAGAGAAAACATGGTAAATAGGACTTAAATACACAACTCCAGATCTCCCTCGTCATTGACAGAGCACAACATCCTCTGAAGACCCCATGAACCAATAAAGAGCCTAAGGTTCCCCACCAACCTGTAACAGGCATACACAACCCTCAGTCTTGCTGCCCACCACGTCCTCCACGTCCACAGACCCCTGTCCCTGTATGCAATTTTTCCTGGTCTTCCAGATAGCTAGCTTGGCTGCTCTTGATACGAAGTTGATTCGTATCTAGATTAAAAAAGAAAGCGCTAAGAGTGTCCATATTCCTGAGAGTAGCAAAACAAGACCTGACCAAGGCCCCCTTTCACCATCTCATGTAAGATTAACCCCAGTTCGTGTATTTTGTTGTGTGAAGTTCTGTCCAGACCAGGGTCATTCTCAGTTCAGTAGAGTTTATATTCTGCTCAAGTGCTCTGACAGTTTCTTCTGTCATAATAGTAGACAGAGAAGGATACTGTATGTTGACAAAACACATGTATTTGGGCCTTCCCAACCTCCCACCATTGCCTTAATGACTCAAAGTTAGCCCTCCACCGCTCCCAAAAGTACACAAACTTTTCAAAGAACATGGTATCTTGCAACAACTTAACACTGAAAACCAATACGATGTTGACCTTTGTGGACATGACATGTGTATCTCAATAGTGACAAGATGGTGATCTGTAAAACCCACAGGAGTAATGGCACACCGCATAATCCTACCACTGTAGTGCTCAGATACAGTACATAAGAGTGTCAAAACCCACATTTATTCAAATCAGTTTTTCCCTGCCATGAAGTTTCCTTTCGTTTAAAAGTTTGTTTCTTAAGTTCTTTGTTGTTGTTGTATAGAACTATTTACAGTCAGGTTTTTTTCCATCATATTTTAAATAACTTGTCGAAAATACACTTAGATACAGAACAAAAAGACTGAACAACTGGGTCGCATCTCTAGCAACCGAACCGATAGGACGAACGACCAGCCAGCTTGGGTAGCAATCCTAGATTTGTGTCGGGACTATATCTTGTGGAAGGATGAAATAGTATGAATAAATTAATCAAAATAACGTTTTTAATGAAAATATGTCAATCATTATTTGAATATGTTGGTAACCCGATATATAAAAGTGATAATGCCCTCGAAGCCGGTGTTTGGAGGATATATTGTCACGGTTTGCCGGCCTTCGACTTCGTTTCAGGCCTAACAACACCCGTGCCAACATATCCTCCAAACACTGGCTTCTCGAGCATTATCACTTAACTATGTCATGGTTATGACTGTGTCATAACATCTTATGATGCTGGGTGTCAAATAAAGTGTTACCAGTTTCCTTTATTTGATCAAATACAGCAATACTCTCTGTATCCCCAGTCGGAGCATAGACATTCAGAAAGTAAAACAAACTCCCCATGACATCTGCTTTGTCCAACACAACCCGCCCCTTAACAACCTCTGTTGTAGATAACACAGTAGCCCCTAAACCTGAGGAAAACAAAATTGCCACCCCAGCACTGAAATGTGTGCCATGACTGAGTATATGCTGCCCCTCCCACCACATACCCCGGTCAACCTCATTAGCCTCATCACTGTGTATCCCCTGTAGAAAAACGTCATTAAGCTTTTTCTGTCTTATCTGTCTGAAACCAAAGCCCTCTTATTCCTATGCCTACATCAATTAATATTAAGAGGGCTCACCCTTAGTGCCTCCATATAGAAATGTGAGAAGAAAACCTGAAAAATACACAGAGAAAGGAGACATGGAAAAAGAGACACCTTGTGAGGCATGATTATAATTAAGATGAATTATTTAATTTTCCTCTTTATTTTACCACATTTTCCAATCCTTTTCACTGATGTAACTGCTGTAACATGTTTCCTCAAACGGAAACGCTTTTTCTCACTCAACTCATCTATCCCCACAGTCTTTTGCAAAACTGCCGCTGACCTCACAAACTTACCTGTATCAAAAACTCTGAGAGTTTAACTGACTTTCCAAAGGTCTGCTCTAGGAACCTGGTAACCTCTAGTGTATACAGCGAGTTCTCACCAGACGGCTCTGACATATTGACAGAGATGTAACATCTCCAATTTCCTCCTCCTCATCCTCATCAACAGTGGTCACAGCTGCCTGGCTTCCCCCAGCCGCATCACTCTCACCACTCCCTCCCTGAACCCCACCACTCACACTGGGCACCACATCCTCCTCTATAAGGGAAACTATTTCCCCGGATTCATCCTCATTGCCTGTGACAACCGGTGTCTGTGGCTCGGTAGGCGCCACACCCCCCTCGGGGACGGGCTGCTGCTCAGCACTCTCTACGCGAGTAGACTGGGTATCAGCAGTAGAGGAACCAGGTGTTCCCCCTGGCTGGGGCTTCTCTGCCACTGCCGGCCCACCTCTCCCTGCATCAGTGGACCCAAGCGTTACGGGGGCCATCCATCCGCCTGCTCCCTTTGCGGGCAAGATTGTCGCTTTTGACCAACATCCCCGCACTCAAAACACCGTAGGCTCCCTGTACTCGCATAAGCCATATATAGCCTATTGTCATACTTTTGCTTTAGTTGACAGCTCTAAAGTCTGCTCCGGTGAGTCAAGAAACATAAACACCTGCCGCCTGAAGGACATTACCTATTTCTGCACCGGATGCTTGCAACCAAGGGGTATACTTTTTATTGAACTTGCAAACTTGCCAAAGTGCAACAGCTTGCGCTCTGGTAGCTCATTGGGAATGAACGGTGGTACATCCAAAATAGTAACCCGAGTAGAGGGGGACTTAAACAAACATATAATTAAGGAGAATGCAGTTCTCAACCATCCGATTCAAAATTGGCCTCTTTCAGAAAAACCACAACCGCTTTGTTCATCCTCGATGCATAAGCAACATTCTCATAGCCTACCTTCTCTCCCACGGTGATCAGAACCTCCTCCACAGTGACAGTAGCTTCAGTAGCACACCTGAAGCCATGCCGCAGCGATAGGGACGGCGTCCCCATGTGGGTTGCAATCCCCACCAAACTGCAGGTAAACTAACCAAACTGACCAAAACTAACAACTAAAGCAATCCCTATAATTAAATGATTAAAAATAAACAAATGCAATAAGGGACAAAGAACCCAGAAAAAAAGGAAAAAGGAAACTATGGCCCTCTAACCCCACGCAGCACTTTCTCACACACCCAAACTCCCAGCATGCAAAAGAGAGCGAGAGAGAGAGAGAGCGAAAGAGAGGAGGGGGGGAGAGAGCGAGAGACAGAGTGTGGAAGTAATAGGATATTTCTTCCCTTCCTCCCTGCGTCGCAACATCACCGTAGGAGAAGAAAAATATGAAGTTGATTCCAATTTTTCTCCATCTCACAAAGCGATTGACCACTCCCTATGCATAATTAGGGAGGAGGCACGAGCTGCTTCATTGGACTGATCAGAAAGAAGAGTGGAGAGGAGAGGAGAGGAGAGAAAAAAGAGAAGAAAAAAAGAGAATAAAGAAAGAGGAAGACAGTGGTTATGAGGTCTGCTGATACGTCACCTTGTCTCTTTATTATTTCATCATTCTTCATACACATGCCCCTCAAGTCACAGTCAGCCTTCTTAAAGGGAATGTCAGTTGATCTACCCCTATCTTAGACAACATTTAAATTTCCCATTTATGGTCCTAAAGGCTTTAGTGTTATGGTGTAAAACATTTACTTTTTGATGTATTTTCTGCCCCATACTGTATGTGTCCTGTTGCCTTGGTGTTTTATATCATAATTATTGAGCAATTCAGTCATAGCTCTGTTGTCTGGAGAGGAAGTCTGTGTCCGAAATGGCAGCCTATTCCTTTTATAGTGCACTACCCTATTGGACCTGGTCAAAAGTAGTGCACTATATAGGCACTACAGTGCCATTTGGGACGCAGACGATGAAGTGATAGGGACACGAATGACTCTCAGTGCTCTGATTGATGTATTGTGTTTATCTCGCTGTTAGCTATACAGGGCCAAGCCATGTGTAGAATGAAGAGAACACTGGTTCAGCAGAGTGAGAATGGAAACAGGTTTTGGGAATCCATACAAAGCAAATACTCAAAGTTGATTATCTATTCATAGTCACTTTATCCATACCTACATGTACATATTAACTCAATTACATCGACTAAGCTGTACCCCCGCACATTGACTCGGTACCGGCACCCCCTGTCCAGTGCATTCGGAAAGTATTCAGAACCCTTGATTTTTCCACAATTTGTTACGATACAGCCTTATTCTAAAATGGATTAAATAGATTTGTTTCCTCATCAATCTACACACAATAACCCATAATGACAAAGCAAAAACCCGGAAATATAACATTTGCATAAGTATTCAGACCCTTTACTCAGTACTTTATTGAAGCACCTTTGGCAGCGATTACAGTCTCGAGTCTTCTTGGGTATGACGCTTCAACCTTGGCACACCTGTATTTGGGGAGTTTCTCCCATTCTTCTCTGCAGATCCTCTCAAGCTCTGTCAGGTTGGATGGGGCGCATCGCTACACAACTATTTTCAGGTCTCTCCAGAGATGTTAGATCAGGTTCAAGTCTGGGCTCTGGCTGGGCCACTCAAGGAGACTTGTCCCAAAGCCACTCCTGCGTTGTTTTGGCTGTGTGCTTAGGGTCGTTGTCCTGTTGGAAGGTGAACCTTCGCCCCAGTCTGAGGTCCTGACCGCTCTGGAGCAGGTTTTCATCAAGGATATCTCTGTACTTTGCTCCGTTCATCTTTCCCTCGATCCTGACTAGTCTCCCAGTCCCTGCCGCTGAAAAACATCACCACAGCATGATGCTGCCACCACCATGCTTCACCGTAGGGATGGTGCCAGGTTTCCTCCAGATGTGACACTTGGCATTTAGGCCAAAGAGTTCAATCTTGGTTTCATCAGACCAGAGAATCTTGTTTCTCATGGTCTGAGAGTCCTTTAGGTGCATTTAGGCAAACTCCAAGTGGGCTGTCATGTGCCTTTTACTGAGGAGTGGCTTCCGTCTGGCCACTCTATCATAAAGGCCTGATTGGTGGAGTGCTGCAGAGACGGTTGTCCTTCTGGAAGGTTCTCCCATCTCCACAGAGGAACTCTAGAGCTCTGTCAGAGTGACCATCAGGTTCTTGGTCACCTCCCTGACCAAGGCCCTTCTCCCCCAATTGCTCAGTTTGGCCGGGCGGCCAGCTCTAGGAAGAGTCTTGGTGGTTCCAAACTTCTTCCAATTAAGAATGATGGAGGCCACTGTGTTCTTGGGGACCTTCAATGCTGCAGAAATGTTTTGGTACCCTTCCCCAGATCTGTGCCTCAACACAATCCTGTCTCGGAGCTCTACGGACAATTCCTTCGACCTCATGGCTTGGCTTTTGCTCTGACATGCACTGTCAACTGTGGGACCTTTTATAGACAGATGTGTGCCTTTCCAAATCATGTCCTATCAATTGAATTTACCACAGGTGGACTCCAATCAAGTTGTAGAAACATCTCAAGGATGATCAAATGAAACAGGATGTACCTGAGCTCAATTCCGAGTCTCATAGCAAAGGGTCTGAATATTTAAATAAGGTATTTCTGTTTTTTATTTTTAATAAATCAGCAAACATTTCTAAAAACCTGTTTTTGCTTTGTCATTATAGGGTATTGTGTGTAGATTGAAACATTTATTTAATCAATTTTAGAATAAGGCTGTAACATAACAAAATGTCGAAAAAGTAAAGGGCTCTGAATACATTCCGAATGAAGGAAAAGCAGCCAACAAGTGCTCAGCATATGTGGGAACTCCTTCAAGACTGTTGGAAAAGCACTCGAAGAGTGTGAAATGCTGTCATCAAGGCAAAGGGTGGCTATTTGAAGAATCTCAAATATAAAATATATTTTGATTTGTATAACACTTATTTTGGTTACTACATGATTCCATATGTGTTATTTCATAGTTTGATGTCTTTACTATTATTCTACAACGTAGAAAATAGTATAAATAAAGAAAAACCCTTCAATAAGTAAGTGTTCTAAAACTTTTGTCTGGCACGTGTAAATATGCAATTTCCCCTTGTATTATCAACTTTTGAAAGTCATGCTTGAGGTACATGAAAGTGACAAGCTTGCCTGCTCAACTTTATGCCACTACGCAAATGTGATTATAGATGCCCCATGCACCCACAATTTAAAACATCTTCCTGCGGCTATGGAAACAAATGCACTTTCATGAAATGAGACTCTCCTTCTCCATTTGCACGTCATCAGGCAAATTACGTTTACAGAGGTGGAATCTTAAAATAATAATGTGTAGAATAAGTGATAAGAACAAATGTAGCTAGTTGTGCAAGACATGTTATTCATAAAACATATTTTTCTCCAAGAGAACAACAGCTGATTCAAAAGGGGGTGTGGCAGATTTCAAAACACTTCTGCGGAGTATACATGGAGGATGCACTTCAGTATAATTTGTGAGAGGAGGCTATTGAGGTGAGGAGGAGAATCCTATGTCACCTGCTAACCGAATTGACACTCTCCTCAACCCCTTGAGATTGACTTTAGATGCAGGATAACTTTAGCTACAGTATCTAGCTAAGATTGTGGGAACAATACCATATTTTTGCTAGTTCACGTTAGCATTGCTAGCTATTTTTGACAAACTTTGCTAGCTAATGGCAACATTGCCATCTCTCTAAAGTAAATTTGATGACATCATAATGATGGCAAATTGTCTTCTACTAATTATTTGCCTACTTTAGAAATGTCATCGTATTTCCAGGCCACTCTAGTGTAATTTAGATAAAACTGTAATTAGCTCCCGTTCAGAATGACTGGGCATCAGTCGACGTTTGGGCACCACTATGGCGGGCTTCTTTTTAGAATGTTCATAACAATGGCATGACGTGACCAAGTGACGGAGGTGCAACCCATGAATATCTCAGCCCACCAGCCTCCTCTGGTGTCTGGGAAACTTGTGTACCTATTCTCTTTTTTCCCTTCACTGTGTAAAGAGGTATGACTCAGGCCCCTGGTTCTTCCACTCTGTTGGCAACAACAATCTGTCAGTGAGCTTATAAGGAAGGAAACCTGGCTCCGTTCGCTTTCTTCTTTGAATATACACAAGGTTGAGGAGGCACACCTTTATCGATGAGATGTGAGCAACCCAGATAAGTTTGCTGCATATCCAGCTGCATTTCACTGATAAGGCCTTCCTTCATATCATAATCTTTCAACATGGCCACTCCAATTAAAAGAGGCTACCAGGTTTGACAAAAAAAACATTTGATGCATTAAATACTTTTTGCCTTTCTTTGCTATGATGCCAATATCTGGAATTTGATTGGGTTTCAGGTGTTTAAGATGTTTTGTGGTCAGTGACTCACAGAGAGAGGGAGGTTTACATCAGGGATGGCTTGGCTCAGTGACGCACACTGCTTACCCTCCATGTGCCAAATGTGCTGTCATGGGTTGTCTGACATCAGATTGGAATTACACTGAGTATACCAAACATTAGCAACACCTTGCAAATATTGACTTGCACCCCTCCCCTCTTTTGCCCTCAGAACAGGCTCAATTCATCGGGACATGGACTCTGCAAGGTGACAAAAGCGTTCCACAGGGATGTTGACCCATGTTGACTCCAATGCTTCCCCCATATATATATACACATGGGAAACTGTTGAGTGTGAAAAACCCAGCAGCGTTGCAGTTCTTGACACAAACCGGTGTGCCTGGCACCTACTACCATACCCCATTCAAAGGCCCTTAAATATTTTGTCTTGCCCATTCACCCTCTGAATGGCACACATTCGCAATCCATGTCTCAATTGTTCCAAGGCTCCTCCCCTTCATCTACACTGATTTGAAGTGGATTTACCAAGTGACATCAATAAGGGATCATAGCTTTCACCTGGATTCACCTCGTCAGTCCATGTCATGGAAAGAGCAGGAGTTCTTAATGTTTTGTACACTCAGTGTATCTCATCAATAAAAATAGGTGACTCATGCTAAAAAATAAAGGCGTTTTAGGTTAAATGCATGATGTTTCAGCCGCCATTGGCCTTCATTGATATTCAACACTCTGTTTCTACCCTCAGTTTTTCAAAAGTGACAGTATCTATCCGGATATCACCTATCGGATAGGATTAAATTCATAGTAATAGAATTAATAGAACGGGAGTCCCCATTGAAGTCAATGATTCATCCATTCAATTCATTCTATTTCTATGCATTTAATCCTATCAGATAGGCGAAATCCAAATAGATAACTTTTGAAAAACTGGGCCCAAGGGCGTTGACAGTGGACATCCCTATGATAACTGTCTGCTCCAGGTTGACTCCCAGTCATGAAATGGATCTAAAGTACACCCTCTGGAGATTCATCAAGCATCATGTTCACAGGCGGATGGATAGATGGACGGACGGACAGACACCAAACAACAATATAGGCTACAAGGTCTGTGAACAATTTGCTATTTATTCAAGATAGTTTCTTTTTGCATTTCTTTGCTATGAATATCTGGAATTTTGGGTCAGAGTGACTCACATACATTTTGAAATGTTTTTGGGTCAGAGTGACATTTTCATTTTAGTAATTTAGCAGACGCTCTTATCCAGAGCAACTTACAGTTAGTGAGTACATACATTTGTATTTGTTTTTCATACTGGCCCCCCGTGGGAATCGAACCCACAACCCTGGCGTTGCAAACGCCATGCTCTACCAATTGAGCTACAGGGACATTTACAAACAGATCACTTTCATATAGTTAAGTAAAAAATGAAAGCTCTGTGAACAATTTCATATATATATATCTATATATTTAAGAACATTTTTCAGACCTTTACGGTCTACCTGATCATTGATTCATGTGGCCTTTAGACGACAGACATAAAACGGAATTAAGAACACAACGGGATCGGAAAAGGGCACTGCGTTACTCATAGCATAAACAACAAAATAAACAACAAAAATGATGTCTTTAAGAGACAATACTAGAACTGTGAGATCAATAGCCATTGCCTACCAAATTGCTTCAACAATTAATATCTCTTGTTTTTGTTTGGTTTCCAAAAAATTTACCCAAGCATTGTTGTCTAATATATCCTCATCCTCAAACAACTATGTTGCACAATAAATGGGCAATCAGCTGTTGAAACAATAACAAACCGGAATCCCCACGCATTTACTGTAGGTAACAAGCTGAGTGAGGCATGGGGCTGGAGAAATGTAACCAGAGCTATGGATGCAAGGACTGACCATCCATGATATCAAAAGTATAGTTTTAACCATTTGTTTACATTTACTTTGTTTACAAAATGTTGAGTTAAACAAGCGTATATTTTGAGTATGGATGTGGTACTACAGTTGAACTTAGCTCCTGAGGCATTTATAAGAATCAAATCAATTATTGGTCAATGCAAATGGTCCGTATGGCCATTTGATTAATTGTTCAGTAGTCTTATGGCTTGGGGGTAGAAGCTGTTAAGGAGACTTTTGGACCTAGACTTGGCTCTCCGGTACCGCTTGCCATGACTTGGGTAACTGGAGTCTTTGATAATTTTCCTCTGGCCGCCTAGTATATAGGTCCTGGATGGCAGGAAGCTTGGCCCCAGTGATGTACTGGGCTGTACGCACTACCTTCTGCAGCGCCTTACGGTCGGATGCCGAGCAGTTGCCATACCAGGCGGTGATGCAACCGGTCAGGATGCTCTCGATGGTGCAGCTCTATAATTTTTTGAGGATCTGGGGACCCATGCCAAATCTTTTCAGTCTCCTGACGGGGAAATGGCGTTGTCGTGCCCTCTTCACAACTTTCTTGGTGTGTTTGGACCATGATAGTTTGTTGGTGATGTGGACACCAAGGAATTTGAAACTCTCCACCCGCTCCACTACAGCCCCATCGATGTGAATGGGGGCGTGTTCGGCCCTCCTTTTCCTGTAGTCCACGATCATCTCCTTTGTCTTGCTCACATTGAGGGAGAGGTTGTTGTTTTCTTGACACCACACTGCCAGGTCTCTGACCTCCTCACTATTGGCTGTCTCATCGTTGTCGGTCATCAGGCCTACCACCGTTGTGTTGTCAGGAAACTAAATGATGGTGTTGGAGTCGTTCTTGGCCACGCAGTCATGGGTGATAGGGAGTATAGGAGGGAATAAGCATGCACCCCTGCGGGGCCCCCGTGTTGAGGATCAGCGTGGCAGATGTGTTGTTGCCTACCCTTACCACTTGGAGGCGGCCCATCAGGAAGTCCAGTATCCAGTTGCAGAGGGAGGTGTTTAGTCCCATGGTTCTTCGCTTAGTGGTGAGCTTTGTGGGCACAATGGGTACATATAATTAAAGTGCAAAAATGGATGTAGCAACTGCAGATTACCCCTTTAAATGGGGATGAATAGTGTGCTTATAACTCACCCTTTTAAAAATGTACAACTGTATTTATTGAACCTTTATTTAACTAGGCAAGTCAGGTAAGAACAAATTCTTATTTACAATGACGGCCTACCAAGATGCAGAAGGTCTCCTGCGAGGATGGGGGCTGGGATAAAATAAAATAAAAGTAGGACAAAACACACATCACGACAAGAGAGACACCACAACACTACATAAAGAGAGACCCAAGACAACCACACATCATGGCAGCAACACATGACAACACAGCATGGTAGCATCACAAAATGACAACAATACAGTAGCGACACAACATGGCAGCAGCACAACATGGTAGCAGCACAAACATTGTACAAACATTGTTGGGCACAGGCAACAGCACAAAGGGCAAAAAGGTATCATTAAGAGTGCCCATGATTGAGTCTTTGAACGTAGAGATGGAGATCAAACTGTCCAGTTTAAGTGCAGCGACTGAAAAAAGGAGCAACCCAGGGATGTGTGTGCATTGGGAACCTTTAACAGAATGTGACTGACAGAACGGGTGTTGTATGTGGAGGATGAGGGTGAGGGTTGCAGTTGGTATCTCAGATAGGGGGGAGTGAGGCCTAAGAGGGTTTTATAAGTAAGGATCAACCAGTGGGTCTTGCATCAAATACACAGAGACGGACAGTTTACAGAGGAGTGCAGTGATGTGTCCTATTAGGAGCATTGGTGGCAAATCTGATGGCCGAATGGTAAAGAACATCTAGCCGCTCAAGAGCACCTTTACCTGCCGATCTATAAATTACATCTCCGTAATCTAGCATGGTCATCTGAATCAGGGTTTGTTTGGCAGCTGGGGTGAAAGAGGAGCGATTACGATAGAGGAAACCAAGTCTAGATTTAATCTTATGTCACGTCTGCCCCCACTCCCCCTCTGTGGTGCTCGAGGGACTCACCTGGACTTCATCACTGTCTCCTAGCGTCTGTCCTTACATAATGCAGACACCAAAATCAGAATCGTTAAGGAGTTTTTCATTTTCCGTTTGGGTTGGTGACGTTGCATCTGGGTGCCGCTGCCGAAGGTACCGGGGATGCCTCAGATGGCTCATCAGGCTTCCGTGCCTTAGCTGGCTCGAGAGGTCTTCTTTCCTAGGTTGGCTCGGCAGGCTCCCATCCCACGTCATGCCTCAGCCGTCTCGTCAGGTTTCCACGCCTCGGCCGGCTCGTCGGTCTTCCACGCCTCGGCCGGCTCGTCGGTCTTCCACGGCTCGGCCGTCTCGTCGGGCTTCCTCGCCTCGGCCGTCTCGTCGGGATTCCACGCCTCGGCCGGCTCGTCGAGATTCCTCGCCTCGGCCGGCTCGTCGGGAATCCTCGCCTCGGCCGGCTCGTCGGGATTCCTCGCCTCGGCCGGCTCGTCGGAATTCCTCGCCTCGGCCGGCTCGTCCGGCTCCCACGTCTCGGCCGGCTCGTCAGGCTCCCACGCCTCGGCCGGCCCGTCATGCTCGACAGGTTCCCGCACCTCGGCCGGCTCGTCCGGCTCCCGTGTCTTGGCCAGCCCGTCAGTCTCGCCCAGGTGGGACGCCGGGTGGCGTCCCTAGAGGGGGGGGGGGGGGTACTGTCACGCCTGCTCCCACACCCCCTCCCTGGCACTCGAGGGTGCCAGGCTGCCCATCGTTACGCACACCTGTCACCATCATTATGCGCATCAGCGCTTCATTGGACTCACCTGGACTTCATCACTGCTTAATTACCTCCTCTATATCTGTATGTTCCTCAGTTTTTTCCCTGTGTCTGCATTAATGTTGTTTCGTTTCCATTGTCCAAATGCTGTCAGTGTTTTGTTCCTGTCTGTTTTTTCATTAAATGCTCACTCCCTGTACTTGCTTCTCGTCTCCAAGCGTCTGGCCTTACACCATAGCCTGCAGCTTTGATAGGTTCTGAGAGAAGGACAATGTACCGTCTAGCCATACTCCCATACTCTAAACCCTCAGAGGTAGTAATCACACTGGTGGGGAGAGGGGCATTCTTCTTACCAAACCACATGACCAGTGGTGTAAAGTACTTAAGTAAAAATACTTTGAAGTATTACTTAAATCGTTTTTGGGGTATCTGTACTTTACTATTATATTTTTGACAACTTTTACTTTTACTCCACCACATTCCTAAAGAAAATATGTACTTTTTACTGCATTACATTTTCCATGACACCCAAAAGTACTTGTTATATTTCGAATGCTCAAGCAGGACAGCAATATGGTCCAATTCACACACCTATCAATATAATGTGTTGTCATGTTGGACACTAAGAAAGCTTTGTTGTAGATGTTTAACACAAAATCCGGGGAGGGGTCAGCTGAATATAAGACTGTATCATCTGCATATAAATGGATGAGAGAGCTTCCTACTGCCTGAGCTATGTTTTTGATGTAAATTGAGAAGAGCATGGGGCCTAGGATTGAGCCTTGGAGTACTCCCTTGGTGACAGGCAGTGGCTGAGACAGCAGATGTTCTGACTTTATACACTGCACTCTTTGAGAGGTAGTTAGCACACCAGGACAAAGACCCATCAGAGACACCAATACTCCCACAAGAATGGAATGGCCTACCATATCAAAAGCTTTGGCCAAGTCAATAAAAATAGCAGCACAACATTGCTTAGATTCAAGGGCTATGGCGACATCATTTAGGACCTGTAAGGTTGCAGTGACACATCCATAACCTGAGCAGAACCAGATTGCATACCAGAGAGAATACTATAGACATCAAGAAAGCCAGTCAGTTGATTATAGACAAGTTTGTCCAACACTTTTAATAAACAGGGCAAGATAGAAAGATAGGCTTGGCGATGATAGGGGCTGTCTGACCCAGATGTTTTTTTGGGGTCAAGTTTAAGGTGCTCCTTTAGCACATCAGACTCAGTGACCACCTGCTGGGAGAAGCTGTGTATCAGGGCATGGGAAAAAGAGGGAAGAGCATCAGGGCTAGTAGCATTAGAAGGGCTGGGAGATGAGGAAATGTTGGACGGGCAAGCAGGCATGGCTGAGTCAAATAGGAATCCTGACTTAATGAAGTGGTGATTAAAGAGCTCAGCCATACGCTCCTTGTCAGTAACAACCAAATCATAAACATAAAGGACATGGGCAGCTGTGAGGAGGAGGGTTTATTCTCCAGGTCTTTCATAATTTTCCAGAACTTCTTGGGGTTAGACCCACAGAGAAAACTGCTCCTTAAAGTAACTAACTTTGGCGTTCCGGATAGCCTGAGTGCACTTATTTCTCATTTGCCTGAACGACAGCCAGTCAGCCTGAGTATTTGTGTGCCAAGCATTTTGCCAAATGATGATCTTGAGGTGGAGTAACATGCTGACTAGTCCGGGCGCGCCCGTGCGTCTGCGTGCGCCATCACGAGCATGTTGATTTTGTCCATCCACACCAGACGCGATCAGGACATGCAGGTTGAAATGTCAGAACAAACTCTGAACCAACTATATTAATTTGGGGACAGGTCGAAAAGCATGAAGCATTTATGGCAATTTTGCTAGCTAGCTTTCTGTTGCTAGATAATTTGTCCTGGGATATAAACATTGGGTTGTTATTTTACCTGAAATGCACATGGTCCTCTGCTCCGACAATTAATCCACATATGAAAGGGTAAACTGAGTTTGTTTCTAGTAATCTCTCCACCTTCAGGCTTATTCTTCTTCTTTGGACTTTATATGACGGACTGGAGTGTGGACCTCAGTTCATCTTTCAATCACCCACGTGGGTATATACTCCTAAAAACCAATGAGGAGATGGGAGAGAGTTCTACTTTAGCAGCTGGCAACGCAGACGCGTGTGAGCAGTGTGGATGCAATGATTGAATAACATGTACAGTGGGGGGAAAAAGTATTTAGTCAGCCACCAATTGTGCAAGTTCTCCCACTTAAAAAGATGAGAGAGGCCTGTAATTTTCATCATAGGTACACGTCAACTATGACAGACAAAATGAGAAAAAAAATTCCAGAAAATCACATTGTAGGATTTTTTATGATTTTATTTGCAAATTATGGTGGAAAATAAGTATTTGGTCAATAACAAAAGTTTCTCAATACTTTGTTTTATACCCTTTGTGTCACGGTTTCGGCCGAGGCTGCTCCTTCTCCTTGTTCGGGCAGGCTTCGGCGGTCGTCGTCTCCGGAGTACTAGCTGCCACCGTTCTATGTTTCGATGTTTGATTGGTTTTGTCTGTTTTTTTACACCTGTTCCTTGTTAGTGTTAATTATGCGTCCTATAAGTTCTCTTGGGTTTTGTCATGTGTTGTGTGTAATTGTTCGTGTCATGTTGGGATGCTAGTTTGTTTATTTCTCTCTGTGTTGTTTTTTGTAGAGAGTTCCACACAGTGTGTGCCTTTAGTTTGTACTTTACCGGTGTGCGTAAAGTTTGCTTGCCTGCCAGGTTGTATTTAGCCATGTTTGGCTTGTTCTTTTTTGTCTTCACTAAAGACTTTAGTACGAAGCCTCTGTGTGTCCTGCGCTTGATTCCACACCACATCTACACTCAACCTTGACAGAATTACACACCATTCACCATGGAATCAGCAGGAGCAGCCGCACCTACCGAGGTTATTGAGGAGCGCCTTTGTGGACAGGAGGACAGGATCAACCAGATCGGGCACGCTCTGGATAGAGTGATGAACACCCTCCATCGATGGGAGACCAGCGGGGTACCCACGCCCCCACCTACCACACCATCACCATCGGTCAGTCCACCTGTCCAACTTCCGGAACCCAGTGGGATTCGGCTCTCGCTAACCAAGGGCGTACGACGACACCGCTGCCGGGTGTCAGGGTTTCCTGTTGCAAGTCGAACTCTACCTCGCCACCGTACACCCGGCGCCCTCGGGACACGAGAGTGTTTCCGCCCTCATCTCCTGTCTCACCGGCAAGGCATTGGAGTGGGCCAACGCCGAATGGAGGAGGATAGACGCCGCAACGATCACCTATGCGGAGTTCTCCCGCCGCTTCCGGGCAGTGTTTGACCATCCACCTGAGGGGAAGGCGGCGCGATTGCCACCTCATAGACAGGGGGATTGTGCGATAGACCTCCAGGCAGGAGCTGCGCTCCCGCGGAGCCACGTGTATCCTTTGTCACAAGAGGAGAAGAGGGCGATGGAGACATACATTGCCGAGTCTCTGAGACAGGGATACATTCGGCTCTCCACTTCCCCTGCGTCCTCGAGCTTCTTTTTTGTGAAGAAAAAAGATGGAGGTTTGCGTCCGTGTATTGATTACCGCGGTCTCAATCAGATTACTGTGAAATATAGTTATCCACTCCCTCTGATTGCGACTATGACGGAGTCATTACACGGGACACGGTTCTTCACAAAATTGGACCTCAGGAGCGCATACAACTTGGTGCGCATTAGAGAGGGCGATGAATCGAAGACAGCATTTAGTACTACCTCGGGTCATTACGAGTATCTCGTCATGCCATACGGGTTAATGAATGCTCCATCAGTCTTCCAATCCTTTGTGGATGAGATTTTCCGGGACATGCAGGGGCAGGGAGTGGTCGTGTACATAGACGATATTCTGGTGTACAGTTCTACCCGAGCCGAGCATGTAGCCCTGGTGCGCCGAGTGTTGAGGAGGCTGTTGGAGCATGACCTGTATGTCAAGGCAGAGAAATGTCTGTTCTTCCAGGAGTCGGTCTCCTTTTTGGGTTATCAGTTGTCCGTGTCAGGGGTGAAGATGGAGGTTGACCGTGTGTCAGCCGTGTGTAATTGGCAAACCCCAACCACGGTTAAAGAGGTGCAGCAGTTCTTGGGCTTTGCGAATCACTACCGGAGGTTTATCTGGGGTTTTGGACAGGTGGCAGCTCCCATAACGTCCCTTCTGAAGGGGGGTCCAGTGCGCTTGCGGTGGTCAGCTGAGGCGAACAGGGCTTTTGGGAGACTGAAGGACCTGTTTACTTCGGCTCCGGTGCTGGCGCATCCGGATCCCGCTTTACCATTCCAAGTGGAGTTGGACGCGTCAGAAGCCGGTATCGGGGCCGTTCTCTCGCAACGGTCCGGCACACCACCTAAACTCCGCCCTCTCTGCTTTTTACTCGAAAAAGCTCAGTCCGGCAGAGCGAAATTATGACGTAGGGGACAGGGAGCTGTTAGCCGTGGTACAGGCCCTAAAGGTGTGGAGGCATTGGCTTGAGGGGGCTCAACACCCTTTTCTCATTTTGACTGACCACCGTAACCTGGAATACATTCGGGCAGCTAGGATACTAAATCCTCGCCAGGCTCGGTGGTCTATGTTTCTAGCCCGGTTCGTGTTTAAGATCACTTACATCCCTGGGTCCCAGAACGGGAAGGCAGACGCCCTGTCTCGGCGGTATGACACAGAGGAGAGGTCCGTTGAGCCCACTCCCATACTACCGAAGGCTTGTCTGGTGGCACCGGTGGTGTGGGAGGTCGATACGGAGATCGAGCGGGCGTTACGCACCGACCCTAGCCCTCCACAGTGTCCGGTGGGTGGGACATACGTTCCGCTCGAGGTTCGGGATCGACTCATTTATTGGGCTCACACGTCACCCTCCTCTGGGCATCCAGGTATTGGCCGGACAGTGCACTGCCTTAGCACAAAGTACTGGTGGCCAACGTTAGCCAGGGATGTGAGGGTTTATGTCTCCTCCTGCTCGGTGTGTGCCCAGTGTAAGGCGCCCAGACACTTGCCCAGGGGTAAGTTACAACCCCTGCCCGTTCCACAACGACCCTGGTCTCACCTCTCGGTGGATTTTGTTACAGACCTTCCCCCTTCACAGGGGAATACCACCATCCTGGTCGTTGTGGATCGGTTCTCGAAGGCCTATCGTCTCCTTCCCATGCCGGGTATTCCTACTGCCCTACAGACCGCTGAGGCACTATTCACCCACGTCTTCCGGCATTACGGGGTACCCGAGGATATAGTGTCTGATCGAGGCCCCCAGTTTACCTCCAGAGTCTGGAGAGCGTTCATGGAGCGTTTGGGGGTTTCGGTGAGCCTTACCTCGGGTTACCACCCGGAGAGCAATGGGCAGGTCGAACGTGTAAACCAGGATGTGGGTAGGTTTCTGAGGTCGTATTGCCAGGGCCGGCCGGAGGAGTGGGCGAGGTATGTTCCCTGGGCCGAGATGGCACAGAACTCTCTCCGCCACTCCTCCACTAAACTAACTCCTTTCCAGTGTGTGTTAGGGTACCAGCTGGCTCTGGCACCTTGGCATCAGAGCCAGCTCGAGGCCCCTGCGGTGGATGAGTGGGTGCGGCGCTCGGAGGAGACGTGGAACGCTGCACACGTCCATCTGCAGCGGGCCATCCGTCGACATAAGACGAGCGCCGATCTCCACCGCAGTGAGGGGCCGGTGTACACACCGGGAGATCGAGTCTGGCTCTCGACCAGAAACCTGCCCCTCCGCCTGCCCTGCCGGAAGCTGGGTCGGCGGTTTGTGGGGCCTTTTAAAGTCCTGAGGAGATTGAACGAGGTGTGTTACAGGTTACAACTGCCAATTGATTACAAGAATATTAACCCCTCGTTCCATGTGTCTCTCCTCAGGCCGGTGGTAGCTGGTCCAATCCAGGACCATGAGATAGAAGAGACTCCTCTGCCCCCGCTGGACATCGAGGGGGCTCCGGCGTATACTGTTCGGTCCATCCTGGATTCGAGACGCCGGATGGGGGGTCTCCAATATCTCGTGGAGTGGGAGGGGTACGGCCCGGAGGAGCGGTGCTGGGTGCCGAGGAGGGACATCCTAGACCCGTCTCTTCTGACCGAGTTCCATC
Organism: Coregonus lavaretus; assembly: GCF_964263955.1. Classification (NCBI taxonomy): domain Eukaryota; kingdom Metazoa; phylum Chordata; class Actinopteri; order Salmoniformes; family Salmonidae; genus Coregonus; species Coregonus lavaretus. The sequence continues at coordinate 25,371,178 of NC_140021.1, forward strand.
GTGGTCATCCCACGCACCCTGCTCCGCGTCTTCCTGGTCGTCCTCGAGGCCGGGGTCGGCGCACGGCTGGTACCGCGCGTCAAGGGGGGGGGGTACTGTCACGGTTTCGGCCGAGGCTGCTCCTTCTCCTTGTTCGGGCAGGCTTCGGCGGTCGTCGTCTCCGGAGTACTAGCTGCCACCATTCTATGTTTCGATGTTTGATTGGTTTTGTCTGTTTTGTTACACCTGTTCCTTGTTAGTGTTAATTATGCGTCCTATAAGTTCTCTTGGGTTTTGTCATGTGTTGTGTGTAATTGTTCGTGTCATGTTGGCATGATAGTTCGTTTAATTCTCTCTGTGTTGTTTTTTGTAGAGAGTTCCACACAGTGTGTGCCTTTAGTTTGTACTTTACCGGTGTGCGTAAAGTTCGCTTGCCTGCCAGGTTGTATTTAGCCGTGTTTGGCTTGTTCTTTTTTGTCTTCACTAAAGACTTTAGTACGAAGCCTCTGTGTGTCCTGCACTTGATTCCACACCACATCTACACTCAACCTTGACACTTTGTTGGCAATGACACAGGTCAAACGTTTTCTGTAAGTCTTCACAAGGTTTTCACACACTGTTGCTGGTATTTTGGCCCATTCCTCCATGCAGATCTCCTCTAGAGCAGTGATGTTTTGGGGCTGTCGCTGGGCAACACAGACTTTCAACTCCCTCCAAAGATTTTCTATGGGGTTGAGATCTGGAGACTGGCTAGGCCACACCAGGACCTTGAAATGCTTCTTACGAAGCCACTCCTTCGTTGCCCGGGCGGTGTGTTTGGGATCATTGTCATGCTGAAAGACCCAGCCACGTTTCATCTTCTATGCCCTTGCTGATGGAAGGAGGTTTTCACTCAAAATCTCACGATACATGACCCCATTCATTGTTTCCTTTACACGGATCAGTCGTCCTGCTCTCTTTGCAGAAAAACAGCCCCAAAGCATGATGTTTCCACCCCCATGCTTCACAGTAGGTATGGTGTTCTTTGGATGCAACTCAGCGTTCTTTGTCCTCCAAACACGACAAGTTGAGTTTTTACCAAAAAGTTATATTTCGGTTTCATCTGACCATATGACATTCTCCCAATCCTCTTCTGGATCATCCAAATGCACTCTAGCAAACTTCAGACGGGCCTGGACATGTACTGGCTTAAGCAGGGGGACACGTCTGGCACTGCAGGATTTGAGTCCCTGGCGGCGTAGTGTGTTACTGATGGTAGGCTTTGTTACTTTGGTCCCAGCTCTCTGCAGGTCATTCACTAGGTCCCCCCGTGTGGTTCTGGGATTTTTGCTCACCGTTCTTGTGATCATTTTGACCCCACGGGGTGAGATCTTGCATGGAGCCCCAGATCGAGGGAGATTATCAGTGGTCTTGTATGTCTTCCATTTCCTAATAATTGCTCCCACAGTTGATTTCTTCAAACCAAGCTGCTTACCTATTGCAGATTCAGTCTTCCCAGCCTGGTGCAGGTCTACAATTTTGTTTCTGGTGTCCTTTGACAGCTCTTTGGTCTTGGCCATAGTGGAGTTTGGAGTGTGACTGTTTGAGGTTGTGGACAGGTGTCTTTTATACTGATAACAAGTGCAAACAGGTGCCATTAATACAGGTAACGAGTGGAGGACAGAGGAGCCTCTTAAAGAAGAAGTTACAGGTCTGTGAGAGCCAGACATCTTGCTTGTTTGTAGGTGACCAAATACTTATTTTCCACCATAATTTGCAAATAAATTCATAAAAAATCCTACAATGTGATTTTCTGAATTTTTTTTCTCAATTTGTCTGTCATAGTTGACGTGTACCTATGATGAAAATTACAGGCCTCTCTCATCTTTTTAAGTGGGAGAACTTGCATAATTGGTGGCTGACTAAATTTTTTTTTTTCCCCACTGTATGTGTACATTTATTTTGCAACGTTCGCACACATAACGCAAGCGGTGTGGTCAGCATGTAACTCTACCAGATCACGGTCGAACCAGGGGCTGAACCTTTTTTAAATTCTAATTTTCTTTATGGGGGCTTGCTTGTTAACAATAACACTGAAAATATACCAAAAAAAGTTCCAAGTGTCTTCGACAGAGGGGATCAAGCTGATTCTAGACCAACTTACAGAGGCCAGGTCATGAAGGAAGGCTTGCTCATTAAAGTTTTTTAGCAAGTGTCTATGACAAATCAGGAAGGTCGTTCAACTGAGCAGCCATTACGAACACAGGCTGTAAAACAGTGATCACGAAGGTCATTACAGAAAACACCAGACTGATAGATATCAGAATTATTTGTGAGGATAACATCAAGGAGAGTAGCCTTTTCTGGGTGTTTGGAGTCATACCTTGTGGGATTGGTAATAATCTGGGAGAGATTTAGGGAGTCCCATTGTTTTAAGACTTGGTCGGCTGGTTTAAGCATGTCCCAGTTTAGGTCACCTAGTAGGACAAATTCAGACTTAGTGTAAGGGGCCAGGAGAGACCTTTGGGCAGGTAGGGTACAGGCCGATGCTGATGGTGAACGATAACAGTCAACAAAGAGCTATTTGAAAACTTAATGCTTAAAGCCAGCAAATAAAATTGTTTAGGGACAGACTTGGTGGAGACAACCGAGCACTGAAGGTGTTCCTTGGTAAAGATTGCCACTCCACCATCCTTGGAAGATTTGTCTAGCCGAAAAAACGTTACAGCCAGAAAGGTTAACATCAGTGTTCAGAACACTCTTTCTTACCATTTTTACATTTTAGTCATTTAGCAGATGCTCTTATCCAGAGCAACTTACAGTTAGTGAGTGCTTACATATATATATATATTTATTTTTTTCATACTGGTCCCCGTGGGAAACGAACCCACAACCCTGGCGTTGCAAATGCCATGCTCTACCAACTGAGCTACACAGGACTGTAATGTAACCACATCTCTGTAATGACAAACACATCTGGATTGGAGCTGTGAACCCACACTTTTTTCTTGATCCATTTTAGGTAATAAGCTTCTACTGTTAACGTGCAGAAAACCCAGGCTTTTACGAGAGCAGACATTAGAGCACAAATCAGAATTGGGGCTAGCAACAGTAGACGGGCCAGGGTGTACATGCACATTTCCAGATATCATCAGCAGCAATACAATCAGGGCACGGCAGAGGACAGGGGGAGCTCTGCAGTGTTTTATGACATTTGAACGTGCATCAAATGGCAACAAGATCATATTGTATAGCAATTTCATAATGTAACATGACTACAAAGCCGGCGAGATGTGGTTAGAATAGAATGGGAGGCCAATAGTCTGTTTAACCAATAGAGAGTTAGAGTCGCAAGTGTGGGAACAAACATCGTCTGTCCCACGGTCGGGTAAACAAGCAAGTTCATAGTCAACAAAGCTTGCATGAGTCATGGCGCAAATAACATAAAGCACAAGAAAAACCTTTAACGGCTTGGGGCTAGCCATTGTAAGTTCAAAGCCACTTGCCCCAACAAAATAACTTGAGAGAGTAGCTCTCTATGAGTCCAGTAGGCTATACAAGTCTGAGATAAAATAAATAAATAAATAGTAGGCCTATACTAGTTAATTCAAGTGTTTCTGAGTAAGCTCACATAATAAGCTTCACAACTTAATTAGCCTACATAAAATTCAGATCAGTCCAAAGTCTGTGGTGTGTTTGTATGTCTGTGTGTGCTGGAGGTGAGAGAAAGCTCGGGAGAGAGGGGGGAGTGCCAGGACAGATAGGGAGCAGATCGCAGGGTGGGATCCAAGCAGCAGTGCAGCAGGCAACGATTTCCTGAGATGTGGATATTCTACATGCAACAGACCAAAGATAGAACACACACTCGCATCATTTGCGAAGAGAAAGAGCAGGCAGGCCAGCGCAAGGAGGGGGGTGGTAGTCTGGATGTACCCTCTCCACCTTGACCTCAACCTGTTCAGCCACCCATGCCCCACCCCTAACTCTACGGGCACTGAGGTATCTGTTGGATTCTTAAACCATGGTCATAATCCCACTTCTACTCAGTAAACCTCAAAGAGTGGCTTACATTTAACCAGACACTCTTATCCAGAATGACTTACAGAAGTGAGTGCATACATTTTTCAAACGGGTCCCCTGTGGAAATCAAACCCACAACCCTGGCGTTGCAAGCGCCATGCATTACCAACTGAGCCACAAGGGACTATGTGCGTGCATGTACATGGGAGGAATATGGTTTGATGTTGGTGCAGTGTGTGGAAATTAAGAAGGGGGAGATCAATCCGGCAGGCATAGATGTTTATGAAAACAAGAGAGGGAGGCAGAATAAAAGCACGAAAGAGAAAGATGGCAGAGTGAGATAGAAATAATTTAATACAAAATGCCACGGCCTATCTCCAATCTATTTTGACATACTGTATGGATCGTGAAACTGGAAGGTGATGCCCTGAGGGGCCTTTATATGAAAAGGAAAACACTAGAGATGTGCCAGAAGCTAAACTCAGATCATGTATAGTCTGTTGTCCTCCATATCCTCCCCAAAATGTCAAATCAATTATCTTGAATTATCTACATCTCTATAACTAAACAAAATAGGACACAATGTTCTCCTAGCTTGAAATCTAACTGCCGACCACTTTTCCCTCTTGTTGCAGATGTACTGATGACTGTGACTGTCACATTGTTAAGAGGGGCGGTATTATGTGGTATTATTTACAACACAGTGGTTGTCATAACAACGGGGCAATTTGACAAAAGTGCAGAGTAAAGCCTTGAACAGAGGCATCCAATCAGTCCTACCCAATAGGAGATTCAAAGATATTTGCCTTTAGGCAATTAAATAATCTGCATTATCATGCTGTCATACTGCAGCCACAGCCCACACAGGCAGGGACTCTTAGAAAATATGTGTTATTTTTTAACACATCCTTGTGTCTACTTAGGGACAACACAGGTTGTGTTACTTTTTACACAATCACTCATGGTTTACAGACCACATCAGGTCTGCAAGAAGGGTTGCAAAATTCCCAGTTAAAGGATTCCAGATTTCCTGCTTATTCCCTCTCGTTTCCAACTGGGCTTTCTGGAAGTTTTACCAGAATTTTACAACCCTACCTTCCAGTCATATTATGCTGCCAGTGATAGGATTCCCAACTGTTGGAATTTCTATTCAGCAGCAACCTGCATTCATAATGACTGCCAAGGAAAATCATGTGGAGACTAGCTAAACCATTTAAACAGGAACAACCATTCCAGTAACAGTTGCAAAAAATGTAACTAACTGATTGGATTAGTTTGCATAAATGTATGTTATTTGTCTTTGTGTAGCATAAGAAGAATGAATCAATCATGCAAAAACACAGACTGATAGGGTTAAAAACTATTCAAAAAAAAAATGACCTGCAGTAGAGCATGCTGGGAAATATGATGTTAATGATTATGGTAAAAATGTGCCTAACTAGCCTAACATCTTCAAAACTTGTCTGAGGCACATTATATTTTTTATAAATCAGGGCTACAATGTTGCCGTGTCCGCTCCGCATTACCCTCAAATGGTCACCTTATTCAGATGAAGAGTATTCTTGTTTCGTATTCCTCCTGCTGGCTGGCTGAGGCTCACTCCAGGCTGTCAGTTGTAGCTATACTTTTCAGAGTGTGAGGGCCAGGGTGTGGGGCCAAGGCATAGATGCGGATCAGTAATATGATTGGTCAATAATCTAACGCATCTAGGTGTGTTGTATGGTTTTCAGCTTTTAACCCCCTAGAGTCGATTTATTTTCCCCCGTGGAAATCTAATTACCGTAATAAAACAATCCCCATCAAAATCCGTCAATTTAAGCTAGAGTAGGTGGCAGGCGCACCAGTTTGAGTGTGTCAAGATCTGCAACGCTGTTGGCTTTTTCATGCTCAACAGTTTCCTGTGTGTATCAAGAATGGTCCACCGCCCAATGGACATCCAGCCAACTTGACTGTAGGAAGCATTGGATTCAACATGGGACAGCATCCCTGTGAAACGCTTTCAACACCTTGTAGAGTCCATGCCCCGACAAATTGAGGCTGTTCTGAGGGCAAAAGTGGGTGCAACTCAAGGTGTTCCTAATGTTTTGTACACTCAGTTTAAATGGAAGTAGTTTAGTGCCCAAATGTATTTTTAAATATAGATACAAAATAATAAAAATAATGCCCTTATAGACAGGTTTGTTGTTTAGCAACAAAACCTACACTTGCGCAACTATGGGGCAAAACAGACTGGGTTCGCTTAGATTGTTGAAAACTTGTAAGCTACATTTCATCTCCAATGTTTATTGCAAACATAAATGCATTTGCACAATGAGCACTTGTTGTCTTTCAAATACATCATTACAGTTGTTGGTTGGTTAGTTAGCTAGCGAATTTTAGCTATAGGTGACTAGTTTCAGGAAACTAGGTGTATGTCGCGTGTCACTACTTCACAGGAGAGCCATTTGAACGTAAACTTTATTTTAATCATTTTTTTTTGGCAGAAACACCTTCTGGAACATGTGAACTTTCATGTGCCTTAATTACAAACTTGTATGCCGTCTGTAAATACGAATAAAACGTTTAAATTACGAGCCTCGTTGGTTTAGCTACAGAAAAAGACAGCAACCTTTCCGCTAGCCATGATTGGCTGAGATAATGAGTGGGCTGGACATGCCGAGATATGAGTTCAGATTGGTCTGCCATGTTGCACGCTTCTGTCTATTTGAGCTGGTCAATATGTGGAGGTAATCCTGTCATGGGCAGTAATGCAATATTTATTTGATGCCAACTGCCGTTAAACCTAATTGAAGAAGACGTAGAAGAAGAAGGTAATATATCCCATAGTAGAGTGTTGCTCTCCACTTTCTGGAGGACCGAGTTTTGAAATCAGTGGAATTAGTGTAAGAAAGCTAAGGAGATGAAGAAAACACCTGTTTCCGGATTACAAGTTCAAACTAAGGGCAACCATGGCATCCGTGACAGAAAGTGAGAAGTGTCCGTCCATGTATACGGGTAAGATAGTCTAGCTAGCTACATTTTCATGTATTAAAATAGTTTTTTGGGGGGTTTGTATCATTTGATTTACACAACATGCCTACCATTTTGAAGATGCAAAATATGTTTTATTGTGAAACAAACAAGAAATAAAAACAGAACATTTGAGCGTGCATAAATACTCACCCCCCCAAAGTCAATACTTTGTAGAGCCACCTTTTGCAGCAATTACAGCTGCAAGTCTCATGGGGTATGTCTCTATAAGTTTGGCACATCTAGCCACTGGGATTTTTGCCCATTCTTCAAGGCAAAACTGCTCCAGCTCCTTCAAGTTGGATGGGTTCCGCTAGTGTACAGCAATATTTAAGTCATACCACAGATTCTCAATTGGATTGAGGTCTGGGCTTTGACTAGGCCATTCCAAGACATTTAAATGTTTCCCCTTAAACCACTCAAGTGTTGCTTTAGCAGTATGTTTAGGGTCATTGTCCTGCTGGAAGGTGAACCACGTCCCAGTCACAAATCTCTGGAAGACTGAAACAGGTTTCCCTCAAGAATGTCCCTGTATTTAGCGCCATCCATCATTCCTTCAATTCTGACCAGTTTCCCAGTCCCTGCCGATGAAAAATATCACCTCAGCATGATGCTGCCACCACCATGCTTCACTGTGGGGATGGTGTTCTCGGGGTGATGAAAGGTGTTGGTTTTGCGCCAGACATAGCGTTTTCCTTAATTGCCAAAAAGCTCAATTTTTGTCTCAACTGACCAGATGGACCTTCTTCCATATGTTTGGGGAGTCTCCCACATGCCTTTTGGCAGACACCAAACGTGTTTGCTTATTTTTTTCTTTAAGCAATGGCTTTTTTCTGGCGGCTCTTCCGTAAAGCCCAGCTCTGGCATGTACGGCTTAAAGTGGTCCTACGGACAGATACTCCAATCTCCGCTGTGGAGCTTTGCAGCTCCTTCAGGGTTATCTTTGGTATCTTTGTTGCCTCTCTGATTAATGCCCTCCTTGCCTGATCCGTGAGTTTTGGTGGGCGGCCCTCTTGGCAGGTTTGTTGTGGTTCCATATTCTTTCATTTTTTGAATAATAGTTTAATGGTGCTCCGTGGGATGTTCAAACTTTCTGATATTTTTTTATAACCCAACCCTGATCTGTACTTCTCCACAACTTTGTTCCTGACCTGTTTGGAAAGCTCCTTGGTCTTCATGGTGCCGCTTGCTTGGTGGTGGCCCTTGCTTGGTGGTGTTGCAGGGTCTGGGGCCTTTCAGAACAGGTGTATATATACTGAGATCATGTGACACTTAGATTGCACACAGGTGGACTTTATTTAACTAATTATGTGACTTCTGAAGGTAATTGATTTCACCAGATCTTATATCGGGGGCATCATAGCAAAGTGGGGAAATACATATGCACGCACCACTTTTCCGTGATTTGAGCCGGTCGGTCACATATTATCATTGACATGAAATCAATCAAAACACCTCAAAACAAGACATGGTATCAAGAACAAGATGAAATGAGCCACTTACGATTCTCCACATGGCAGTTTCTTGTCATTCTTGCAGACAATCTGTCTCTTCAGAATCACAACACACAGACTTCTGCCCCATTGAAGCGTACACATCGTTTCTGTGAGGTTGTCAGCTAACACATCTATACGGTATATCTCTGATATAGAATAGACACTTTAAAATAAACTTCCTTTTGATTAATTTTTTGACTATCTGTTTTTCTACGTATGAATCTGTTATTCGATGCATTTATATGGGCTAATAGCAGTAAGGCCAAAGTCAATGTTTCATCAAATATTGAATTTTTTAAATTGTATTTTATACCAAAAGGGGTCCTAAAATGCATTTTCTGAAATTTTATTTTATACCTAAAGGGGTCCTAAAATTCCAAATCAAATAGCTAAATGATCCTTGGTATGACCATATTAAAAAAAAGGTTCCAAAAGTGTTCTTCGGCTGTCCCCATAGGAGCACCCTTTTGGGTTCCAGATATAACCCACAATGGAAAGGTTTCTACATGGAACCCAAAAAGGTTTTACCTGGAACCAAAAGAGTTGTATCGGAACCAAAAAGGGTTCTTCCAAGGGTTCTCCTATGTGGATAGCAAAATAGCCCTTTTAGGTCTATATAGCACCTATTTTCTAAAAGTGTACAATGAATGGTGACCAAAGGTGCTAAAGATGAGAAATGTCCATAAGCTTAGTAACCATTGGGATAAACAACTTGTGGAACTTGTGTGGAACATGGAGATCTACAGAAAATAACTATTTATGGATCACTCACAGAGGTAAAGGGTATAAAATGAAAAAGATGTTGGAGAGAGAGAGAGAGAGAGAGAGAGAGACAGAGAGAGAGAGAGAGAGAGAGAGAGAGAGAGAGAGAGAGAGAGAGAGAGAGAGAGAGAGAGAGAGAGAGAGAGAGAGAGAGAGAGAGGTTTCTGATTGTATAAGCACAATTCCATCTCCAACACGTGTGCAATCCATGACTACTTATTAATGTGCTCTCTCTGTGTAGCACATTTCCTACCATGTTGTGCAGTGCAGAGGTACATTCTTTGTAGTGGTAGATGAAGCAGACCATTACTGCTCTCACTCGTGCTTTATAAGATAACTTCAATTACAAAGCCTATTGTGAATGTTCTGTCACAGTCCAACAGGAAATTGAGCCTTGCCTACCTTGTCCTCCAATGGCCCATAGGCCCTGGTCAAAAGTAGTGCACTATAAAGGGAATAGGGTGCCATTTGGGACACACAATGGACTCTCCTGACCCACAACACTACTGTGAAGATAATTATGGCCACTATAGTCCTGTAAGGGAACATTTCCCTGTACATTTATCAATGTCCACTTTTCTTTGTAGTCACTAATTGACATGTCTCTCCTGCTTCTCTGCCCAGTGTGTGAGGTGGAAGTGGTACACAAGGATCCCCTTGTGAGCCCATATTCTATTTATAGTGCACTCCTTTTGACCAGGGCACATAGGGTTCTGGTCAAAAGTAGTGCACTACAGTGCCTTCAGAAAGTGTTCAAATCCCCTTGACTTTTTACAAATTTTGTTGTGCTACAAGGTGAGATTACCATTGATATAATTGTAATTTTTAGTGAACAATCTACACAAAATACTCCATAATGTCAAAGTGGAAGAAAAATTATATCATTTGTAAAAAATGTCTGAAAAATAAAACAATACAATTACATAAGTATTCAACCCCCTGAGTCAATACATGTTAGAATCACCTTTGGCAGCGATTACAGCTATGAGTGTTTCTGGGTAATTATTATTATTATTATTTATTTTTTAAAGTCTTTAAGAGCTTTGCACACCTGGATTGTACAATATTTGCACACTATTCTTTTTTAAATTTTTCAAGCTCCTGTTTTCATTTTTAAAAACTCTGTAGTACTTACCGATGACAAGCATACCCATAACATGATGCAGCCACCACCATGCTTGAAAATATTTTTTGCAGTTTTACTTTGGTGCTTTATTGCAAACAGGATGCATGTTTAGGAATATTTGTATTCTGTCAATTAGGTTAGTTTGTGGAGTAACTACAATGTTGATGATTCATCTTCAGTTTTCTCCTATCACAGGCAATAAACTCTGTAAATGTTTTAAAGTCACCAATTGGCCTAATGATGAAATCCCTGAGCGGTTTCCTTCATCTCCGGCAACTGAGTTAGGAAGGACAACTGTATTTTTGTAGCGACTCTGTGTATTGATACACCATCCAAAATGTAATTAATAACTTCACCATGCTCAAAGGGATATTCAATGTCTGCTTTTTTTTTATTTTTTACCCATCTACCAATAGATGCCCTTCTTTGTGAAGAATTGGAAAACCTCCCTGGCCTTTGTGGTTGAATCAGTGTTTGAAATTCAATATTCGACTGAGGGACCTTACAGATAATTGTATGTGTGGGGTACAGTGATGAGGTAGTCATTCAAAAATCATGTTAAACACGATTATTGCACACAGAGTCCATGCAACTTATTATGTGACTTTTTAAGCACATTTTTACTCCTGAATGTATTTAGGCTTGCCAAAACAAAGGGATTGAATACTTATTGACTCAAGACAGTTCAGCTTTTCATTTTTAATTAATTTGTACTAATTTCCACCTTGACATTATGGGGTATTGTGTGTAGGCCAGTGACACAACAAAATGTGGAAAAAGTCAAGGGTTGTGAATACTTTCTATATGTACTGCATATAGGGAATAGGGTGCAATTTGGAACAGCGCCAATGACTCCAAGTAAAAAGGAGGCCAGACTGTTGCTGCTAAACTCCAGACTGCTGAGTAGTTTGGTGGTGAGAAATGGCATTCAATTTGTACTCCCATCATGCTACTTGGCCAGTCGTGTATGATCAACATCTTGCTGCCCATTGACCCACAACGTGTACTTTACCGTTGAAGCCGAGGCAGCCTGAACAGCAGAGGTATCACACATAGCACCCCAGACAACCCAGGGCATATTACAGCTTGTGCTTCTTACTTCACTGCACTCACACACTGTAAGCCGTATGTTTCCCTTCGATGCACTCACGTCTAGAAAGCAGTGTCGATTTTACTGCGCCAATGCCATTGCTGTGCCTTGTACAGTGTCTCTCAGAAGCCTTCAACATTTTGACAAGACTTATGCATTTAAGAATCTTTGCTCTATTTGCAAATCAACCCACTGGAGCAAACCTATCTGACACCTCAACTCTTTGAACAGGTTAGAGTGCCTTCAGAAAGTGTTTATACCCCTTGACTTATTCCAGATTTTGTTGAGTTACAGCCTGAAATCAAAATGGATTAAATATAATTGTTTTGAACCATCTACACACAATACCCCATAATGACAAAGTGAAAACATGTTTTTAGAAATGTTTGCAAATGTATAAAAAAGTCAATACATGTTAGAATCACCTTTGGCAGTGATTACAGCTGTGAGTCTTTCTGGGTAATTCTCTAAGAGCTATGCACACCTGGATTGTAAAGCTCTGTCAAGTTGGTTGTTTATCATTGCTAGACAGCCATTTACAAGTCTTACCATAGATTTTTAAGCCAATTTAAGTCAACATTGTAACTACGCCATTCAGGAACATTCAACGTTGTCTTGCTAAGCAACTCCACTGTATATTTGGCCTTGTGTTTTAGGTTATTTTCCTGCTGAAAGGTGAATTCATCCCCCAGTGTCTGGTGGAAAGCAGACTGAACCAGGTTTTCCTCTAGGATTTTGCCTATGCTTAGCTCTATTTAGTTAATTTTTACCCTAAACAACTCCCTAGTCCTTGCAGATGAATACCCATAACCTGATGCAGCCATCACCATGCTTGAACATATGAAGAGTGGTACTCAGTGATGTGTTGTGTTGGATTTGCCCCAAACACAACGCATTGTTTTCAGGACACAAAGGTAATTTCTTTGCCACATTTTTTGCAGTTTTACTTTAGTGCCTTATTGCAAACAGGATGCATGTTTTGGAATATGTGTATTCTGTACAGGCTTCCATGTTTTTCATTTAGGTTAGTATTGTGGAGTTACTACAATGTTGTTTATCCATCCTCAGTTTTCTCCTATCACAGTCATTAAACTCTGTAACTGTTTTAAAGTCACCAATGGCCTCATGGTGAAATCCCTGAGCGGTTTCTTTCCTCTCCAGCAACTCAGTTAGGAAGGACGCCTGTATCTTTGTAGTGACTGGGTGTATTGATACACCATCCAAAGTGTAATGAATAACTTCACCATGCTCAAAGGGATATTTAATGTTTGCTTTTTTAATTTATCAAAAGGTGCCCTTCTTTGCGAGGCATTGGAAAACCTCTCTGTTCTTTGTGGTTGAAACTGTGTTTGAAATTCACTTCTCGACTGAGGGACCTTAAAGATAATTCTACACTGAGTGTATAAAACATTAGGAACACCTTCCTAATATTGAGTTGCACCCCCTTTTGCCCTCAGAATAGCCTCATTCGTCGGGGTATTGACTCTACAAGGTGTCGAAAGCGTTCCACTGGGATGCTGGTCATGTTGACTCCAATGCTTTCCACGATTGTGTCATGTTGGCTGGATGTCCTTTCAGTGGTGGACCATTCTTGATACACAAGGGAAACCGTTGAGAGTGAAAAACCCAGCAGTATTGCAGTTCTTGACACACTCAAACAGGTGCGCACTGCACAAACTACCATACCTTGTTCAAAGGCACTTAGATTTTTTGTTGTGCCCATTCACACTCTGAATGGCACACATACACAGTCAATGTGTCAATTGTCTCAAGGCTACACTGATTGAAGTGGATTTAACAAGTGACATCAATAAGGGATCATAGCTTTCACCTGGATTCACCTGGTCAGTCTATGTCATGGAACGAGCAGGTGATCCTAATGATTTGTACACTCAGTGTATGTTTGGGGTACAGAGATGATGTAGTAATTCAAAACTCATGTTAAACACTATATTGCCCACAGATTGAGTCCAACTTATTTTGTGACTTGTTATGCAAATATTTACTCCTGAATTTATTTAGGCTTGCCATAACAAAGCAGTTGAATACTTATTGACTCAAGACATTTCAGCTTTTCATTTTTAATGCGTTTTTTTTTTATTCTAAAAACATAATTCCACTTTGACATAATGGGGTATTGTGCGTAGGCCAGTAACACAAAATCTCAATTGAAATGTTGGCTGTATCACAGCAAAATGTGGAAATAGTCAAAGGGTGTGAATACTTTCTGAAGACGTATGTTCTCTCAGACTTATCGTAGCTCAAAGCATACGGCTCTGCTCCACGCCCATGTGCAGTGCAAACACAACCCACTGGCAGATGACTTGTCTCAGCCACATTGAAGCTTGATAAAAACAAATGTACATATTGGATTTAGAGTTTTAGGCCAAAACTAATTCAGTGTGAAGTAAATAAATATCATTAACATTTTGACATGCGGTGAGGGGAAAAGAGAGCATCAGGAGAGTCAGGGACAACATACTGTAAACTGCAGTAACACAAGGAAAGGCAGGACAAATGGAGATTGTACTGCACTGGAGAGAAGACGCAAGACCAGGCCAAAATGCATGCCAGTCATGGGTAAATTGTGTTGTTGTTGGCTTTTAGGGGGTAAAATTGGAAAATCAGAGGACTGTTTGGAAAGTCACAGAGGAGAGGAGAAGATCTGTGTTCCACAGAGACCTTGTCTGTGAAAAGGAGATAGGGAGGGAAGGAACATGGCTTACAGATCTGAGAACAAAACGGCAAACCAAACTCTCCCCTAAATATGCAGTAACTCTCTCACAAGAGAGATCAAGAAAACTTCACAAAACTACCAAGAAAGACACAACTGCAAAAATACTTACAGTTCAGTATGAAGTTGGAAACATCTGTGCTTTGGAGAGATAGAAAATAGCAACATACCCACTGGGCCAAGCTGGTTGAATCAATGTTTTTCAACGTAATTTGTCAATTTATTGTGACATGGAATCTACATGGAAAATACAAAAAGTCATCAACGTAACTGTTGTTTTGGGGGTGAAATTTCATCATGGTAGCCAATTTTCAAAATAGACAAACTTTGTAAAAAATATGTTGAATTTGTACCTTGGAAACAACGTCAGATTTTCAACGTTATATCAACTATCAGAAAAAAAACAATAGGCGTGGAAGAAGTGGAAGAAAAATTTAACAAATTAATAGATTCATAAGATCCATAAAAATGTGATAAATAAAATATAGTCATTGCATGAGTATTCAGCCTCTTTTTAGGCAAGCTTAAATTAGTTCAGAAGTACAATTTGGCTTAACAAATGACAGCATATGTTACATGGACTCTGTGTGAAATAATAGTGGTTGACATTATTTTTGGGGTTAATAGGGGTTGACTAACCCTTCCTCTGTCCCCCATACATACAACATCTGTAAGGTCCCTCAGTCAAGTATTGAATTTCAAGCACAGATTCAACTAAAAAGACCAGGGAGCCTTTCAAAAGCCTCATAAAAGGACAGTGATTGGAAGATTGGTTACAATATCAAATCAGACATTTGAATATCGAATATCTCTTTGAATATCTCTTTAAGCATGGTCAAGTGAATAATTATGCTGTGGATTATGTATTAAACCTCCCAGATACATCAAAGATAGAGACGTCCTTCTGAACTGAGCTGCAGGACAGGAATGAAACTGCTCAGGGATGTTACCATGAGGCCATTGGTGATTGTAAAACAGTTACAGAGTTCAATGGCTTTGATGGGAGAAAACGGAGGATGGATCAACAACATTGTAGTGAATCCACAATAATGATTTAAATGACAGAGTGAAAATAATAATACAAATATACAGAATATATTCCAAAACATACATCTTGTATGCAATAAGGCACTAAAGTAATACTGCAAAAATACTTTTTGGCCTCAATGCAAAGCCTTATGTTTGGGGCAAATCCAACACAACACATCACTGAGTAACTACCATCTTATTTTCAAGCATGGTGGTAGCTGCATCATGGTATGGGTATGCTTGACATCGGCAAATACTGGGGAGTTTTTCAGGATACAAATAAATGGGATGGAGCTAAGCACAGGCAAAATCCTAGAGGAAAACTTGCTTCAGTCTGCTTTACAACAGACACTGGGAGAGGAATTCACCTTTGAGCAGGACAATAACCTACAACACAAGGCCAAATCTACACTGAAGTTGCTTACCAAGAAGACAGTGAATGTTCCTGAGTGGCCGAGTTACAGTTTTGACCTAAATCTGCTTGAAAATGTATGGCAAGATTTGAAAATTGCTGTGTAACCATGAGCATCAACATCTTGACAGAGCTGGAAGAATTCCGAAAATAATAAAGGGTGTGTAAAGCTCTTAGAGACTAACCCAAGAAGACTCACTGCTGTAATCGCTGCCAACGGTATTTCTAGCATGTATTGACTCAGGGAGCTGAATACTTATGCAACAACTACATTTTTGTTATTTAATTTCTATCAGTCTTTTCAAAAAAATAAATAGAAATGTTCCACTTTGACATGAGTATTTGTGTAGATTGTTGACAAAAAAATACAATGAAGTCAATTTTAATCCCAGTATGTAACAACAAAATGTGACTGTAGTTTCAGTGCCAATAACACATTTTTAAGTACTTTCTGAATTCCTGTTCAGAAGAGTGCAGAGAAAGTTGACAATGATAATGATTGAGGAACATGCTTCCTGAGAGTATACTTTTTCATATCTCAAGACAATATATTTAAAGCATAATTTCAAAAACGCATGTGCACAAAATTTTTGCATATTCCCAGCATCCTTTTCTGCAGTTACATTTTTGATTTATATAGGATATTGTTCCTCGTATTTAGCTTACTCAAATGTTTTGATGTTCATTTTCAAACTGAATAATGTTGTAATTTTAATTACACATTACACATTTGATTGAAATGTTAATTTATTACCGTAATGTGAACAACTAAAGTGTGAAATCCCAATGGTGCTAAGTTTTTAAGTTTTACTTGGAAATTGCTGCTCCAGTCACAACTGCTTTGTGAATAGTATGTTAACATTGGCTGAGAAGATGTCTTGGTCAATCAGGGTAACCTTTACATGGCTAATTACAATTGGTCATGTGGTTGATGAGCAGAAGTGTATTTGTGAAATAATTCAGACCCTTTTACTTTTTCCACACTTTGATATGTTACAGCCTTGTTATAGAATTGATGAAATTACATGTTTTCCTCATCAATATACACACAATACCCCATACTGACAAATTGAAAAAAGCTTGTTTTTGAAAATGTTTGCCAATTTATTAAAAATAAAAAACAGAAATACCTTATTTACATAAGTATTCAGACCCTTTGCTATGACACTCGAAATTGAGCTAAGGTGCATCCTGTTTCCATTGATCATCCTTGAGATGTTTATATAACTTGATTGGAGTTCACCTGTGGTAAATTCAATTGATTGGACATGACTTGGAAAGGCACACACCTGTCTATATAAGGTCCCACAATTGACAATGCATGTCAGAGCAAAAACCAAGCCATGAGGTCGAAGGAATTGTCCGTAGACCTCTGAGACAGGATTGTGTCGAGGGAAGGGTACCAAAAAATGTCTGCAGCATTGAAGGTCCCCAAGAACACAGCGGCCTCCATCATTCTTAAATGGAAGAAGTTTGGAACCACCAAGACTCTTCCTAGAGCTGACCGCCCGGCCAAACTGAGCAATCGGGGGAGAAGGGGCTTGGTCAGGGAGGTGACCAAGAACCCGATGGTCACTCTGACAGAGCTCCAGAGTTCCTCTGTGAAGATGGGAGAACCTTCCAGAGGACAACCATCTCTGCAGCACTCCACCAATCAGGCCTTTATGGTAGAGTGGCCAGATGGAAGCCACTCATCAATACAAGACACATGACAGCCCAATTGGAATTCACCAAAAGGCACCTAAAGACTCTCAGACCATGAGAAACAAGATTCTCTGGTCTGATGAAACCAAGATTGAACTCTTTGGCCTGAATGCCAAGCGTCACATCTGGAGGAAACCTGGCACCATCCCTACGGTGAACCATGGTGGTGGCAGCATCATGCTGTGGGGATGTTTTTCAGCGGCAGGGACCGGGAGACTAGTCAGGATCGAGGGAAAGATTAATGGAGCAAAGTACATAGAGATCCTTGATGAAAACCTGCTCTGGAGCACTCAGGACCTCAGACTAGGGCGAAGTTTCACCTTCCAACAGGACAACGACCCTAAGCACACAGCCAAGACAACGCAGGAGTGACTTCGGGACAAGTATCTGAATGTCCTTGAGTGGCCCAGCCAGAACCTGGACTTCAACCCGATCGAACGTCTTTGCAGAGACCTGAAAATAACTGTGCAGCAACGCTCCACATCCAACCTGACACAGAGCTTGAGAAGGTCTGCAGAGAAGAATGGGAGAAAATTCCCAAGTACAGGTGTGCCAAGCTTGTAGCGTCATACCCAAGAAGACTCAAGGCTGTAATCGCTGCCAAAGGTGCTTCAACAAAGTACTGAGTAAAGAGTCTGAATACTTATGTAAATGTAATATTTCAGTTGTTTAATTTTAATACATTTGCAAAAAATTCTAAAAACGAGTTTTCCATTTTAGAATAAGGCTGTAACGTAACAAAATGTGGAAAAAGTGAAGGGGTCTGAATACTTTCCGAATGCACTGTAAATACACTTTATTATAAAGAAAATACAGGAATTCTAATTCAAATTCCATTTTGGTATATTTAAAATTGATTACAAATACACTATCATGTGGACACCCCTTCAAATTAGTGGATTCCACTATTTCAGCCACACCCGTTGCTGACAGGTGTATAAAATAGAGCACACAGCCATGCAATCTCCATGGACAAACATTGGCAATAGAATGGACTTACTGAAGAGCTCAGTGACTTTCAACATGGCACTGTCATAGAATGCCACCTTTCCAACAAGTCAGTTTGACACATTTCTGCCATGCTAGTGCTGTCCCAGTCAACTGTAAGTGCTGTTATTGTGAAGTGGAAACGTCTAGGAGCAACAACGGCTCAGCCGCAAAGTTGTAGGCCACACAAACTCACAGATCAAGACCACCAAGTGCTGAAGCACGTAAAAATCATCTGTCCTCGGTTGCAACACTCAGTACCGAGTTTCAAACTGCCTCTGGAAGTCTTGGTGTTGTCTGGTCTGGTCGTTGGTCTGCACCGGCCCTGCAAGGGGAGGAAGGACAACCTCAGAGCGAGCAGACACACCTCGAAGCTCGTGACCCGGAGGTCAATGGAGGCCCAGCCTTGTGGTCTGCTCGCTCCATACGTAGGTTGGTATCTTACTAACATATCCATGGCCTCATTTTGAGGTTACTGTAACTATAAATGTGTTCTTATGTAATCATAGAAAGCATGCATGTTGAAGATAGCATGCAAAGGTTGCAGGTTTGTGGAGATCTTCACAACTGCTATAATAATCTGTGCAAAATCTTGAATAGCATTGATCACTTGCACTATGTACTTTTAATGTAATCTCAACTGCAATCCAGGTCATTTGGTTATGGTATTTAGATGAAGCACAGTGATAAAACATTAAGTTGTTGTATAAATACAAAATATCCGACCTTGTATTCCCATTTGTACTTTGTTGTGCTTTTAAATGGTTGAAAGCGCAGTGATAACACATTTTGATGAGAACTAAACCCAAAATTATTTTTGATTGGAATTTGGTTGTGCTTTTAGATGGTTGAAAGCATAGCGATTGCACATTGGGAATTCAACAAAATTCTGGACATCTTTTTGAGTGGGTGAATAAAGGTTGAAATCTCATAGATCAACGTCTCAACCAAATATTACACAAATGTCCATGTTGAAATGCCATGGTGTGCCCAGTGGGTGGCTGCCCTTGTAAAAATACTTAAACTATGAAGTTTGGAACCATCTGTGCTTTGGAGAGATAGAAAATAGCATAACATAGATGCCCTTGTCTGGGTATCTTAACTGTATCCTTGTTCCAAAATAAAACCTGATAGGCAGGTCAGGGGGTCCAATGACAAGCTGCCAGAACAAGCAGACAGCAAAACAAGCCTCCGGAACCTCAAAGGGCAAAAACTAATGAGAACAAGGTAGACAAGATGAAGAGGAGGGAACAACCACAAGGTAAAGTCAGACCACGTGCTCTGCTTTAATACCTTTTAAAGAGGAAAATAGATAAATATATAATGTTCCTGACATGAGAGGATATGAGGAAGGAAGAAAACAGGACCTAATTTAAATTGTGCTTTATTTTCTGCTGGTACAGTGGAACGGCTACAGATGATACGCTCATCAAACAACGTCATTGAAAGGGAAGAATGTATGGCCTAATTATTGTGTACACAGAAGGACTTAGGTGTGTCATTTATAAAATGAAATTACAAAGGGGGAAAACATAATAATAAAAGAATTTGAACCTCAACAGTAATTCAAATACATTCTAATCATGAGTCTATTGTGCTGCTTGTGTAGCTTTCTAAGAGAAGCCTCCAAGGTTTTGTTAGAGGGGAGAACAAACTTGATCAAATTGTCACAAAGGTAAGTAACATAACTATATTGAGTATGACAATAAAAATAGACAGGTATTTTCCACCTCAGTTTGTATGATTAATGAAAGCCAAGAACAACTGCAGTGATAAAAACTGCTTTTACAGTATTTATCCCTTGTTACAGGACTGTAAGAAAAATAGATGGCATTCTACAAATGTGCACGAAAAGACAATTTCTGCGTTGCTGTGGGTGGTTAGTTTAGAGGGTTAGGAGGTAGTGATTAGTGGAAGGTGGAACACTCATCTGAATATCCTGTCATTCTCTAGCCTCATGGATCCAGATTGAATGCTACATTTACTATTTATCCATGTTCATTCTGGATTTACCAGGCTAGTATTTCTCAGTGTATAAATGATAACCCTGATTTGTCCCAGTTTAAGAGAGAGAGAGAGCGAGAGAGCGAGAGAGAGAGGAGAGAGAGAGAGAGAGAGAGAGAGAGAGAGAGAGAGAGAGAGAGAGAGAGAGAGAGAGAGAGAGAGAGAGAGAGAGAGAGAGAGAGAGAGAGAGAGAGAGAGAGAGAGAGAGAGACAGAGACAGAGAGAGACAGAGACAGAGACAGAGACAGAGAGAGAGAGAGAGAGAGAGAGAGAGAGAGAGAGAGAGAGAGATCTCTCTTGCCATACGATGCATGTCCATCCATGGACACAGACTTTAATGGTCAGCTGCTGAACACCAGATGTCCTGGGCTCTGCCAAGTTTGAGCTCTCTCTCTCTATCTTTCTCTCTCAACCCCCCATTGTGTCAAATCTCCGCTGATATTTTGGCTATGATGAATTTTATATTCATCAAGGCCTATTTAATGCATTGTTAATCCTCAAGATGGGTGTGCATCAGCCATAAATACAGAAGAAATTGGTATAGCTAATCGTATATCCATGTAAGGCTTGGACAAATAATATGCCAGACATTACTACATGCTCTGTGCTAGCATAACATGTTGTATGGGTGCATACTTTGTTTCCATAGCTCATTGATAGCAGTGGAATACCATTAATGTAACAGTACACTGTAAACTCAATGTGTATGAGCACTTTTAACAAAATATTGATTCTGTGATATTTCCATGGAGTCTACTTTTATTGGTTCTCTCCAGGTTGAAGTCTGCCATTAAATCAGGACCTCTATCATACAGATTATGATAAATTGTTTATAATATTATCGTCGATAACGCGTCTCTTTATTCCAAATGGGTATTTCCCTTCATTGCATGAAAAGCCAACTTGCATTTCACAAGACATTTAGAATGGCTTCAGTGGCCAAAACTGTTTGCCTTTTTAAATTTGATCTTCGGGGAAAATGTTCAGGGAATTGGCCAACACTGTTGTTTCTTTTAAAAGTAAGGAATTCCAGGTTCATTATAAGCACTGCAATTTTTTTCTTCCAACAGGCAGAAAATGTAACATTTCCCTCTTCGACCATTACTCAGTCAGGGCTGATTTAAAATAGAGACACTATTGGGATTTATATGATAAATGAGCCATGTGAGAGAGACCCACAGTGGGTAATGGGAGGAACAGGTGCAGTTAAGGAGCAGTTAGAATACAAATATCCCCCTCTTCTCAAAACCTGGAGTTGACAACAACAGCATGAGCAGGTAGAATGACAGATAATACCCAGCAGGTGTTTGTCAATGTGAGAGCAACCGCAGCAGAGACACTGTATAGGACCTATTTCTGCCTGTATGTTGTCACTTCCTGCCTGCATTGCATGAAGAATGCATCAATGTGGAATAAAATATTTTTTTCTCCTTTGATTTGTGTCTGTAGAAAGTATTCCATATTTTGTTGTGTTACAGATGTCGGATCTTAATATGACCCATTTCATCGCAGTAAGAAAATAATCCTGCAGCAGGAGGATTTGAATGTCTATTTAATATTTAGAATCGACACCAGGGGGCAGCTGGAAGCGGTGTTTGTAGGCTATACAATAATTTAGACTGCAGGTCCACTGGGCATCAGTTCAAGAAGCCAATGTAGCCTAAGTTTAGGCTACAGCGCATCTCATGTGAATTCTTATGTGGATTTTAATAAATGGACAATATTTGTAGGGGATCTATGTATTTTTTTAGATCAATTGTTTTATTATATATTCAAGGCAAGCAATGGGCAAAATAAATTAATGGTTGTCTCAGTGCAACTGTGTTCCAGTAGGTAGAGCCGCTGACAACAGCAAACATACAATGCCTTGCAAATGTATTCATCCCCATTGGCGTTTTTCGTATTTTGTTGCATTACAATCTGTAATTTAAATGGATTTTTATTTGGATTTCATGTAATGGACATACACAAAATAGTCCAAATTGGTGAAGTGAAATGAAAAATATAACTTGTTTCAGAAATTCTCAAAAAATAAATAACGGAAAAGTAGGCTTTGATCAAAATAGTGTACACTAGTGGCACCTGCAGGTCAAAATAATTTAGAACAGCCAGATTATTATAGATGACGTCGCACACACCGTAACGCATGCGCAGGGTACCCTTTTGTCTTCTACCGAAACCAATACCAAACCAATCAGGTGGTTGTTCGATGTAACAAAGCTTTGGACGTCATTGATCACGTGCTTCTGATAAAGTGATACAGGCATCGGCACACTGCTTCGAAGTAAAGTGCTTAGCGATTCAGACGCATGCCTTGGAGCTCCAATAACAAACAGTTCAAAAAAATCTACGGGCAATAGAGCATGCTGGGAAATATGATAATGATGGCCGTGGTATTTGTTCAAAATGATGTGAATGAGTTTCAGTCCCCTGTATTAGGGTATAAGGCCCTCAAAGTAAGGCTTTGTGAAATACATATGGTGTTGTGTTAAATAATTAACTAATTATAGCGTATTTGCTTAGGATTTCATTTGGTGAAATCCACAGGACTAAAATTGTATGAATGCGACAACCATGTCTCTGTCACCAACAAATACAGTCATGGGTGGTAAATCTACAATTTACTCGAAAGGCAAGGCACTCTGAGAAATATTTGACTAAGGCTTTACACAATGCAGTGTGTTAATTTAAAACTTTCCTGTGTCTATATGGGTCCACAGACTCAACACTTTCGGTGTTGATTTAACTTTCTCAGTGTTCATTTATCTTTTTTAACACTTTATAATTTGCTGTGTACTAATGTAGGTTTGGACAAAACAGGGTATAACAACCTTCAGAACTGTGTTTTAACCCTTACTATGATGTGAAGTGGCAGAATGGACACGGTTTTTCTGTTACAGAATATTTGCTATAAATTGCTGCTAAGAAAGTATTGTTAGTGTTGCTATTGCTGGTGAAAAGGCTGGACAGCAATTGTTGAAAGAACTTCAGTCAAATTGTTGCAGTTAGGTCTCTGAATAGCAGGTTGGAATTTATTGTCATGAATCTTGCCCTGGAGGCAGCTCTGCTCTGATTACTAGCTGGCACAGACACAAAGTCATAAAATCTGATTTTAAACCTAACCTTAACCACACTGCTTACCTTAATGCCTAACCCTAACCTTAAATTAACATCAAAGAGCTATTTTCTTTCATGTATTTTTACAAATAGCCATTTTTGACTTTGCAGCTGGCCCATCTAGCGGAAATCACTCAGTTCTGCTTCCAGGCCAAGATTCATGACAATAAACGATAACCTGCCTCTGAATATTCATGAAGGGTGAACCCTTTACCTTTTAATTACATCTAAGATATTGCATTTTAAACAGTAATAAAGGATATTAAGAAATTGAGACCAAGGCGTCAAATAGAATGATGTCTGTCGTGGCTCTGAAAAGAAACAAACACAGACCAAGGGCAACAACAGAGAGGAATGTCATCATCTGCTTCAGAATCTTCCAAGAGCTGCACTGAAGTGGCTAGCAATTATATACGTCAATAGAGAGAAGTAGGCGAACAACATGCTCTCAATTTGTATTGAATCAACCACTGACATTAATTGGAAAAATGAGTGTTTTGAGAATGTAATTGCCTCTTTGGTTTTGATCATTGATCTAAATTTAAATGCATCTTTACAATGTTGTTTCTAAAACCATGGGATTGACTCCGACCTTGGTCCAATCGATGGAAACAATGTTTTATTTCTACATTGGCCGTGAAAATAAATATTATTTAGTTGTGGTCCTCTGTAGCTCAGCTGGTCGAGCACAGCGTTTGAAACGCCAGGGAAGTGGGTTCAATCCCTGGGATCACCCATACACAAAAAAAAATGTATGCACGCATGACTGTAAGTCGCTTTGGATAGAAGTGTTTGCTAAATGGCATATTATTAGTTTTTTCAGTTGGTTAAAATCTAGAAAACGTGCATTGAACAGGTAAGTTGTAGATGCATCAAAGTAAACAGAATAAAAAAGCATGATATCATGTCTACAGTGTTGTTTAGTATTTTACAAGTATATCTATCAAAAGTCAATACTACCTTTATTTATGAAAGGATGTTTTTACGTATTGGACTTGGAATAAGAGACATGCACATCTTCATTGAATTCTATTACCCTAAAAAGCACAAAAATACGATTTCTTATCAGGGTTCTTTGACATCTAATAAAACATTTTACAAAGTCATTAGAGAGAGAATGAAAAGTGTATGTCACCCACATCCGTGACCTGCCCTACATTTCTAATATGGAGACTCCTGACATGGACAAATGACACATGCATCATGCATCAAGGGCCTAGCGTCAGTCTGAAAATATATTAGTAATGCTATTTGTAATGTGACGCTTCTGGGACTGGTATTTCTCTTCCCTTGGCAGCGCTCTGAGGATATATATGGTAAACAGAGACTCCTGAGGATAATTTGACCTCAGGGAAAACCGAGCCATTTATTTTCTTCTGCCTAATGCTATAAATGTGATTGTATTTCACCAAGAAAAAAGGAATTGCTGCAGCTATAGGCACCTTGGTGGATAACGTGCTGGAGTAATATTACGTTTTTACTTAATCCCTACATACAAGTTTTAGGGGTGGTTTCCCAGACACAGATTAAGCCTTGTCCTGAAAAATAACTATATAATTGATTCTCGATGTACCTTGCTTTTTAGTCCAAAAGTAGGGTTAATTTGTGTCCAGGAAATTGCCCCTTACAGTATGGAAGTTCCAGCATTGATGATTGAGGTAGTATCATGGATGTGCAGACATTTGTCATATTTGAAGGCAGAATTAAAATACTAGACTGCAACACTGTGTATCAGTATTTTGAGAAAGCTTCATTCAGTTGTATGGTTTTTACCCATGAAATACTGATGGATCTCACACTGCATGTGTAGTCTACTGCCCACATCCAGATGGAGGGGGAATGTAATCATTTGGGGAGATTTTCCGGTTAATCCACTTTAAGAGGTGACATTCGAAATCCTGGCAGCAACCGAATAAAATAGATCTTAAATAATAGCTTTACATTCTCAATAATGGTTTACATTATTACATGGAGGTTAGTTTAGGCCAGGCCTAAGCATGGTGTGTAGCTGTTGAATTTACTGGGATTACAGTTTATGAAAACTGTAATATAAGGACAGGATTGGATTCTGGGCCCGTCGTCAGCCAGTACACCCCCTCACAACAATTAGGGTGTCACTAACAATTACTTTAAACTGTGTTTTTGCCAGCCCAAACTCCAGTGGATTATGTGCTGTCAAGCCATATTTGGAATGGTGAAGTTATGGCGTGGCGTTTTATTTTCAGAGCAATTTTCCAACCATCCACTTGGGGCAACGTGAGTGCCTGTTACCATCTAGTAGGCTCGCTTAAACTGAGCATCGCAGGTTCAATCCAATGCTAGGCAGGCGTTTTGTAATTGTTTTCTTCTGTTTTAACCCTAACCCAAACATTATCCCTAACCTTAATTAATGCCTAACCATAACCCTATCCCAAACTTTAACTTTAACCTTGACCACTCAGAATTAATGCCTAAATTTAAGTTTCGTTTCACTTTTGCACAGTTTCCCTGACAGCTAACAGACAGCAAAATACTCTGTACATAAAACTGCAAAATATTTCGAGTAAATTATAGAGTTACCATCCATGGCTGTATTTGTGAGTGACAGAGACATGGTTGTTGCATTCCTCCAATTTCGGTCCTATGGACTTCACCATGTGAGATCCTAGGAGAATATGTTATCTTCATTTTCTATTTATTTAACACAATACCATACACATTTCGTAAGTGAAAAAGTACATTTTGGGTGCACTACGTCATCACGCACTGAATTTAATCCGCAAAAAGTCAGTTTGGTGGAAACACCACTGGTGGGAAAATGTGCATATTTTCTTTAAACATGATTTTTTATAACCACAATTCCAATTGGATGGAAACCTAGCTAGAATCAGAAATAAAGGTTTAGATTTGTTCATAAAGTGGTAGCGATACCCTATAAAGGTAATCCCTTGTACCTTTAGTCATAGTTGTACCCCAGTGTATACATCAGGGCACATCAGTCCTGCAAGTAGGGCTGCAAAACTCTGGTGGCTTTCCCAAAATTCCCAGATTTTCAAAAAATCCTGATTGAAGGATTTCAGATGTAATGCGTCCATTTTCCAGGAAACTTCCAACAAGGATTTCTGGAAAACCTGGGTATTTCGGTAAAGTTAACAGAATTGTGATGTGTAATTCCTATTGGAATCCAGCAAGAATTAGGATATTCAACAGTTGGAATTTTGATTAACCTGCAACCTGCATTCAGAATGAGTGCCAGGGTAAGGAACATTGCGAGGAGACTATATAAGGCAGGGGTTCTTTCCCACGCCCCCCCCCCCCCAGGCAAACCGGTGACCCAGTGACTCCCATCATATGTTAGCAAAATAAAAAAGTAGTCAGGTGAATGATAATGGCAAGTAGAAGTAATCAACATTTTATTATGAATTGATTTGGTGTCACGTTGTATGCTGACAGAAGACAGGCTCAGGAATGCGTAATCATTTTTTTTTATTACTCTACCCAACATAAGGTACATCATGGAAAATGACGGGGACGAAGCCCAAAACAAACACGTATATATATACCACAGGGATGTAACACAAACAAAAGAGCGAGGTGTAAACCTCTAAATAATACACGATACGAGACCCGTAATAACAAGTGCACAATACTCGGTATGTAAACTGTAATACCATGTACTCACGAGACCAACGGACATGGGACAATAATCGACAAGGACAATGGGGAACAGAGGGCACATACAGTGAGGGAAAAAAAGTATTTGATCCCCTGCTGATTTTGTACATTTGCCCACTGACAAAGACATGATCAGTCTATAATTTTAATTGTAGGTTTATTTGAACAGTGAGAGACAGAATAACAACAAAACATTCCAGAAAAATGCATGTAAAAAATGTTAGAAATTGATTTGCATTTTAATGAGGGAAATAAGTATTTGATCCCTCTGCAAAAGATGACTTAGTACTTGGTGGCAAAACCCTTGTTGGCAATCACAGAGGTCAGACTTTTCTTGTAGTTGGCCACCAGGTTTGCACACATCTCAGGAGGGATTTTGTCCCACTCCTCTTTGCAGATCTTCTCCAAGTCATTATGGTTTCGAGGCTGACGTTTGGCAACTCGAACCTTCAGCTCCCTCCACAGATTTTCTATGGGATTAAGGTCTGGAGACTGGCTAGGCCACTCAAGGACCTTAATGTGCTTCTTCTTCAGCCACTCCTTTGTTGCCTTGGCCGTGTGTTTTGGGTCATTGTCATGCTGGAATACTCATCCACGACCCATTTTCAATGCACTGGCTGAGGGAAGGAGGTTCTCACCCAAGATTTGACGGTACATGGCCCTGTCCATCGTCCCTTTGATGCGGTGAAGTTGTCATGTCCCCTTAGCAGAAAAGCACCTCCAAAGCATAATGTTTCCACCTCCATGTTTTACGGTGGGGATGGTGTTATTGGGTCATAGGCAGCATTCCTCCTCCTCCAAAAATGGCGAGTTCAGTTGATGGCAAAGAACTCGATTTTGGTCTCATCTGACCACAACACACCCAGTTCTCCTCTGAATCATTCAGATGTTCATTGGCAAACTTCAGACGGGCCTGTATATGTGCTTTCTTGAGCAGGGGGACCTTGCGGGCGCTGCAGGATTTCAGTCCTTCACGGCGTAGTGTGTTACCAATTGTTTTCTTGGTGACTATGGTCCAAGCTGCCTTGAGATCATTGACAAGATCCTCTTGTGTAGTTCTGGGCTGATTCCTCACCGTTCTCATGATCTTTGCAACTCCACAAGGTGAGATCTTGCATAGGGCCCTAGGCCGAGGGAGATTGACATTTATTTTGTGTTTCTTCCATTTGCGAATAATCGCACCAACTGTTGTCACCTTCTCACCAAGCTGCTTGGCGATGGTCTTGTAGCCCTACCAGCCTTGTGTAGGTCTACAATCTTGTCCCTGACATCCTTGGAGAGCTCTTTGGTCTTGGCCATGGTGGAGAGTTTGGAATCTGATTGATTGATTGCTTCTATGGACAGGTGTCTTTTATACAGGTAACAAACTGAGATTAGGAGCACTCCCTTTAAGAGTGTGCTCCTAATCTCAGCTCTTTACCTGTATAAAAGACACCTGGGAGACAGAAATCTTTCTGATTCAGAGGGGGTCAAATACTTATTTCCCTCATTAAAATGCAAATCAATTTATAACATTTTTGAAATGCCTTTTTCAGGATTTTTGTTGTTGTTATTCTGTCTCTCACTGTTCAAATAAACCTACCATTAAATTTATAGACTGATCATGTCTTTGTCAGTGGGCAAACGTACAAAATCAGCAGGGGATCAAATGCTTTTTTTCGCTCACTGTATATACACATACTAATCAGGTGGAATGGGAGCCAGGTCAGTGACGCCTAGAAGGCCGGTGACATAGACCTCCAGAGCGGGTGAACGGAATGAGCAGCAGTACCGGGGGGATCCGTGACATTTGGTAGACATTTTTATTATTTTGATATCCCCACAGTGGAAGAGGCAATGTTAACTCTAACATAGTCTATTAGCTAGAAAGGTATCTTGGTGGCATAGAGAACATTTTAATGCTGTGTTCCTCTGGTTAAACATTACAAAATCAATGGCCGTTTTTGGAATTTTCGATTCTCCCTGACTGTCTAGTTTTTGTTTGATTGTTAGTTCGCAAAGATGGTATTACGTGAAAATATATATAGTTCAATATCTTTTCTGCATGCTTTCTATCTAGTTTTGGTCGTTTAAGTTGACACTGAAAATAACTTTCTATACAGAAAAAAACCTGTAATTAGCTCCAATGACTGTAATTTCTTCCAAATTAAAGGGATAGTTTGAGATTTTGACAATGAAGGCAATTTTCTACTTCCCCAGAATCAGATGAAGAGGAACAGCTAGATTACTAACTCTTCCTGTAGACTTCAAGTCATTACGCTAGCACTAGATAGCATTGGCTAGTGAAACGACCTCTAACTTCATTCATACTGGACGCAGACATAAAAATGGTATCCATGATAGTATTCTGTTGCAACTAGCAATATTCATTAAAGAAAACAAAAATTCACATTAAGAAAATCTTTTTTTTCCGCAAAGCACATACACCCACCCCTGCAGTACCTTCACAGTCCCAACTATTAAACCCCTGACCTAAGTAATTTCAGCTGGAACAAACATTTCAGTAATGGGTGCAAAACATTCATCTAACTGATTGAATTAGTTGTGAAAAATGTGTGTTATATATTTGTGTAGCGTATTTGTGTACATGCACAAGCATAGATAATGAAACAAACAATAATAATAAAAAATCGACCTGCAATAGAGCATGCTGGGAAATATCATAATGCATCACAATCTAACACTCAATTCGTGCAAATATGTATAAAAAGTATACAAAGTTTGCCCCCCCAATACTTTTTTTTGGGGGGGGCAAACTTCGGATCAATCTTTTGAAAGTTATTAGAGAAATGCATGATGGTCAATGGTGTTCTACACTGCCTTTATTTTGTGTCCCACATTTATTTATAGAAAAAATCGTGTTGGGCCTCCTGAGTGGCGCAGCAGTCTAAGGCACTGCATGGCAGTGCTAGAGGCTTCAGACGGTATCCGTAGCAGCGTCCTCAGAGCATGCGCAGACCAGCTGGCTGGTGTGTTTACGGACATATTCAATCTCTACCTATCCCAGTCTGCTGTCCCCACATGCTTCAAGATGGCCACCATTGTTCCTGTACCCAAGAAAGCAAAGGTAACTGAATGACTATCGCCCCGTAGCACTCACCTCTGTCATCATGAAGTGCTTTGAGAGACTAGTCAAGGATCATATCACCTCTACCTTACCTGTCACCCTAGACCCACTTCAATTTGCTTACCGCCCCAATAGATCCACAGACGATGCAATCGCCATCACACTACACACTGCCCTATCCCATCTGGACAAGAGGAATATCTATATAAGAATGCTGTTCATTGACTTTAGCTCAGCATTCAACACCATAGTACCCTCCAAGCTCATCATTAAGCTCGAGGCCCTGGGTCTGAACCCCGCCATGTGCAACTGGGTCCTGGACTTCCTGATGGGCTGCCCCCAGATGGTGAAGGTAGGAAACAACATATCCACATCGCTGATCCTCAACACTGGGGCCCCACAAGGGTGCGTGCTCAGCCCCCTCCTGTACTCCCTGTTCACCCATGACTGCGTGGCCAAGCACGCCTCCAACTCAATCATCAAGTTTGCAGATGACACAACAGTAGTAGGCTTGATTACCAACAATAATGAGACAGCCTACAGGGAGGTGGTGAGGGATATGGGAGTGTGGTGCCAGGAAAATAACCTCTCACTCAACATCAACAAAACAAAGGAGATGATCGTGGACTTCAGGAAACAGCAGAGGGTGCACCCCACTATCCACATCGACGGGACAGCAGTGGAGGAGGTGGAAAGCTTCAAGTTCCTTGGCGTACATATCACTAACAAACTTAAATGGTCCACCCACACAGAGTGGTGAAGAAGGCTGAACCTCAGGAGGCTGAAGAAATGTGGCTTGGCACCTAAAACCCTCACAAACCTTTACAGATGCACAATTGAGAGCATCCTGTCGGGCTGTATCACCACCTGGTACGGCAACTGCACCGCCCACAACCACAGGGCTCTCCAGAGGGTGGTGCGGTCTACCGAATGCATTACCGGGGGCAAACTATCCGCCCTCCAGGACACCTAAACCACCCGATGTCACAGGAAGGCCAAAAAGATCATCAAGGAGACCAACCACCCGAGCCACTGCCTGTTCACCCTGCTATCATCCAGAAGGCAAGGTCAATACAGGAGCATCAAAGCTGGGACCGAGAGAATGAAAAACAGCTTCTATCTCAAGGCCATCAGACTGTTAAATATACATCACTAGCACACTAGAGGCTGCTGCTCCCTATTGAAATCACTGGCCACTTTAAGAAATGGAACACTAGTCACTTTAATAATGTTTACATATCTTGCATTACTCATCTCATAGGTATATACTGTATTCTATAGTATGCTAAAATATTCTACTGTATCTTAGACCATGCCGCTCTGTCATTGCTTGTCCACATATGTACAGTGGGGGAAAAAAGTATTTAGTCAGCCACCAATTGTGCAAGTTCTCCCACTTAAAAAGATGACAGAGGCCTGTAATTTTCATCATAGGTACACGTCAACTATGACAGACAAAATGAGAAAACAAAATCCATAAAATCACATTGTAGGATTTTTTATGAATTTATTTGCAAATTATGGTGGAAAATAAGTATTTGGTCAATAACAAAAGTTTCTCAATACTTTGTTATATACCCTTTGTTGGCAATGACACAGGTCAAACGTTTTCTGTAAGTCTTCACAAGGTTTTCACACACTGTTGCTGGTATTTTGGCCCATTCCTCCATGCAGATCTCCTCTAGAGCAGTGAGGTTTTGGGGCTGTCGCTGGGCAACACAGACTTTCAACTCCCTCCAAAGATTTTCTATGGGGTTGAGATCTGGTGACTGGCAAGGCCACTCCAGGACCTTGAAATGCTTCTTACGAAGCCACTCCTTCGTTGCCCGGGCGATGTGTTTGGGATCATTGTCATGCTGAAAGACCCAGCCACGTTTCATCTTCAATGCCCTTGCTGATGGAAGGAGGTTTTCACTCAAAATCTCACGATACATGACCCCATTCATTGTTTCCTTTACATGGATCTGTCGTCCTGGTCTCTTTGCAGAAAAACAGCCCCAAAGCATGATGTTTCCACCCCCATGCTTCACAGTAGGTATGGTGTTCTTTGGATGCAACTCAGCATTCTTTGTCCTCCAAACACGACGAGTTGAGTTTTTACCAAAAAGTTCTATTTTGGTTTCATCTGACCATATGACATTCTCCCAATCCTCTTCTGGATCATCCAAATGCACTCTAGCAAACTTCAGACGGGCCTGGACATGTACTGGCTTCAGCAGGGGGACACGTCTGGCACTGCAGGATTTGAGTCCCTGGCGGTGTAGTGTGTTACTGATGGTAGGCTTTGTTACTTTGGTCCCAGCTCTCTGCAGGTCATTCCCTAGGTCCCGCCGTGTGGTTCTGGGATTTTGTGATCATTTTGACCCCACGGGGTGAGATCTTGCGTGGAGCCCCAGATCGACGGAGATTATCAGTGGTCTTGTATGTCTTCCATTTCCTAATAATTTATCCCACAGTTGATTTCTTCAAACCAAGCTGCTTACCTATTGCAGATTCAGTCTTCCCAGCCTGGTGCAGGTCTACAATTTTGTTTCTGGTGTCCTTTGACAGCTCTTTGGTCTTGGCCATAGTGTTTGGAGTGTGACTGTTTGAGGTTGTGGACAGGTGTCTTTTATACTGATAACAAGTTCAAACAGGTGCCATTAATACAGGTAACGAGTGGAGGACAGAGGAGCCTCTTAAAGAAGAAGTTACAGGTCTGTGAGAGCCAGAAATCTTGCTTGTTTGTAGGTGACCAAATACTTATTTTCCACCATAATTTGCAAATAAATTAATAAAAAATCCTACAATGTGATTCTCTGGATTTTTTTTCCTCAATTTGTCTTTCATAGTTGACGTGTACCTATGATGAAAATTACAGGTCTCTCTCATCTTTTTAAGTGGGAGAACTTGCATACTTTTCCCCCCCACTGTATATATTCTTAAATTCCATTCCTTACTTAGATTTGTGTGTATTGGGTATATGTTGTGAAATTGTAAGATATTACTTGTTAGATATTACTGCACTGTCGGAGCTAGAAGCACAAGCATTTCTCTACACCCGCAATAACATCTGCTCAACACGTGTATGTGACAAATACAATTTGACTTGAT
The DNA here is from genome assembly GCF_964263955.1 of Coregonus lavaretus. Taxonomy (NCBI): domain Eukaryota; kingdom Metazoa; phylum Chordata; class Actinopteri; order Salmoniformes; family Salmonidae; genus Coregonus; species Coregonus lavaretus. The sequence goes on from NC_140021.1 coordinate 25,404,440, forward strand.
TTTATTTGACTACGGACCCGGTTTCGATCCCGGGCTGTATCACAACCGGCCATGATTGGGAGTTCCACAGGGTTGCGCACAATTGGCCCAGCGTTATCTGGACTAGGGGAGGGTTTAGTCGGGGTTGGGGATTTACGTGGCTCATCACGCTCTAGCGACTTCTTGTGGTGGGCCAAGCGCCTGCAGGCTGACCTCGATCGTCAGTTGAATGGTGTTTCCGCCGACACATTGGTGAGGCTGGCTTCCGGGTTAAGTGGGCGGGTGTTAAGAAGAGTGGTTTGGCGTGTCATGTTTTGGAGGATGCATGACTTGACCTTCACCTCCCGAGCCTGTTGAGGAGTTGCAGCGATGAGACAAGATCGAAATTGGGGAGATAAATGGGGTAAAAAATATTAATAATAATAAAACGTGTTAACAACCCAATATTGTTAATCAACCAGGTTGTCACCAAAATAATTATAATATAATAGTAGCCTTACGCTGTTAAAAAAATTATAAACATGCCAATGCTGTTTTCTATGCTTGTTTTCACTTACAGTTTTTCTCAGTCGCTTTGGTGCATTTCTTAGATCAAAAGTGCAATTCTTGATACTACTTGTACAAATTCCAAATCATCTAGTCACTTGTGCACATCATTAAAGCAATTTCTTATTCCTTTGAACAAATTGCAATTGCTTTTGTACATATTGCAATTGATAATGTACAAGTGTCAGCTTTTTTCCACATTTTCAATTGCTCATGTCATGTTGATCAAAATATAGTAGATGGTTCTCTGTTGAATAGTCTTACCCCTCAAAACATCTAGGCATTAGTTCCTTGCATAAGCCATTACATGCAAAATTGTTGAACTATTTGTCATAAACTGTCAAGCATAGTTTTACACATTTCTATTAGACCTTTTGTACAAAAACGTAAATTGCTGAATCGTGCAGGTTAAATTAACCCTCACTCATGAAGGAATGTAAAGTGTTAGTTCAACCAACAATCAACCAGTTGTCTAAATTGCTCAAAGGTGCATCTCATGAAGAATCAATTGGCAAGCATATATAGACAGACCACAACACAGAGTTGCAATTTTCCAATAATGGATGGACCAGGAAACGAACAGGGTCAACAGCCAAGAGGAGGAAGAAGAGGAGCAAGGATGCGTGGTGGAAGGCAAAACAGAGGAAGAGGCAGAAGAGGACATAGGCGCATATCTGATGACATAAGGGCCACTATTGTAGACCATGTTGTCAATCATGGCCTTACAATGGCTGAGGCGGGTCGAAGGGTGCAGCCGAATATTGGGAGATCAACCGTGTCCTCAATAGTACAAACGTTTCGAAGAGAGAACAGGTATGTCCACCAATGTACAGTGCACTGTTACTGTATATAAGCAGTATACTGTATACTTCCTACAATGCTTCATATTACAGTAGTCCACTTGTATTTCACAGCATACAGAAATATACTCTATACAGATACATACTGCACCTTACATGCACCCACCTGTATGTTTTACAGTAAAATGTGTGTTCGCACAGTTTTTGTCTATGTGAAAGTGTGCGATGCATCACTGCATTTTTCCACACATAGGACTGCAAGATTACCTCAAACCGGTGGCAGAGGACGCCTTTTCACACCTCAACAGGAGGAGGCTATTTGCACCATGGTCCGAGCAAACAATGCCATGAGACTCAGGGAAATACAAAGGACCATTATAGAAGACAACGATGTCTTTGAAAACATCCATACGGTTAGCATCTCAACCATCGACAGGGTGCTGCATAGAAACCAGATGAGTATGAAACAGCTGTACCGTGTACCATTCCAAAGGAATGAGGACAGAGTTAAGGAGCTACGGTACCAGTATGTACAGTTAAAACATATATCTATGTAACTACTTTACAGCAACATTTTATAGTGTTACATAGTACAGTAAGCATAAACTGCACACATTTCCATTGCTGTGGAAGGAACATGCAATATATGTACATTTTATGTCACTCTTCCTTACCAAAACAAATTCAACTGTGTGTTCTGGGATATAGCGTATAATGGAGTTGGAATCAAGTGAACCCTCTCACAACTTTGTATACGTGGATGAGGCTGGCTTCAACCTGACCAAATGCAGAAGGCGGGGTCGGAATATCATCGGTCACAGAGCTACTGTGGATTTGCCAGGCCAACGGGGAGGAAATATCACCATGTGTGCTGCTATTTCGGAGCATGGTGTCCTAACCCATATCCCCCTTTTAGGGCCATACAACACCCAGCATCTACTCAACTTTTTAGAGACTCTCTACAGGGCTCTCATCCCTGATGATGAGAGGGGTCTGTTTAGAGAGGATTTGCCAAAGTATGTGGTCATTTGTGATAATGTGAGTTTCCATCGATCAAACATCATAAGGCAATGGTTTGTGACCCACCCGAGGATGCTCATAGAATTCCTCCCACCTTATTCACCATTCCTTAACCCAATTGAGGAGTTCTTTTCAGCATGGAGGTGGAAGGTGTACGATCGTCAGCCACACACACAGATGACCCTGCTGGCTGCAATGGATGCAGCATGTGAGGACACCACAGTCGACGCCTGCAGAGGATGGATAAGGCATTCCAAAAGATTCTTTCCACGTTGCATTGGAAGGGAAAATATCCGGTGTGATGTGGATGAGAATATGTGGGCTGACAGACAGGAACGTCTGGATGTGTGGAGACAGCACTAGAACAGTGCTGTGGGCAAAGTTGTGCCTTAGGGGTGGTTTCCTGTGTTTCTTTCTAATTTAGTTTTTTTTTCCTTTGTGCCCCTTGGGTTGTCCAGTCTCTTTCAATCAATAACCCACATACAGTAATATGTAAATAGTACTGTTGAAATTGATATATGCCATAGAAGTGCAGCCTTGTGCATTTTCAATACAGTAACTGTCATCCAAACTGTAGCCTAAGTTTACATCAGGTAATACTGTCAAAGTACACAGTTCCATTGACAACATGCCTAAACATTTTGACAACCTTGTTCGTGAACAATGACTCAATGACTTATCATTCTGATGACACTGACATGATCATTGGCATGAATATTTACTTTTGAGAGATGTACTAAGGATTTTTAGTGACTGACTAGCTTTAGAAACATATCTATTGTATATTGCAGTGTGTACAAATTGTTCTGAGAAATGCACTTATTATTTTGCACATGTTAGGGATGATGTGAAAAATGCACCAAAGCGACTGAGAAAAACTGTAATACTTTGGGATACTGGTGCACTTGTAGTCAGAGAGGCCCTTTTTTTCGTGTAGACAACAGTAGGCCTACACGATTTTCTTCATAATGCATTTCATATTTCGAAGATCCTACAATAAACAATTTTCTTCATAATGCGTTTCATACAAGGCTACACTTGTTCATGTACATTACACCATTTCTTTCGTAATGCATTTTATTCAAGGCTATGTCAAATTTTATGAGGGTTGCCAGATTGGTAAATATATTTATTTCTTTATTTTTGGGGGGTATCGATGAAGCTATTTGATTGGGAATGGGGATATATTTTTATGATCGGAGTTATAATACACACAATAATAATACACACACACACAAACTTACACACATATACACATCCTCACTTTGTTTGTGCTCATGTTATAGCCAACTCTTGAGTTTTGTATGAATTATTTTTTATAAAATATTTGTATCAACTTGTCATGTATTCATTATCTTTAACTGGTTAAATGTTTGTAGTTTCTTTTTTTTTCTTCTTTTTTTTACCTTTATTTAACCAGGTAAGCCAGTTGAGAACAAGTTCTCATTTACAACTGCGACCTGGCCCAGATAAAGCAAAGCAGTGCGATAAAAACAACAACACAGAGTTACATATGGGGTAAAACGAAACATAAAGTCATAAATACAACAGAAAATAGAAAATATATAAACAGTGTGTGCAAATGTAGCAAGTTATGGAGGTAAGGTAATAAATAGGCCATAGTGCAAAATAATTACAATTAGTATTTACACTGGAATGATAGATGTGCAAGAGATGATGTGCAAATAGAGATACTGGGGTGCAAATGAGCAAAATAAATAACAATATGGGGATGAGGTAGTTGTGTGGGCAAATTTCAGATGGGCTGTGTACAGGTGCAGTGATCGTTAAGGTGCTCTGACAACTGATGCTTAAAGTTAGTGAGGGAGATAAGAATCTCCAGCTTCAGAGATTTTTGCAGTTCGTTCCAGTCATTGGCAGCAGAGAACTGGAAGGAATGGCGGCCAAAGGAGGTGTTGGATTTGGGGATGACCAGTGACATATACCTTCTGGAGCGCATACTACAGGTGGGTGTTGCTATGGTGACCATTGAGCTAAGATAAGGCGGGAATTTGCCTAGCAGTGATTTATAGATGGCCTGGAGCCAGTGGGTTTAGCGACGAATATGTAGTGAGGACCAGCCAACAAGAGCATACAGGTCACAGTGCTGGGTAGTATATGGGGCTTTGGTGACAAAACGGATGGCACTGTGATAGACTACATCCAATTTGCTGAGTAGAGTGTTGGAGGCTATTTTGTAAATGAGATCGCCGAAGTCAAGGATTGGTAGGATAGTCCGTTTTAACAAGGGCATGTATGGCAGCATGAGTGAAGGAGGCTTTGTTTTGCGAAATAGGAAGCCGATTCTGGATTTAACTTTTGATAGGAGATGCTTAATGTGAGTCTGGAAGGAGAGTTTACAGTCTAACCAGACACCTAGGTATTTGTAGTTGTCCATATACTCAAGGTCAGACCCATCGAGAGTAGTGATTCTAGTCGGGTGGGCGGGTGCCAGCAGCGTTCGATTGAAGAGCATGCAATTAGTTTTACTTGTGTTTAAGAGCAGTTGGAGGCTACGGAAGGAGTGTTGTATGGCATTGAAGCTCGTTTGGAGGTTTGTTAACACAGTGTCCAATGAAGGGCCAGATGTATACAAAATGATGTCGTCTGCGTAGAGGTGGATCTGAGAATCACCAGCAGCAAAAGCGACATCATTGATATACACAGAGAAAAGAGTCGGCCCAAGAATTGAACCCTGTGGCACCCCCATAGAGACTGCCATAGGTTCAGACAACAGGCCCTCCGATTAGACACATTGAACTCTATCTGAGAAGTAGTTGGTGAACCAGGCGAGGCAGTCATTTGAGAAACCAAGGCTATTTAGACTGCCAATAAGAATGCGGTGGTTCACAGAGTCGACGGCCTTGGCCAGGTCGATGAAGACGGCTGCACAGTACTGTCTATTATCGATCATGGTTATAATATCGATTAGGACCTTGAGCGTGGTTGAGGTGCACCCCTGACCAGCTCAGAAACCGGATTGCATAGCGGAGAAGGTACGGTGTGATTCAAAATGGTCTGGGGAGCTGGGCATCTCAGACGTTACGAAAGAGAGGTTGAACAGGCTAGTAATAGGGGTTGCGACAATTGAACAGGTCCAGTGAACAGCAATATGTGAGTCCGAGAGCAGTTCGAATTGGTGCTACAGCACTGGCTAGCAGGAAGCATGGCTGTTGTTTGCATGTGCTAGCGGGCCGGGGCTAGCAGATGGATCTTCGTGGTCGTCGCAACGGGAAGCCAGTTGAAACCACAGACAATTACGTCAGCAGACCAGTCGTGATGGATCGGCGGGGCTCCGTGTCAACTCTAGGAGGTCCCGTCCGGTTGACAGAGAGGTAGATAGCCGGGAGATGGGCCTGACTCGAGGCTAGCTCAAGGCTGATTAGCCAACAACAACATCCATTTGGTTGCAGCTAGCTAGTTGCGATGATCCGGAGTTAAAGGTCCTGTGATTCAGTGATTCCGGCAGAAAAAAACTATATGTTCTGAGTCGATAACGCGCTGTGCAGACAGTGCAGACTGGCCGATAATAGTCCAGGCTAGAGCTGGCTGGTAGGTAGTGCAGGCCACGGACAATGGTGAAAAACCGCTAACGGTGACTAATAGCAAGTAGCTAGTTAGCTGGCTACTCCCGTCCGGTAGACAGAGAGGTAGATAGCCGGGATATGGGCCTGGCTCGAGGCTAGCTCAAGGCAAACTGGTACTTGCTTCGGGGGCAGTGGTGATTAGCCAACAGCAACATCCATTCGGTTGCGGCTAGCTAGTTGCGATCTATGTCCAGTCTATGCGATGTTAATGTCTAGTGATTCAGTTATTACCGGCAGAAAATCCGATGTTCTGGGTGAAAACCGCTAACGGTGGCTAATAGCAAGTAGCTAGTTAGCTGGCTAGCTAGTTTCAACTGAAGATTCTAGATAAAAGGTAAGTCAATAATAGAATCCGTTCCACATTGAATGAGGCGGGTTGCAGGAAAGTATATTTAGTAGAAGGATGAGTGTGGGAAATATGTACGAAAAAAATTTTTTTGGTGTTGCAAAAAACAGGCTATTTATACGGACACACACATAGTACACAGCCGCACTGCTACGCCATATTGGATTCGGAAAACATTTGTATGGGAATAGTGGTATAGGAGAGTCTGAAATTATTTAAATACCATAACCCTAAACTATATTCAATCAATCAATCAATCAATTTTATTTTATATAGCCCTTCTTACATCAGCTAATATCTCGAAGTGCTGTACAGAAACCCAGCCTAAAACCCCAAACAGCTAGTAATGCAGGTGTAGAAGCACGGTGGCTAGGAAAAACTCCCTAGAAAGGCAAAACCTAGGAAGAAACCTAGAGAGGAACCAGGCTATGAGGGGTGGCCAGTCCTCTTCTGGCTGTGCCGGGTGGAGATTATAACAGAACCATGCCAAGATGTTCAAAAATGTTCATAAGTGACAAGCATGGTCAAATAATAATCAGGAATAAATCTCAGTTGGCTTTTCATAGCCGATCATTAAGAGTTTAAAACAGCAGGTCTGGGACAGGTAGGGGTTCCATAACCGCAGGCAGAACAGTTTAAACTGGAATAGCAGCAAGGCCAGGCGGACTGGGGACAGCAAGGAGTCACCACGGCCGGTAGTCCCGACGTATGGTCCTAGGGCTCAGGTCTCTCAGTTGGCTTTTCATAGCCGATCATTAAGAGTTGAAAACAGCAGGTCTGGGACAGGTAGGGGTTTCGTAGCCGCAGGCAGAACAGTTGAAACTGGAATAGCAGCAAGGCCAGGCGGACTGGGGACAGCAAGGTGTCATCATGCCCGGTAGTCCTGACGTATGGTCCTAGGGCTCAGGTTCTCAGAGAGAAAGAGAGAACGAGAGAATTAGAGAGAGCATACTTAAATTCACACAGGACACTGGATAAGACAGGAGAAGTACTCCAGGTATAACCAACTAACCCCAGCCCCCCGACACATAAACTACTGCAGCATAAATACTGGAGGCTGAGACAGGAGCGGTCCGGAGACACTGTGGCCCCATCCGAAGAAACCCCCGGACAGGGCCAAACAGGAAGGATATAACCCCACCCACTCCGCCAAAGCACAGCCCCCGCACCACTAGAGGGATATCCCCAACCACCAACTTACAATCCTGAGACAAGGCCGAGTATAGCCCACAGAGGTCTCCACCACAGCACAAACCAAGGGGGGGGCGCCAACCCAGACAGGAAGATCACGTCAGTAACTCAACCCACTCAAGTGACGCACCCCTCCCAGGGACGGCATGAAAGAGCACCAGCAAGCCAGTGACTCAGCCCCTGCAACAGGGTTAGAGGCAGAGAACCCCAGTGGAGAGGGGAACCGGCCTGGCAGAGACAGCAAGGGCTGTTCGTTGCTCCAGCCTTTCCGTTCACCTTCACACTCCTGGGCCAGACTACACTCAATCATATGACCTACTGAAGAGATAAGTCTTCAGTAAAGACTTAAAGGTTGAGACCGAGTCTGCGTCTCTCACATGGGTAGGCAGACTGTTCCATAAAAATGGAGATCTATAGGAGAAAGCCCTGCCATATTCTATGTCAGCAGCAATTTCCAGTGAGAAATGTTCAGTCTGAAGCCATCCGGCTATGGGTTTCACAGCCTTATAATAATGACACAAGTTATATCACCTTAAAAGGGGTTTATTTACAACCTATGGGATATACGATGTTGGGAATAGTGACATAGAAGAGTCTAAAAGTAATTAAATATGTTTCTTATCCATTGTTCGCTAGATATATCAAAGTAATTACACCCAACACAATGTTGAAAAACAGAATGCTTCCCACCACTAGATCACATAACTAGATGTGAGCTGGACGTGATCCTAACGCTGCCATCAATGTAGCGGAAGAAGTGAAAGCTGCAACAGGGACCCTAACCAGGGCTCATACGTGGCAAAGTGAGCTCTAACGGCCATTGCCATGAAAGCCTAGTAGGCCTCTGGGCAGAGGCAGCAGGTCTACAATGCTGGCAAATGCCTTGTTTAGGGCTGTGGTGGTCACAACATTTTGTAAGCCAGTGATTGTCAAGCAAATAACTGCCGGTCTCACGGTAATTGACCGTTAATTAACATGAATGCATTTTGCATCTCCTGGCTTCCACACATAGCCTACAAGCCACTGATGCAGACCTTTGGAACATCTACATTAAAAAAGTATAATATATCCATGTAATATAGCCTACACATTCATAATAAATCCATTATTTATTTTAGACAGGTCTAAAGAAACATGATTTGAAGAAAATGTAATGTATTTCAGAAGAACAGAATAGCATACTCTGAGATGTCCTTATGTTAGGTCCTGATCTGGCTATGCCATATGGCTGTGGGCCACAGTAGTCCATTTAGCAGACAAGATTTGCTTAGAATTCCGTGGCATTATTTTATATTATTTTATAGTATGAAGAATGCAATTGAACAAAGCTAAATTAAATAGAAAGGATATTTTCTCCAAATGATTTTAGGGAGTGCTCACATGCGGCTATTCTGTGTTGAGCAGTTAACAAAGAAACAGGTACTCCTATATGCTTAATTTATAGTTATTTATGTAACTTTAGTTGTTATAGAAACGTTGGGCTATATGTTTTGATTTTTAATGCATTCTAAGGCTGCATGATGCGACTCTATTGATTATTTGAAAAAAGTTGAATGAAAGGCATGAGCTCAGATGTTTTGTTGTTGTGCAGGCTGTACACACTTCATGAGTCTCTCATACACAATTTGACAAGCACTTGATAATGCCTTGAATTTCCCAGCAGCATCCCCTTTGTGTGGCTGTAATGCCCCTTAAAAAATCCATGCCTTTTGCGGCCAGTGGCCGTTGTGCCCTTGGACTGAATGTAATAATTATATTATATCATTATTTTACATTAACCTTTTCAACTGCATTGATATGGCTTAATTTATCATAGTCCATACTCGTTATAGTTGCAAAAACCATGCAGTTGCACCAGGGGAGTTTAAACCAAACATTTATTTTTTGCAGGTCTTCTGTTTCCCCACATTTATTGATGGATTAATTTCCCATCATGAAACTGTATCTCCATTCCCCAATCAAGTACCTTCATCGATACCACAAAAAAAAACTTAAATCTGGCAACCCTCATAAAATCCGACATAGCACCAGTATCCCAAAGTATTAAGCAAAACTAATCATAGAAAACAGCTTTGCCATTATAAAAAAAAAAAAAAAAAACGTAAGTACCTGGTTGATTAACAATATTGGGTTGTTAACAATTTTTTTTTTTTACATAAATAAATGTGGGAAACAAAAAAAGGCATTGTAGAACACCATTACCCAAAATGCATTGCTCCTATAACTTTCAAAAGATTGTTCCGAAGTTTGCCCGCCAAAAATGTATTTCCCTACGAATGAAGTCTTACAAACATTTGTGTCTTTTCCTATGAATTAAGTCGCACAAAAATGTGTGTATTTTCACACAAATTAAGTGCTGAAATACTTTTTGCACATATTTACACGAATTGAGTGTGAGTTTGTGTTGGATAATGATTGGCATTTTTGGTTCAAAGTGAAGTGTATGAGTTTCAGGCCCTTGTGTTAGGGTGCATTTAGTCCCTCAAAATAAGACCTTAACGTCCCAGTGCAGTCAAAAACATGATTTTCATGTTTTGTATATATTCCCACACTATGAGCTTGGAATAATACTGTGAATTTTGAATATTATGATAATGCCATTTTAGTGTAAGAGCTGTTTGTAAAGCCTGATATTTCAGCCTGTTTTGGTTGGATGGAGTTTTGGACTGCCTAGTTACAGGTCCCAAACAGTCATTCTGATTCCCATGTACAATAGCCTTTTGAGGGACTAAAGTATCCCCCAAAAATGTTTTGGGGTATAGAAATGCGCAACATTTGAGAAAAAAGTACATTTTCTTTCATGGCTAACTACCAGGAAGCTTGAAAATACCGGATTAGTTGACGGGGAGCTTATATTCATTAGCTTGCCTTGACTGTAGTGATGTTACGTTTGATAGCGGAGTTCCGAGGCATCTGTCGAAATCGCTAAGCAGTTTACTTCGAAGCAGTGTGCCAATACCTGTATCACTTTATCAGAAGCATGTGATGAATGACGTCCAAAGCTTTGTTTGGTCAAACAACCACCTGATTTGTTTGGCATTGGTTTCGGTAGACAACAAAAAGGCTACCCTGCACACGCACGTCATCTATAGTAATTTGGCTGTCATAAATTCTTTGACCAGCAGGTCAATTATAATATATATTTTGTTCATACAGTTTAAAATGTTAAACAATTTAAAATTCAATCCATCATTAATAAAAATTCCAAATAATAAACAATTCAAACAATAATCAATCAGTTGAAATTAGTATAACTAAATGGTCATTCAATCACACAAAAGAAAAAAAAGAAAAAAGAAAAAGCAATCAGTTAAAAAGGAATCAGAAACAATATGTCAGTCAATCAGTCAATCAGTCCGTCAGTCCGTCAGTCAAGATCTGGTCCCTCCTCTGTACCTAATCTGGTGGTCTGTGTTCTGGCCATTGTGGATATTCTTCTTGACTGTCAGAGGAGTAAATGATTTGGGTTACTGGGGTTCAGGGGCGTTGGTCCTAGCCCTGCCGTAGGAACTGGGTCATGTGGAGGGACAGTCTGAGGTGCAATGGTTGTCTTTACAGATCTTACAGATGATATCTGTGCATGCTCTGCGGCCACATAGCCCAGTTGGCCGCAGTTCCTGCACAGTTTGGGCATGCCGTAATAGTGGAAGGGGCATCGGTTGTTTCCCTGCGTGATGGTGCTGGGGAAGTGTTGGACTCCACCCTCTCCGGTTGGGTCCGGTCTTAACTGGACCAGCCATTTCCTTGCCCGTCCAGACGTTGTCTTCGTCCAGGACCCTCCAAGACACTGAGTTGAGGGTGGCAAACCTGCTTAACCAAACTTGTGCTGTATGGCATAGTCCTGAATGCATTCATTGTGAAACTGTACTGTAATTCTTTGGATTCTGTGTCGGAAAGGGGGTATGATCTGAATTGGTTCAACAGGGATGAATCTTTGCAAAGCTGTATTTTAACCAAAACTGTTCTAATAACTGGGGGGTCTTAAAACTGTCTTCAAATGATTCCTGTCGCCCTGGGGGTTTCACCAGGCAGTTTAAGTCAGAAGGCGCAAAGCCCATACCGCTCTGGAGAACTGCCCAGCTGAATTCCAGGTGGTTCATGGTTTCTGGTCTGGTGGTTATTGTTCCCGTTGCTGCTCCTGCTGCTCCCCTTTGATTGGCGGCTCCGTCCTCGGCAGATTCCTCATTGGGGATTAGCGTCAGCCTCACCGCGTTGCAGTTGGTCATCACTCCTGCGTTCATCCATCATATTCAGGTGGGGGGATTTGGAGAATGACGGTTGAAAAGGTGTTGGTTCTGGTCTGGGTCTGGGTCTGGGTCTTGGTGTTGTGTTGTCTGGTCTGGTCGTTGGTCTGCGCCGGCCCTGCAGGGGGAGGAAGGACAACCTCAGAGCGAGCAGACACAACTGGAAGCTCGTGACCCGGAGGTCAATGGAGGCACTCCCCTGTGGTCTGCTCGCTCCATGCGAATGTTGGTATCTTTAAAGTGGTTCCTTCCTCCGCACCCTGGTTGTGGTGTTCTCTGTGTCTGGTCTAGTTGAACCTTCTATTGAACTGCTGCAGATGAGAAAAAAAGAAACATGGCTGCAGGCCAGGGAGTAAAGGCTAGCCACGGCAGCACTTCCACTAGCATTGAGGCCTGCAGTCTGCCATCTCCTCCTCAGGCAGCTGGTCCGGTGCTGGTTCTGGATGCTGGGGGGTGGAGGAGTGGTTGGTGGATTAGGAGAACAGCATCAGCCGCGGTTAAGCCACTACTAGCATTGTCCCCTAGTTCGTCGAAAGAAAATAAAGAAAACACAAGAGAGAGAAAAGAGGGAAGGGAGAGAGAGGGACAAAACTCTCCACCACACAGGGTTGTACTTAATAAAGAGAAATCTGAGTCGTATAAAAAAAAAACACAGTCATATCAAGTAAAATTATTTCGTAAAAACTTACTGAAAATGTTGTTGTAATTAAGGATACACTGTGGACACATCTTCAAATTAATGTATACGGCTATTTCAGCCACACCCGTTGCTGACAGGTGTATAAAATCGAGCAAACAGCCATGCAATCTCCATAGCTAAACATTGGCAGTAGAATGGCCCGTACTGAATAGCTCATTTACTTTCAACATATCACCGTCATAGGATGCCACCTTTCCAACAACTCAGTTCTTGAACTGGAAGTCCTGTTATTGTGAAGTGGAAACGGCTAGGAGCAACAATGGCTCAGCCGCGAAGTGGTAGGCCACACAAGTTCACAGAACGGGACTGCCGATTGCTGAGGCGCGTAGCGCATAGAAATCTGTCCTCGGTTGCAACACTCACTACCGAGTTCCAAACTGCCTCTGGAAGCAACGTCAGCACAGTGACTGTTTGTTGAGAGCTTCATGAAATGGGTTTCCATGGCCGAGCAGCCGCACACAAGCCTAAGTTAACCATGCGCAATGCCAAGCGTTAGCTGGAGTGGTGTAAAGCTCGCTGCCATTATACTCTGGAGTGATGAATCACGCTTTACCATCTGGCAGTCCGACGGACTAATCTGGGTTTGGAGAATGCCAGGAGAATGCTACCTGCCCCAATACATAGTGCCAACTGTAAAGTTTGGTGGAGGAAGAATAATGGTCTGGGGCTGTTTTTCATGGTTCGGGCTTAGTTCCAGTGAAGGGAAATCTTAACGCTACAGCATACTATGACATTCTAGATGATTCTGTGCTTCCAACTTTGTGGCAACAGTTTGGAGAAGGCCCTTTGCTGTTTCAGCATTATAATGCCCCCGTGCACAAAGCGAGGTCCATACAGAAATGGTTTGTCGAGATCGGTTTGGAAGAACTTGACTGGCCTGCACATAGTCCTGACCTCAACCCCATCGAACACCTTTGGGATGAATTGGAACGCAGACTGCGAGCCAGGCCTACTCGCCCAACATCAGTGCCCGACCTCACTAATGCTCTTGTGGCAGAATGGAAGCAAGTCCCCGCAGCAATGTTCCACAATCTAGTGGAAAGCCTTCCCAGAAGACTGGAGGCTGTTAAAGCCGCAAAGGGGGGACCAGCTCCATAGTAATGCCCATGATTTTGGAATGAGATGTTCGACGAACAGATGTCCACATCCTTTTGGTCATGTAATGTATCTTATGATCTTATTATTATTTCTATTTTAAATATTTATTTTTAGGGGGTAGATTATGGTTTCCATCAATGTAATTGTCCGGATCATTCCCAATCTCCCATATATATTTTTTCTATATGAAGTATATCTATATTTTTTTATATATTTTCCTTTATTATTTTCCCCGAACCCTACAATCCCTTCCCTAATTGGAGTTAACTAATGGACAACAACTCTTAGGCTTCTACTTCCTGCTTATACATATTATAAACATTTCACGGGCACAGTATAGTTTCCAATAGTTATCTTTTGTTTGTTTTTAGTCCCATCCTTCAGCTCCACTCAACCCCTCCCATCTATCTCGGAACACCATCCAGTTTTGATTTCTATTTGCCATACATTTCTCAACTGTACTGTGATGTTTCACAAAAGTTCTGAACCTTTCTATTCTCATAGATTCTACATATTGTAAATTAAAGATAAACATTTTTGCTTAGAGTATTATTATATTATTGATCGATTGACTATGACTTTTCAAATCACCCAGCAGTGCTATTTGCAGAGATAGCTCCAGGTAAATGTCACAATTCTTCAGCCATTCCTGAACCTGCGACCAAAAACAAGCTACATATGGACAGTACCAAAACAAAGGTCTAATGATTCTGTCTCTTCGCAGCTGGGATGGTTGTATCCCCCATATATATTACATTCTATTGGTTGCAATAATTTTGTGCAATCATTTCAATTGAAAAACTCAATGTTTTGAATTCATCAGTTCATGTGCCATGTACATCGAAAATCTCTTCCCAACTATTTTGCAATTTATATGGCACAGCTGCCATTTTTTCAATTTTTTGGTCCGTAAATGAAACTGGTATACTTTTTATTTATCACAATTTTCTTTAGCCAATGTTGGTCTTTAATGCAGGGCCGACAGACAAGTTCCTTGCTTTCTCCCCCTTCCACTTGCCTCTTCCATTTTTGCGGTATTGCTGCAATTAGTTTATAAATGTAAATGTAATTAGTTGGTTGTAATTTTGAGTAGAGCAGACATTTCCATATATATATTTGTTAGCTGCATGTGTGACATAACTCCAACAGTCCTATTTATGATTTACAAAGCTTTTCTTTTTACATTTTTACATTTCCAAAAATATATATATTTTATTTTCATAAATTAGTATATTTGAGTTTAACCATAATTTTTGTTGTAATATTTGTTGTGTCTTTACCAATCTGCTAGAGAACCAGTTCAGATTTAAGTATAACTTTTGTATGACTGAAGCTTTTAGTGAGAGGTCTAATGCTATAATATTTAATAATTTCTGCTCTCTGAATTCATATTCATTATATAAATAGGCCTGTTTAATTTTGTTTGGCTTGCCGTCACAAATAAAAGGAATATTTTTTGCTCATATAATTTAAAAAAACAAGTTGCTACGTGTAGGCAAGGACATAAGCAAATAGGTAAACTGGGGTGTTACTAAAGAGTTAATCAGGGATTTTTCCACAAATAGACAGGTATTTTCCTTTCCACGGTAGCAAGATGTTATCTATTTTTGCCATCTTTCTATTAATATGTATTGTAGTGAAATCATTTCTTTCTTTCGGGATATGAATACTGAGTATGTCCACTTCACCGTCAGACCATTTTATTGGTAAACTACACTGTAAATTGTATTTTTTAGTGATCAAATAAGTAAAATACTACATGTCTCATAATTTGGTTGTAATCCAGAGGTTAGAAAAAGTATTTACAAAACATTAGGAACACCTGCTCTTTCCATGACATAGACATCTACACTTCAATCAGTGTAGATGAAGGAGAGGAGACAGGTTAAAAAATATGGTAGTATGTGCCAGGCACACCGGCACAATATGTATATTAAGAATGGCCCACCACCAAAGGACATCCAGTCAACTTGACACAACTTTGGGAAGCATTGGAATCAACATGGGCCAGCATCCCTGTGGAACGCCTTCAACACCTTGTAGTTTATGCCCCGATGAATTGAGGCTGTTCTGAGCGCAAAAGGGAGTGCAACTCAATATTAGGAAGGTGTTCCTAATGTTTTATGCACTCAGTGTATCTATATCTCTGGATAGTGCCAATACATTACTGAGATATTCACAGTAACTTGATGCCAACTTCCTGTAAATTACTGTAATGTCAAATCAATGAAACAGTTAAATACTGTAAACGTGAAGAAAAAAACAACTAATTACAGTACTTTACTCTAATTGCAAGGAGCAAGCAGGTTGGCTGCTAGGCACTTGTATATTACTACATATTAATGAATTATAGGTGTTTTATATCACTTGCACTTCTAGAGACCTTCTAGAGATCTATACAAAGGCTTCCAAACTGGCCGTGATTACAGGGCAAAACAGAACAAACTGAGATCAAATCAAATGTTATTTGTCACATACACGTGTTTAGCAGATGTTATTGCGGGTGAAGCGAAATGCTTGTGCTTCTAGCTCCGACAGTGCAGTAATATCTAACAAGTAATATCTAACAATTTCACAACATGTACCCAATACACACAAATCTAGTAAGGAATGGAATTTAAGAATATATACATATATGGACAAGCAATGACAGAGCGGCATGGACTAAGATACAGTAGAATATTATAGAATAGAATACAGTATACACATATGAGAAAAACTATTCAACAATTGCTAATAGTGAATATGTAATTGTTTATTACAGCATACCAACTGATATTTGGTGTTTTATATCACTTGCACTTTAGGCCTTAACAAAGGCTTCTGAACTGACAGTGATAATCCCGCCTCCTGAATCCAAGAGTTTGACAGGAGGGAGGGGACGAGTCACTTTATGATAAAACTTTATCAACGTAAATGTAGCAGTCATATTTTATACTTTATCATCAAACTTTCATCTGGTTTCATCCAAATATCATCTAATTTAATGAAAAACATGATTTTTACTGTTCATGACCTTTAAAGGTTTGAGACTATTTAGCGTCTTACAAGACACACCTCTAAGTATGTTAATGAGTCAGAAACAACACTACCACGCACCCACTAGAGTTCAGAAGGTTAATGGCTCCCCAAAAATACAGTATATTAATGTATTCTGAATTACAGTAAATTAATGGGAGCAATTGGCCAGTAACTTTCCGTAGATTTTCAGGACAAGGATTGAAGAATTACTTAAGTACAGTATATTACTGTATTCTGTGGGAGTACAGCATTCTCACTCATGTGTGAAACAAATATAGCATCTTACAAGGCACGCCTTAAAATATGTTAATGAGCCAGAACTCTTTACTGCCCACAACATTTTCCTTCAATTCACCATTATTAATTCTATAAAAAACATTTACGGTATTTTACTGTGCAGTCTACAGTGTTTTAGGGTCTATTCAATCCATAGTGCTGAAGATCCGCTTTATAGCAAGATTGCAATTAAAGGCAATGTTCCAGCGGTTGTGGAGACTGCATTCACAGTAAATGCTCAATATGTCGGCATGAATCCAGCATTTACTGGTGAAATTACAGAAATGTCTTTCAGTGTAAACAAAAACACATTGCAGGTGCTGCTGTTTCTTGCTGGTACAAGGTTTAAATGTGCCCATGTATCTTGCCAGCTCATCTCAAGTCAATCATTGTCCTTTACACTATAGTCCTTGTTACAATGAACATTAATCTTCCCTTTGTACAGAGAGAGGAGGGTTGTTGTTGTTAGGGTTTAACGTGGCACCTTTTGTTGTTAGTCTCTGCCTTTTTCTTTGTAGAGTCCAATTCTGGAGCCACTGGAGCACAAATCAAGCCACTGATTGCTGTAAATTGATCATCAGGACACTGTTGAGTCAGAATAGCCAGCAGGGCCCTCACAGTCCTGCTATCAAACAGTCGCTACTGCTCACTGTACTGATGCCTCAAGCCACTGTAATAAACAAAGAAAAAAACAGCAATTATCTGTTTTGGTTTTACCTCTCAATCAGCTATCTGATTTATTCTCAGTTTTAAATATAATACAATTTAAATGATGGCTCTACCTTACAGTGTGTAACAATCTAAATACATGCTCAACGGGTGGCAGGTAGCCTAGAGGTTAAGAGCGTTGGGCCAGTGACCGAAAGATTAAGGTAGATATAGTTGTAGTCGGAGGTTTACATACACTTAAGTTGGAGTCATTAAAACTCGTTTCTCAACCACTCCACAAATGTCTTGTTAACAAACTATAGTTTTGGGAAGTCGGTTAGGACATCTACTTTGTCCATGACACAAGTAATTTTTCCAACAATTGTTTACAGACAGATAATTTCACTTAGAATTCGCTGTATCACAATTCCAGTGGGTCAGAAGTTTACATAGACTAAGTTGACTGTGCCTTTAAACAGCTTGGAAATTTCCAGAAAATAATGTCATGGCTTTAGAAGCTTCTGATAGGCTAATTGACATCATTTGAGTCAATTGGAGGTGTAGCTGTGGATGTATTTCAAGGCCTACCTTCAAATTCAGTGCCTCTTTGCTTGACATCATGGGAAAATCAAAATAAATCAGTCAAGACCTCAGAAAACAAATTGTAGACCTCCACAAGTCTGGTTCATCCTTGGTAGCAATTTCCAAACACCTGAAGGTACCACATTCATCTGTACAAACAATAGTACGCAAGTATAAACACCATGGGACCACTCAGCCGTCATACCGCTCAGGAAGGAGACGCGTTCTGTCTGCTAG
This sequence comes from Coregonus lavaretus, assembly GCF_964263955.1. Taxonomy (NCBI): domain Eukaryota; kingdom Metazoa; phylum Chordata; class Actinopteri; order Salmoniformes; family Salmonidae; genus Coregonus; species Coregonus lavaretus. The sequence continues at coordinate 25,422,715 of NC_140021.1, forward strand.
AGATGAATGTACCTTGGTGCGAAAAGTGCAAATCAATCCCAGAACAACAGCAAAGGACCTTGTGAAGATGCTGAAGGAAACAGGTTCAAAAGTATCTATATCCACAGTAAAATGAGTCCTATATCGACATAACCTGAAAGGCCGCTAAACAAGGATGAAGCAACTGCTCCAAAAGCCAGACTACGGTTTGCATCATGAAGAAGGAAAATGATCTGGATATATTGAAACAACATCTGAAGACATCAATCAGCAAGTTAAAGCATGGTCGCAAATCGGTCTTCCAAATGGACAATGACCCCAAGCATACTTCCAAAGTTGTTGCAAAATGGCTTAAGGACCACACAGTCAAGGTATTGGAGTGGCCATCACAAAGCCCTGACCTCAATCCTATAGAAAATGTGTGAGCAGAACTGAAAAGGCGTGTGCGAGCAAAGAGGCCTACAAACCTGACTCAGTTACACCAGCTCTGTCAGGAGGAATGGGCCAAAATTCACCCAACTTATTGTGGGAAGCTTGTGGAAGGCTACCCAAAACATTTGACCCAAGTTAAACAATTTAAAGGCAATGCTACCAAATACTAATTGAGTGTATGTAAACTTCTGACCCACTGGGAATGTGATGAAATAAATAAAAGCTGAAATAAATCACTCTGTACTATTATTCTGACATTTCACATTCTTAAAATAAGGTGGTGATCCTAGCTGACCTAAGACAGGGAATTTTTACTAGGATTAAATGTCAGTAATTGTGAAAAACTGAGTTTAAATGTATTTGGCTAAGGTGTATGTAAACTTCCGACTTCAACTGTATTGACAGTAGAACTGGAGGGAGAAATTGAGTAGAGTAGAGTTAGTTAGCACAGTCATGTGGCAGGGGATTGGAACACTGCTAAAGGAGCAAATTATTCTCACTCACAACACCTCCAAATGAGGAAGAATGCCTGTTTCTGTTGTCTGTATAAATTCGCTTACTAATCAACTAACAACTTGAACCTGTTTCTTCATGTGTTTGTACAAACCTGACACAATATGCAAATACAAATAAAGTTTGAATTACATTTAATGAGCAACATAACATAAAGGGCCAAATCTAATTATCTAAATTCATACCCTTTGAAAAATGGGTAACACTGCCCCCCTGCTGAATATAAAACAAAGCCAAATACATTAGAATATTCATTATAAAACATATTTATGTAACATTGTGAGAACTGTGTGACCGTATGTCCCATGGGGAGAAAATGCTGGTTGCTGGGGTGGAAATATATATTTAAAGCTTCAAAGCACAATAAGGTATATTGTATTCATTCATTCTGCTACCGCTTTAGGGTCTAATAGAAGTGCAGTACAGTATAAACCATGAACTGTTTTTATAAGCCATAGCTTCCATTTTATTCCTGTTTCAAATGATATCACTGATTAACTAGTTGATGTCTGTTTGTTTGAAAGTTCTCCGTTTGTTTGCAATTATTCAGATGTATAGTCGGCAAGAGGGTTGATTAAGTGCACATTCAAAATTCCTTAGTTTAAGTGTCAACTACTTATGTTGTTATACCAACCTCAAACAGTTGGTTTTATAACTGTATTGGAATGAAAAGAGACATGACGGCAACCAACACATTCTGCATGATCATTGTGATCAGCTATTACCAAAACCTCACAGGAGAATGTGGAATTTAGTTGAATGACCTGGTTAGGTGTAAGTTCTGGCTAGGCCCACATTTACATGATGTAATAAACTTGTAATATTTGTGGGTTAGAACTTGAGCTAAGGTTTGGGCTTGAGTGTGAATTATAGTTATGTACAGTGAATGCTTTTACTAATTATAATTACATAGATGCAGGGCACAGAGAGGTTGTGAGACTCCATCAGCCATGTAGTTGTGACAAACAAACCTAGAGCAGGTTTTAATTCAATGCAGAGTGTATAAAAATATGTACCACACTCAGAAAAAAAGGTTTAGATTTGTTGTTAAAGGGGTAAAACCGCTTGTCACTAGGTCGGTAACTGATTAGGTCCTTCGTTGTACTTTTAGATACAGATACATAACAGCACCCCAGTTAATACCTCATAAAATACTTCTCTCCACAGGTAGAGAAGCATACTTTTGACTTTATATAGTGCTACCACAAAGACAAAAATATGTATTTATTGTAATAGACTAAAGATTTACCTCTACGATAGACCAGTTAAACTGACTCAACGCTTCCGCTCATGGATAGCCAAAAATAAATATTTGAAACCATGCCCCCACTAAGCTACACCTTGCCTTTTCAAGTGAATTGTAGAGTTACCACCCATGACTGTATTTAGTTAGTTACATGTTTCCAACTCAATCATCAAGTTTGCAGATAATGCAACAGTGGTACGCCTAGTTCCCAATGATGATGACAAGACATCCTTCAGAGAAGAAGTTAGGGCCCTGGTGGAGTGGTGCCAGGAAAATAACCTTTCCCTCAATGTCAACAAAACATAGGAGCTGAACGGGGACTTCAGGAGAAAGCAGTGCGAGCACGCCCCCAAATTCTATTTTACCCACATATGTATATACTGTTTTCTAGTCAAGGCCTATCCTATTTAACTATTGCTGTACAGTGAGGGAAAAAAGTATTTGATCCCCTGCTGATTTTGTACGTTTGCCCACTGACAAAGATATGATCAGCCTATAATTTTAATTGTAGGTTTATTTGAACAGTGAGAGACAGAATAACAACAAAAAAATCTAGAAAAACGCATGTCAAAAATGTTATAAATTGATATGCATTTTAATGAGGGAAAAAAGTATTTGACCCCTCTGCAAAACATGACTTAGTACTTGGTGGCAAAACCCTTGTTGGCAATCACTGTGGTCAGACGTTTCTTGTAGTTGGCTACCAGGTTTGCACACAACTCAGGAGGGATTTTGTTCCACTCCTCTTTGCAGCTCTTCTCCAAGTCATCAAGGTTTCGAGGCTGACGTTTAGCAACTCGAACCTTCAGCTCCCTCCACAGATTTTCTATGGGATTAAGGTCTGGAGACTGGCTACTCCAGGACCTTAATGTGCTTCTTCTTGAGCCACTCCTTTGTTGCCTTGGCCGTGTGTTTTGGGTCATTGTCATGCTGGAATACCCATCCACCACCCATTTTCAATGCCCTGGCTGAGGGAAGGAGGTTCTCACCAAAGATTTGACGGTACATGGCCCCGTCCATCGTCCCTTTGATGTGGTGCAGTTGTCCTGTCCCCTTAGCAGAAAAACACCCCCAAAGCATAATGTTTCCACCTCCATGTTTGACGGTGGGGATGGTGTTCTTGGGGTCATAGGCAGCATTCCTCCTCCTCCAAACACGGCGAGTTGAGTTGATGCCAAAGAGCTCGATTTTGGTCTCATCTGAACACGACACTTTCACCCAGTTCTCCCCTGAATCATTCAGATGTTCATTGGCAAACTTCAGACGGGCATGTATATGTGCTTTTTTGAGCAGGGGGACCTTGCGGGCGCTGCAGGATTTCAGTCCTTCACAGCGTAGTGTGTTACCAATAGTTTTCTTGGTGACTATGGTCCCAGCTGCCTTGAGATCATTGACAAGATCCTCCCGTGTAGTTCTGGGCTGTTTCCTCACCGTTCTCATGATCATTGCAACTCCACGAGGTGAGATCTTGCTTGGAGCCCCAGGCCGAGGGAGATTGACAGTTATTTTGTGTTTCTTCCATTTGCGAATAATCACACCAACTGTTGTAACCTTCTCACCAAGCTGCTTGGCGATGGTCTTGTAGCCCATTCCAGCCTTGTGTAGGTCTAAAATCTTGTCCCTGACATCCTTGGAGAGCTCTTTGGTCTTGGCCATGGTGGAGAGTTTGGAATCTGATTGATTGATTGCTTCTGTGGACAGGTGTCTTTTATACAGGTAACAAGTTGAGATTAGGAGCACTCCCTTTAAGAGTGTGCTCTTAATCTCAGCTCGTTACCTGTATAAAATACACCTGGGATTGAGAGGGGGTCATATACTTATTTCCCTCAATAAAATGCAAATCAATTTATAAAATTTTTGACATGCGTTTTTCTGGATTTTTTTGTTGTTAGTCTGTCTCTCACTGTTCAAATAAACCTACCATTAAAATTATAGACTGATCATTTCTTTGTCATTGGGCAAACGTACAAAATCAGCAGGGGATCAAATACTTTTTTCCCTCACTGTACATATACTATTCTTCAGATGTACTACATATTCTATCCATATGCTGTCCATATTGTCTATACATCCCATTTTTTATATATATATGCTTGGGGTCATTGTCCATTTGGAAGACCCATTTGCGACTAAGTTTTAACTTCCTGACTGATGTCTTGAGATGTTGCTTCAATATATCCATATAATTTTCCTTCCTCATGATGCCATCTATTTTGTGAAGTGCACCTGTCCTTCCTGCAGCAAACACCCCATGGCATGATGCTGCCACCCCCGTGCTTCACGGTTGGGATGGTGTTCTTCGGCTTGCAAGTATCCCCTTTTTCCTCCAAACATAACGATAGTCATTATGGCTAAACAGTTCTATTTTTGTTTCATCAGACCAGAGGACATTTCTCCAAAAAGTATGATCTTTGTCCCCATGTGCAGCTGCAAACCGTAACCTGTCTTTTGTATTGCGGTTTTGGAGCAGTTACTTCTTCCTTGCTGAGCGGCCTTTCAGGTTATGCCGATACACGACTCGTTTTACTGTGAATATAGATACTTTTGTACCTGTTTCCTTCAGCATCTTCACAAGGTCCGTTGCTGTTGTTCTGGGATTGATTTGCACTTTTCGCACCAAAGTACGTTCATCTCTAGGAGACAGAACGCTTCTCCTTCCTAGGCGGTATGACGGCTGCGTAGTCCCATGGTGTTTATACTTGCGTACTATTGTTTGTACAGATGAACGTGGTACATTCAGGCGTATGGAAATTGCTCCCAAGGATGAACCAGACCATAAGTCCATATTATGTGTGTCAAAACTTTTGCTAGTACTTTGCCCACTTTTTTTTCTTTTACTATTTTCTACAGTGTAGAATAACAGTGAAGACATCAAACCTATGAAATACAGTGCCTTGCACTGGGCATTAATCAGAGAGGCAACAAAGAGACCAAAGATAACCCTGAAGGAGCTGCAAAGCTCCACACCGGAGATTGGAGTATATGTCCATAGGATCACTTTAAGCCGTACACTCCACAGAGCTGGGCTTTACGGAAGAGTGGCCTGAAAAAAGCCATTGCTTAAAGAAAAAAATAAGCAAACATGTTTGGTGTTCGCCAAAAGGCATGTGGGAGACTCCCCAAACATATGGAAGAAGGTACTCTGTTCAGATGAGACTAAAATTGAGCTTTTTGGCCTTCAAGGAAAACGCTATGTCTGGCGCAAACCCAACACCTCTCATCACTCCGAGAACATCATCCCCACAGTGAAGCATGGTGGTGGCAGCATCATGCTGTGAATATGTTTTTCATCGGCAGGGACTAAGAAACAGGTCAGAATTGAAGGAATGATGGATGGCGCTAAATACAGGTACATTCTTGAGGGAAACATGTTTCAGTCTTCCAGATATTTGTGACTGGGACGGAGGTTCACCTTCCAGCAGGACAATGATCCTAAGCATCCTGCTAAAGCAACACTCGAGTGGTTTCAGGGGAAACATTTAAATGTCTTGGAATGGCCTAGTCAAAGCCCAGACCTCAATCCAGTTGAGAATCTGTGGTATGACTTAAAAATTGCTGTACACCAGCGGACCCCATCCAACTTGAAGGAGCTGGAGTAGTTTTGCCTTGAAGAATGGGCAAAAATCCCAGTGGCTAGATGTGTCAAGTTTATAGAGACATACCCCAAGAGACTTGCAGCTGTAATTGCTGCAAAAGGTGGCTCTACAAAGTATTGAAGTTGGGGGTGGGTGAATAGTTATGCACGCTCAAGTTTTCTGTTTTTTTATTATCTTTTTTCTTGTTTGTTTCACAAATGTTTTTATTTTGCATCTTCAAAGTGGTAGGCATGTTGTGTAAATCAAATTATACAAACCTCCCAAAAATCCAGTTTAATTCCAGGTTGTAAGGCAACAAAATAGGAAAAATGCCAATGTAACACATACGGAATCATGTAGTAAACAAAAAATGTGTTAAACAAATCAAAATATATTTTATATTTGAGATTCTTCAAATAAGCCTACCTTTGCCTTGATGACAGCTTTCCACACTATTGGCATTCTCTCAACCAGATTCACCTGGAATGCTTTTTCAACAGTCTTGAAGGAGTTCCCACATATTCTGAGCACTTGTTGGCTGCTTTTCCTTCACTCTGCAGCCCGACTCATCTCAAACCATCTCTATTGGGTTGAGTTCAGGGGATTGTGGAGACCATGTCATCTGATGCAGCACTCCATCACTCTCCTTCTTGGTAAAATAGCCCTACACAGCCTGGAGGTGTGTTGGGTCATTGTCCTGTTGAACAACTATTGATAGTCCTACTAAGTCCTAACCAGATGGGATGGCATATCACTGTAGAATGCTGTGTTAGCCATGCTGGTTAAATGTGCCTTGAATTCTAAAATAAATCACAGACAGTCTCATTAGCAAAGCACCCCCACACCATCACACCTCCTCCTCCATGTTTTACGGTGGGAAATACACATGGGGAAATAATCAGTTCAACCACATAACATCTCACAAAGACACGGCGGTTGGAACCAAACATCTCCAATTTGGACACCAGACCAACAGACACATTTCCACCGGTCTAATGTCCATTGCTCAGGTTTATTGGCCCAAGCAGGTCTCTTATTCTTATTGGTGTCCTTTAGTAGTGGTTTCTTTGCAGCGATTTGACCATGAAGGCCTGATTCACACAGTCCCCTCTGAACAGTTGATGGGTCTTCCATTCCTGTGGTGGTCCTCATGAGAGTCAGTTTCATAATAGCACTTGATGGTTTTTGCGACGACACTTGAAGAAACTTTCAAAGTTCATGATATCTTCCGGTTTGACTGACCGTCATGTCGTTTCTCTTTACTTATTTGAGTTGTTCTTGCCATAATATGGACTTTGTATTTTACCAAATAGGGCTATCATCTTTATACCCCCACTACCATGTCACAACACAACTGATTGGCTGAAACTCATTAAGGAACACCTGTTAATTAAAATGCATTCCAGGTGACTACTTCATGAAGCTGGTTGAGAGAATACCAAGAGTGTACTCTTTATCTGCACATGTACACTAAAGGGTACCGAACAGTACCATGTGAGATCATTATGTGTACCTCTGAAGGTACATTGTGTCTATTTTTATAATTTTGTTCCCCAGGGAACAATACAGTGCAGGTGACAATGCACCAGCCATTACCAAGGACTCTTCTCTTTTAACAAAGGTCAAATAAGTGCAATGTGTGCATCCCAAATGGCGTCCAATTCCCTATATAGTGCACTACTTTTGACCAGAGCCCATAGTCAAAACTTGTGCACTGTATTGGTGATTCTACAGAAGTTTGCAAATTGCTGTCCCCAGTAAAGACTTAGTTTGGAAACAAATGTTTTTTAAAGAACATTTCTTTATATCATGATATACACTAATTCACTCCAAGGCAATAACAAACAAATTGCAAAGTTATTGTTTATATACCCATTTCTATTGAGAGGTGGCTGTCCCACACCCTGACTCTCATGTTTGAATATAAAGCAGTTAATTATAAAAAACTAAAAACTAAAATAAAAAATGTGCACTATTATTTCAATCAATCTTCTTGAGTTATTTTACTACATTGAAAAATGCTGTCAAACCTTTTAATGTCAATACCAAAACACACACATTAAAATACTCTAGAATGAATGTGTCTTAAGCCACACCCCTACAAATATCACCAGGTGATTGGATTCCACCCCTCTCCAGCATGGAAAAATTGGTGAGTAGTCTGTCTGCAAACATTTAGAAAACCCCTAAATTAACAAGTTAGTAAATCGTCATCTAGTTTTAAGAAGTGTCACTACCGAACATCTAATATTTCAAGAAATATGTAAAATAAGGTTTTGGGACTAAGATATATGTTTGCTGGAATGTACATCTGTCCAAATGAAAGCTAGCCAGTCATATGCCAGCTATAGGGATTTATTGAAGTCCAAATAAGTCTAAATTGTCCACACCTAAATGGTCACAACCAAAACAATTGACACCATGGAGATAGATAGAGGACTCATCTTTTAAAATGGTGGAAGCCCTCAATGGCAATGTCGAATTCCTAATTTCCTACGATTCCTAATTCAATATTCTTCCACAACAATTCACTCAATTAAATGTATCTCAAATTCCAATTCTAAGTCAGTTCAAAAATACAATTCCTAATTCAATATTCTGCCACAACAATTCACATAATTCGATTCCCTCTCTTAAATTCCTTCACTTCTTTCAACTCAAGCCAAACTCAACCTACAGCATCTACCAAAATGTATGGCAGATTTACCTCTTAACGAACTAAGAGGGAATATTCCTGGTAAACCTCGAAATGTCCCCTGAATTCTGAAAACTTTCAGGAATTTGAGGAATTAGCTTAAAGTGTAAAATATATAAAATAATAAGTTGCTTTTCATATTAAAACATATAATCATAAAGATATAAAACATTATCCTAAATATAATCCATCCAATTAGTGAATATCATCAAGTTAAAGTTGCTTAATATGAACAGCATGAAATAATGCTGAAAGTGCAAAATACTCAATTCCACTCGGTAGTGACTACTGTATTATTCATTATTGCGTTATACAGTTTTATTTTCCAATAATTGGTTTGGCACATTGTCGGAAACAAAGCACCATGCTTTAAAAACAATTACAGCGATCGCAAAAAAAAGAAAAAAGATTGGGAAACACCTAAAACAAATTTGCTGCACATTTTTAATATTCAAACAAAGCCGTTTATGTAAAATTTACACATTATGTTGTCAATCGCTTAAACGCATAGTTCGAAATAAGATTCATGATAGAAATTAGAGGATTGTGCAGAGCTGTGGTCATGTGTGGAACGCAACAAGCAGATGTGTGCTTCCCCATTGGAGACCAGGGTTCAAGTCATGTCTCCACCTTTCATGACATGTGTCTGTCTACATAAAGCAAAAAACACTAAAGGTAGAGTGGATTTCCACTCTCCATTAAATAAATGAGATCTTTATTAATTCAGGAGTTAAAATAACATGATTGTGTCATTTTTACTCTGTAAAATGTATGCACCCACATTATCATATTTCCCAGAATGCCCAATTTCAGGAAAAAAAAAATGGAATTGTTCATTTTATAATCTGTGATTTTGATTGATTGATCATATGCTATACAAAGATAAACAACATACATCTTTCGAAACTCGTCCAATCCTTTAGAAGTTGGACTTCTTGCACCCTTACTGAGATGGTATGAAAATGTATGCACTCACTAACTGTAAGTCGCTCTGGATAAGAGCGTCTGCTAAATGACTAAAATGTAAATGTAATGGTTTTTACAGTTTAAATGGTTTAGATAGTCTGCTTTGTCCAAATCACCCAACCTTAGAAGTCATTTGTAATGCAGGTTGTAGGTGATTTAAAAGTGCCAATTGTTGGATATCTGAACTCTGGCTTGAATCCAATGGGGATTACTTATGACTTTGCAAGCCAGCGTAATGTGATTTGCCTGTGGTGTCCTGCAAGTGAGGAGTTTCAGACCACTGTGTTAAGGTAAAACTAGGCTGTTATTATAGCATTAAGATACGTAATAGTTTAGGGTTACATTTTAAGGATAACATTTTCTCTTAGGCACTCACTTGGTAAAGGCTAGAAGTCCGATAGGAATTGAATACAACCATCTCTCTTTCACTAGCAAACACCGTCATGGGTGTTAATTATAACGTTCACTCTAAAGGCACACTGGCATAAATGCAAATATTTGCAGACATTTGCATATATTCCAGGGTGCCTTTAGATGGACAGACATTAGAATTTCCACCCATTATTGTGTTTATTAGTGACAAAGACTAGGTCATTGCATTTACGTTTGCTCAGCTTTTATCTAGAGTTACATAAACTTGTATGTGAGCATACATGTGTTCAAAAACCAGAAGGACATCTTTGATGATCTGTTTTAGCCACATCACAGCAATATTGAATCTTTGATTTGCACACCACATGAGGCCATTTTATCAAACGATGATGGCATTCAGGGTGTTGTCTAATTCGCGTTGAAATCCAGCAAAATATTTGGAATAGTTCATCACCCACCTTTTACATTCAGACTGATTGCAAGGTAGGGAGCATAAAGTTAACAAGACAACCTAAACCTAATGAATTGGCACAACCATCTCAATAACGGGTGCAATAAATCCATCCACAATATCTATACACTACCTGTCACGATCGTTGACAGAAGCGGACCAAGGCGCAGCGTGATAGGCGTACATACTTTATTAAAGTGTACACAACACGAACAAAAACAACAAAACGATACGTGAAGTCCTAGGTTATACACCAAACCATACGGAACAAGATCCCACAATGACTAGTGAAAACAGGCTGCCTAAGTATGGGTCCCAATCAGAGACAACGAGCTACAGCTGCCTCTGATTGGGAACCACCCTGGCCAACATAGATCTAAACGATCTAGAATGAAAACATAGAACAACTAAACATAGGAAATCCACACCCTGGCTCAACAATTAAGAGTCCCCAGAGCCAGGGCGTGACAGTACCCACCCCCCAAAGGCGCGGACTGCGACCGCGCCAACCAAACACAAGAGGGTAGGGGCCGGGTGGGCATTCCGCCTCGGAGGCGGATCCGGCTCCGGGCGTGACCACCACACTTTCTCTACCCCCCCGTTGCGCCCCTGGTCTGGTCTGGCCCCGCTGGCCGGAGCTGGATTGAACACCGGTGGAGCGGATTGCTCTGGCTCCGGCGTGGAGCAGCTGACCGGTGCCGGACCAGGCACCGGTGGAACAGGCACGGACCGTGCCGGACTGACGACGCGCACCACTGGCTTGGTGCGGGGAGCAGGAACGGGCCGGACCGGGCTGGTGACGCGCACCACTGACTTGGTGCGGGGAGCAGGAACGGGCCGGACCGGGCTGACGACGCGCACCATTGGCTTGGTGCGGGGAGCAGGAAGAGGCCGGACCGGGCTGGCGACACGCACCACTGGCTTGGTGCGGGGAGCAGGAACGGGCCGGACCGGGCTGACGAAGCGCACCACTGGCTTGGTGCGGGGAGCAGGAACGGGCCGGACCGGGCTGGCGACGCGCACCACAGGCTTAGTGCGGAGAGCAGGAACGGGCCGGACCGGACTGGTGACACACACCACTTGCTTGGTGCGAGGAGTGGGACTGGGTTTCCTCATAAATCTCTGCTCCCTCTGCTGCCTAACCAGTTCCTCTCGCCGTGACTCCACACTCTCCTTCTCCCTCGTGACCAGTGGCCCCCGTAACCTGGCGGCCTCCTCTGCTAACCTGCTGAACCGCTCTATCGCGGCCTCCTGCTGCCTCGTCGTCCACGGCGTGAGCCCCCCCCTAAAAATTTTTTGGGCTTGTCTATCCCCCGTGAACATGGCCTCCATGGCTCTCGCCAGACTCTCACTCTTCTCCTCCCAAGTCCATCCTCTCTCCTCTTCACGCTGCTTGATCCAGTCGTGGTGGGATCTTCTGTCACGATCGTTGACAGAAGCGGACCAAGGCGCAGCGTGATAGGCGTACATACTTTATTAAAGTGTACACAACATGAACAAAAACAACAAAACAATACGTGAAGTCCTAGGTTATACACCAAACCATACGGAACAAGATCCCACAATGACTAGTGAAAACAGGCTGCCTAAGTATGGTTCCCAATCAGAGACAACGAGCTACAGCTGCCTCTGATTGGGAACCACCCTGGCCAACATAGATCTAAACGATCTAGAATGAAAACATAGAACAACTAAACATAGGAAATCCACACCCTGGCTCAACAATTAAGAGTCCCCAGAGCCAGGGCGTGACACTATCGTTCAAAAGTTTGGGGTCTCTTAGAAATGTCCTTATTTCTGAAAGAAAAGCAATTTTTTTGTCCATTAAAATAACATCAGAAATACAGTGTAGACATTGTTAATGTTGTAAATGGCTATTGTAGCTGGAAACAGCTGAATTTTAATGTAATATCTACATAGGCGTAGAAAGGCCCATTATCAGCAGCCATCAGTCCTGTGTTCCAATGGCACGTTGTGTTTGCTCATCCAAGTTTATCATTTTAAAAGGCTAATTGATCATTAAAAAAACCTTTTGCAATTATGTTAGCACAGCTGAAAACTGTTGTGCTGATTAAAGAAGCAATAAAACTGGCCTTCTTGAGACTAGTTGAGTATCTGGAGCATCAGCAATTGTGGGTTCGATTACAGGCTCAAAAAGGCCAGAAACAAATAACTTTCTTCTGAAACTCGTCAGTCTATTCTTGTTCTGAGAAATGAAGGCTATTCCATGCGAGAAATTGCCAAGAAACTGAAGATCTCGTACAACGCTATGTACTACTCCCTTCACAAAACAGCGCAAACTGGCTCTAACCAGAATAGAAAGAGGAGTGGGAGGCCCCGGTGCACAACTGAGCAAGAGGACAAATACATTAGTGTCTAGTTTGAGAAACAGGCACCTCACAGGTCCTCAACTGGCAGCTTCATTAAATAGTACCCGCAAAACACAGTCTCAACATCAACAGTGAAGAGGCGACTCCGGGATGCTGACCTAGGCAGAGTTGCAAAGAAAAAGCCATATCTCAGACTGGCCAATAAAAATAAAAGATGATGAGCAGTCTGAGATATGGCTTTTCTTTGCAACTCTGCCTAGAAGGTCAGCATCCCGGAGTCGCCTCTACACTGTTGACAATGAGACTGGTGTTTTGCGGGTACTATTTAATGAAGCTGCCAGTTGAGGACCTGTGAGACGTCTGTTTCTCAAACTAGACACTCTAATGTATTTGTCCTCTTGCTCAGTTGTGCACCAGGGCCTCCCACTCCTCTATCCACATACTCTAACTCCATCGGGCATTCCACTGATTTCAAAACTCAGTCCTCCAGAAAGTGGAGAGCAACACTTTTGCAGTTCTACTATGTGATATCGTTAAAAAAAGCAGCGTTAGAAATGATTACCTACACATACTGACCAGCTCATGTTATAGACAGAAGCGCGCTACATGGCAGACCAATCCTAACTCATCTCTCGGCATTTCCAGCCCACCCATTATCTCAGCCAATCATGGCTAGCGGGAAGGTTCCTGTCTTTTTCTGTGGCTAAACCAGCTACGCTCATAATTTAACAACTTTATTCGTATTTACAGATGGCATACAAGTTTGTTATAAAAAAAAAATTGACTTTCAAATGGCTCTCCTATGAAGGACTGAAATGCCTAGTTTCCTGAAACGAGTCACACGCAACATATCTTGACAGGTTATATGATATAATTTGACCACATCAGTGCATTTGTTACAATAATAATCCACATAAAGTACTGTAATTTGTTAAATTACAGCCATACACTATGGCACAACAGGTTGAAGTCAAGAGCAGTATCTTTGCCATGATGCCATCAATGGGTTCCCAAATACGAACGGAGCAATAGACGGCACCCACTTCACCATAAAAGCAGCATCCCATTTACATTTCATTTTCGTCATTTAGCAGACGCTCTTATCCAGAGCGACTTACAAATTGGTGCATTCACCTTATGATAGCCAGTGGGACAACCACTTTACAATTGTATTTTATTTTTCTTTGGGGTGGGGTAAGGGGGGATAGAAGGATTACTTTATCCTATCCCAGGTATTCCTTAAAGAGGTGGGGTTTCAAGTGTCTCCGGAAGGTGGTGAGTGACTCCGCTGTCCTGGTGTCGTGAGGGAGCTTGTTCCACCATTGGGGTGCCAGAGCAGCGAACAGTTTTGGCTGGGCTGAGCAGGAACTGTGCTTCTGCAGAGGTAGTGGGGCCAACAGGCAAGAGGTGGATGAACACAATGCCCTCGTTTGGGTGTAGGGACTGATCAGAGCCTGAAGGTACGGAGGTGCCGTTCCCCTCACAGCTCCGTAAACACGCACCATGGTCTTGTAGCAGATGCGAGCTTCAACTGGAAGCCAGTGGAGTGTGCGGAGGAGCGGGGTGACGTGAAAGAACTTGGGAAGGTTGAACACCAGACGGGCTGCGGCGTTCTGGATGAGTTGTAGGGGTTTAATGGCACAGGCAGGGAGCCCAGCCAACAGCGAGTTGCAATAATCCAGACGGGAGATGACAAGTGCCTGGATTAGGACCTGTGCCGCTTCCTTCATTTCATCTGGAGAGAGAGGGGAGAAAGAGGGGAGAAAGAAGTTAAAGCATAGGATAGGGCAGTGTGAGCAGGACCAGCGGTGTCATTTGACTTAACAAACGAGGATCGGATGTCGTCAACCTTCTTTTCAAAATGGTTGACGAAGTCATCCGCAGAGAGGGAGGAGGAGGGGGAGGGGGAGGGGGAGGGGGAGGAGGATTCAGCAAGGAGGAGATGGTGGCAAAGAGCTTCCTAGGGTTGGAGGCAGATGCTTGGAATTTAGAGTGGTAGAAAGTGGCTTTAGCAGCAGAAACAGAGGAAGAAAATGTAGAGAGGAGGGAGTGAAAAGATGCCAGGTCCCAACATTAATTCAACTATGTGAACAGGTGATAGGTTATATGATGCTTAAAAGATGCTGCTGCATGTGGTGGCAAGGTGGCCAGGTGGAACGCACAACTCGTTCCTTCTGCAGAACAGCAATGTTGGCCAAATGCCTACAGGCAGGAGCTGTTGAGGAAGGATGGCTTGTTGGTGAGTGTTGCCTACTAATTTCAAGGAAACTTGCAATTGCTAAAGTGACTTGAATTATTCTAATGGTCCACTCTTTGTAGTTATGTTTTTATTTTTAATGGTCAAGCCACAACTGAGCAAGCAAAACAAAAAAATTTGGTAAGTCTCTGAAACATGTTTTTTTCATAGCTTGTTTTGGCTGTGCCGTTGTATTTCATGGTATGGCATTGTATATTCCCCACAGACTTTAAAGGGATAATAAATAAAGGGCTGAGAACAATTGCTATTGATCTCCTACCGGTATGCGTATGACGGCTCGTAGGAATGTTTGAAGAATCACACTTTTTTTTATACGTACAAACATTCTAAATTCAGTTCGTAAGTAGTATTTTAGAATGGTTTCTACGCAATATTGATAAAAGAGGCCCCAGGGCTCTAACCTCCTCCCTGTAGGCTGTTGCCTCGCCGTCACCAATCAGGCTCACCACCGTCGTGTCCTCTGCAAACTTAATGAACAATTGGTATTTATTAATGGTTATCTCTTACCGGAATCCGTATGACACTCGTAGGAATGTTTGATAAATAACCCTTTTTCTATGAGTAAGAACATTCTAAATTCCGTTCGTAAGTAGTATTTTAGAATAGTTTCTACACAATATTGATAAATATACCCAGGGCTCTAACCTCCTCCCTCTAGGCTGTCTCCTCACCGTCGACAATCAGGCTCTCCACCGTCATGTCATCAGCAAACTTAGTGATGGTGTTGGAGTCATGCATGGCCACGCAGTCATGGGCATACAGGGAGTACAGCAGGAGGCTGAGCACGCCGCCATGGGTGGCTCCTGTGTTCAGGGTAAGCGTGGCCGAGGTGTTCTTGCCTACCCTCGCCACCTGGGGTCTGCTTGTCAGGAAGTCCAGGATCCAGTTGAAGAGGGAGGTCCTCAAATCCAGGGCCTTGAGCTTAGCGTGAAGCTTGGAGGGGACTATGGTGTTGAACGCTGAGCTGTAGTCGATGAACAGCATTCTCACATAGGTGTTCCTCTTGTCCAGATGGGATCAAATCAAATTTTGTTTGTCACAATGCGCCGAATATAACAGGTGTAGACCTTACCGTGAAATGCTTACTTACAAGCCGTTAACCAACAATGCAGTTCAAGAAACAGAGTTTAAAAAATATTTACTAAATAAACTAAAGTAAAAAAAACTAAAGAATATCCAAATGTAACACAATAAAATTATATAACAATAACGAGGCCATATACAGGGGGCACCGGTACCGAGTTAATGTGCGGGGGTACAGGTTAGTCCAGGTAATTTGTAAAGTGACTGTGCATAGTTAATAAACAGCGAGTAGCAGCAGCGTAAAAACAAAGTGTGTGTGGGGGGGGGGGGGTCATTGTAAATAGTCCGGGTGGCCATTTCATTAATTGTTCAGCAGTCTTATGGCTTGGGGGTAGAAGCTGTTAAAGAGCCTTTTGGTCCTAGACTTGGCGCTCTGGTACCGCTTGCCGTGCAGTAGCAGAGAGAACAGTCTATGACTTGGGTAACTGGAGTCTTTGACAATTCTTTGGGCCTTCCTCTGAAACCGCCTTGTATATAGGTCCTGGATGTTAGGAAGCTTGGCCCCAGTGATGTACTGGGCCATACGCACTACCCTCTGTAGCGCCATATGGTCACATGCAGAGCAGTTGCCATACCAGGCAGTGATGCAACCGGTCAGGATGCTCTCGATGGTGCAGCTGAATAACATTTTGAGGAGCTGGGGACACATGCCAAATCTTTTCAGTCTCCTGAGGGGGAAAAATTGTTGTCGTGCCCTCTTCACAACTGTCTTGGTGTGTTTGGACCATGATAGTTCGTTGGTGATGTGTGTACCAAGGAACTTGAAACTCTCGACCCGCTCCACTTCAGCCCTGTCGATGTTAATGGGAGCCTGATCGGCCCTCCTTTTCCTATAGTCCACGATCAGCTCCTTTGTCTTGCTCACTTTAAAGGAGAGGTTGTTGTCCTGGTACCACTCTGCCATGTCTCTGACCTCCTCCCTATAGGCTGTCTCATTGTTGTCGGTGATCAGGCCTACCACTGTTGTGTCGTCAGCAAACTTAATGATGGTGATGGAGTCGTGCTTGGCCACGCAGTCGTGGATGAACAGGGAGTACAGGAGGGGACTTAGCACGCACCCCTGAGGGGCCCCAGTGTTGAGGATCAGTGTGGCAGATGTGTTGTTTCCTACTCTTACCACCTGGGGGCGACCCGTCAGGAAGTCCAGGATCCTGTTGCAGAGGGAGGTGTTTAGTCCCACAGTCCTTAGCTTAGTGCTGAGCTGTATGGACACTATGGTGTTGCACGCTGAACCGTAGTCAATGAGCAGCATTCTCACATAGGTGTTCCTTTTGTCCAGGTGGGAAAGGGCAGTGTGGAGGGCGATTGAGATTGCATAATCTGTGGATCTGTTAGGGCGTTATGTGAATTGGAGTGGGTCTAGGGTTTCCAGCATGATGGTGTTGATGTGAGCCATGACCAGCCTTTCAAAGCACTACATGGCTACCGACATGAGTGTTACGGGCGGTAATCATTTAGGCAGGTTACCTTCGCTTTCTTGGGCACAGGAGCTATTGTGGTCTGTTTGAAACATGTAAGTATTACAGACTCTGTCAGGGGAGAGATTGAAATTGAAAATGTAAGTGAAGACACTTGCCATTTGGTCCGCGCATGCTTTGAGTACACGTCCAGGTAATCCGTCTGGCCCCGTGACTTTGTGAATGTTGACCTTTTTAAAGGTCTTGCTCACATCGGCTACGGAGAGCATGATCACACAGTCGTCCGGAACACCTGGTACTCTCATGCATGCGTCAGTGTTGCTTGCCTCGAAGCGAGCGTAAAAGGCATTTAGCTCGTCTGGTAGGCTTGCGTCATTGGGCAGCTCGCGGCTGGGTTTCCCTTTGTATTCCGTAATAGTTTTCAAGCCCTGCCACATCCGACGAGCGTCATTGCCAGTGTAATAGGATTCAATGTTAGTCCTGTATTGACGCTTTGCCTGTTTGATGGTTCGCCTGAGGGCATAGCAGGATTTCTTATAAGCGTCCGGATTAGTGTCCCGCTCCTTGAAAGTGGCAGCACTAGCCTTTAGCTCAGTGCGGATGTTGCCTGTAATCCATGGCTTCTGGTTGGGAAATGTACGTACGGTCACTGTGGGGACGACATCGTCGATGCACTTATTGATGAAGCCGGTGACTGATACTCCTCAATGCCATTGGATGAATCCCGGAACATATTCCAGTCTGTGCTCGCAAACAGTCCTGTAGCGTAGCATCCGCGTCATCTGACCAATTCCATATTGAGAGAGTCACAGGTACTTCCTGTTTTAATTTTTGCTTGTAAGCAGGAATCAGGAGGATATAATTATGGTCAGATTTGTCAAATGGAGGGCGAGGGAGAGCTTTGTGTGCGTCTCTGTGTGTGGAGTAAATGTGGTCTAGAGTTTGTTTTTCCTCTGGTTTCACATGCTGGTAGAAATTAGGTAAAACAGATTTAAGTTTGCCTGCATTAAAGTTCCCCGGCACTAGGAGCACCGCTTCTGGATGAGCATTTTCTTGTTTGCTTATGGCCTTATACAGCTCAATGAGTGCGGTCTTAGTGCCAGCATCGGTTTGTGGTGGTAAATAGACGGCTACAAATAATATAGTGGTCTACAGCTTATCATGAGTTATTCTACCTCAGGCGAGAAATACCTTGAGACTTCTTTAATATTAGACATCGCGCACCAGCAGTTATTGACAAATAGACACACACCCCCGCCCCTCGTCTTACCAGACGTAGCTGCTCTGTCCTGCCGATGCACTGAGAAGCCAGCCAGCTCTATATTATCCGTGTCGTCGTTCAGCCACGTCTCGGTGAAACATAAGATATTACTGTTTTTTATGTCCCGTTGGTAGGATGACCTTAGTCTTAGGTCATCCAATTTGTTTTCAAATGATTGAATATTGGCTAATAGGATTTATGGAAGAGGCAGTTTAATCGTTGATCGCCCAGATTATTTTCCAATGATTGCACATTGGCCAATAATACTGAGGGTAGTGGTGGTTTACCTACTCGTCGGCTAATTCTTACAAGGCATCACGCCCTCCTCCCCCTTTTTCTCCGTATTTTCTTCACGCTGATGACGGGGATTTGGGCCTTTTCTTGACAAAGCAGTATATTCTTCTCGTCGGACTCATTAAAGAAAAAATATTCGTCCAGTTCGAGGTGAGTAATTGCTGTTCTGGTGTCCAGAAGCTCTTTTCGGTCATAAGAGACGGTAGCAGCAATATTATGTACCAAATGAGATACAAACAATGCAAACAAAATAACAAAATAGCACAGTTGGTTAGGAGCCCGTAAAACGGCAGCCATCCCCTCCGGTGCCATTATATTAGTTGGGCAGTGTGTAGTGTGATTGCGTCCTCCTTGGAATGTTAATGTTGTATGCAAATTGGAGTGGTCCAGGTTGTCAAGTAAGGTGGAGCTACAATCACACCATGAGTTGTTGATCATGAAAACATACTCCGCCGCCTTTGTTTTTTCAGTAAAGTTATTTTTTCCTTTCCACGTAATGTGCGGAAATCCCACAGGCTGTATAGCTGTATCAAGCACCTCCCCCGTTAGCAAAGTCTCAGTAAAACTGACTACTTTACAATCTTTCGTATATCTCTGGTAGGAATTATGTGCTATAAGCTTGCATAGTTTATTGTCCAGAGACTGTATATTAGCAACTAATATACTAGGAAGCGGAGGGTGGTTTGCCCTTCTCGGTCTCAATCAAACAAACTGACTGATTAGTGTTTAATTATGGACCAATCACATTTATCACCCTCCGGAACTGCTTTGATCCAAGGTATGGTCTTCTGTAGCTCAGCTGGTAGAGCACAGCGCCAGGGTAGTGGGTTTGATCCCCGGGACCACCCATACACAAAAATGTATGCACGAATGACTGTAAGTCGCTTTGGATAAAAGCGTCTGCTAAATGGCATATTATTTATTGATTCACAAAGTGATTAGCTGCTGTTTTCAACAGTTTATATCAACACAAGGTATTATTCTCCAAAATTATTATGGGTTTAACATTTTGTTATTCTTTTTGCACCCTTATACTCACAGAGACCTGCAAATCCAGCTTAATTTGGTATAATTTCCTTAACAATGGATTTACTGCAGGATCAGAAATGTGTTCATATGTAATGCTTTACTGTATTATGGCTTTAGCTCTTAAAGCCCACATGTATTATTTTTAATTATGTTGTTAAATAATCACTGTATGCATAATAAATCAAGGTGTGTGTTTATTTCATGAAAATAACCCCAAATATATATTTTGTATCATTTATTTCCCTGAGCCTCCTTTTGCCATTAAAATGCTTAGTCTGATCCTGTGGGCGTGTTGATACACATTTAAATATATATAAACAGACTCAGCCCTGTATGGCGGATTGGCGGATAGAATCGTCAAAGTACACATTTTTATTGTAGCCCCTGACAAGCACACCTGATTCAACTTTTCAACTAAACATCAATGCCTCGATGAGTTGAATGAGTTGTGCTTGTTCGGGGCCACAGCGAAAATGTGTACTCTTTGGGGGTACTAGAGGACTGGAGTTGGGAAACACTGGTCTAGACTCTAGAGCAGGGGTATTCAACTCTTACCCTATGAGGTCCGTAGCCTGCTGGTTATCTAGTCTACCTGATAATTAATTGCACCCACCTGGTGTCCCAGGTCTAAATCTGTCCCTGATTAGAGGGCAATGATGACAAAACGCAGTGGAACTGGCTTCGAGGTCCAGAGTTTCAGGGCTTAAGAGCACATATTAGTATGAAAATGTATGCACTCACTAACTGTAAGTCGCTCTGGATAAGAGCGTCTGCTAAATTACTCAAATGTAAAATGTAAATATTTCAAACCTATTCCACGGAGGGCCGAGTGTCTGTGGGTTTTCACTCCACCCTTGTTCTTGATTGATGAATTAAGGTCACTAGTAAGGAGTGGGAAAAAAAGTATTTAGTCAGCCACCAAATGTGCAAGTCTCCCACTTAAAAAGATGAGAGAGGCCTGTAATTTTCATCATAGGTACACGTCAACTATGACAGACAAATTGAGGAAAAAAAATCCAGAAAATCACATTGTAGGATTTTTAATGAATTTATTTGCAAATTATGGTGGAAAATAAGTATTTGGTCACCTACAAACAAGCAAGATTTATGTCTCTCACAGACCTGTAACTTCGTCTTTAAGAGGCTCCTCTGTCCTCCACTCGTTACCTGTATTAATGGCACCTGTTTGAACTTGTTATCAGTATAAAATACACCTGTCCACAACCTCAAACAGTCACACTCCAAACTCCACTATGGCCAAGACCAAAGAGCTGTCAAAGGACACCATAAACAAAATTGTAGACCTGCACCAGGCTGGGAAGACTGAATCTGCAATAGGTAAGCAGCTTGGTTTTAAGAAATCAACTGTGGGAGCAATTATTGGGAAATGGAAGACATACAAGACCACTGATAATCTCCCTCGATCTGGGGCTCCATGCAAGATCTCACCCCGTGGGGTCAAAATGATCACAAGGCCGGTGATCAAAAATCCCAGAACCACACGGGGGGACCTAGTGAATGACCTGCAGAGACCTGGGACCAAAGTAACAAAGCCTACCATCAGTAACACACTACGCCGCCAGGGACTCAAATCCTGCAGTGCCAGACGTGTCCCCCTGCTTAACCCAGTACATGTCCAGGCCCGTCTGAAGTTTGCTAGAGTGCATTTGGATGATCCAGAAGAGGATTGGGAGAATGTCATATGGTCAGATGAAACCAAAATAGAACTTTTTGGTAAAAACTCAACTCGTCGTGTTTGGAGGACAAAGAATGCTGAGTTGCATCCAAAGAACACCATACCTACTGTGAAGCATGGGGGTGGAAACATCATGCTTTGGGGCTGTTTTTCTGCAAAGGGACCAGGACGACTGATCCGTGTAAAGGAAAGAATGAATGGGGACATGTATTGTGAGATTTTGAGTGAAAACCTCCTTCCATCAGCAAGGGCATTGAAGATCAATCAATCAATCAATTTTATTTTATATAGCCCTTCTTACATCAGCTAATATCTCGAAGTGCTGTACAGAAACCCAGCCTAAAACCCCAAACAGCTAGTAATGCAGGTGTAGAAGCACGGTGGCTAGGAAAAACTCCCTAGAAAGGCGAAAACCTAGGAAGAAACCTAGAGAGGAACCAGGCTATGAGGGGTGGCCAGTCCTCTTCTGGCTGTGCCGGGTGGAGATTATAACAGAACCATGCCAAGATGTTCAAAAATGTTCATAAGTGACAAGCATGGTCAAATAATAATCAGGAATATATCTCAGTTGGCTTTTCATAGCCGATCATTAAGAGTTGAAAACAGCAGGTCTGGGACAGGTAGGGGTTCCATAACCGCAGGCAGAACAGTTGAAACTGGAATAGCAGCAAGGCCAGGCGGACTGGGGACAGCAAGGAGTCACCACGGCCTGTAGTCCCGACGTATGGTCCTGGGGCTCAGGTCTCTCAGTTGGCTTTTTATAGCCGATCATTAAGAGTTGAAAACAGCAGGTCTGGGACAGGTAGGGGTTTCGTAGCCGCAGGCAGAACAGTTGAAACTGGAATAGCAGCAAGGCCAGGCGGACTGGGGACAGCAAGGTGTCATCATGCCCGGTAGTCCTGACGTATGGTCCTAGGGCTCAGGTTCTCAGAGAGAAAGAGAGAACGAGAGAATTAGAGAGAGCATACTTAAATTCACACAGGACACTGGATAAGACAGGAGAAGTACTCCAGGTATAACCAACTAACCCCAGCCCCCCGACACATAAACTACTGCAGCATAAATACTGGAGGCTGAGACAGGAGCGGTCCGGAGACACTGTGGCCCCATCCGAAGAAACCCCCGGACAGGGCCAAACAGGAAGGATATAACCCCACCCACTCCGCCAAAGCACAGCCCCCGCACCACTAGAGGGATATCCCCAACCACCAACTTACAATCCTGAGACAAGGCCGAGTATAGCCCACAGAGGTCTCCACCACAGCACAAACCAAGGGGGGGGCGCCAACCCAGACAGGAAGATCACGTCAGTAACTCAACCCACTCAAGTGACGCACCCCTCCCAGGGACGGCATGAAAGAGCACCAGCAAGCCAGTGACTCAGCCCCTGCAACAGGGTTAGAGGCAGAGAACCCCAGTGGAGAGGGGAACCGGCCTGGCAGAGACAGCAAGGGCTGTTCGTTGCTCCAGCCTTTCCGTTCACCTTCACACTCCTGGGCCAGACTACACTCAATCATATGACCTACTGAAGAGATAAGTCTTCAGTAAAGACTTAAAGGTTGAGACCGAGTCTGCGTCTCTCACATGGGTAGGCAGACTGTTCCATAAAAATGGAGATCTATAGGAGAAAGCCCTGCCTCCCGCTGTTTGCTTAGAAATTCTAGGGACAATTAGGAGGCCTGCGTCTTGTGACCGTAGCGTACGTATTGGTATGTACGGCAGGACCAACTCGGAAAGATAGGTAGGAGCAAGCCCATGTAACGCTTTATAGGTTAACAATAAAACCTTGAAATCAGCCCTTGCCTTAACAGGAAGCCAGTGTAGGGAAGCTAGCACTGGAGTAATATGATCAAATTTCTTGGTTCTAGTCAGGATTCTAGCAGCCGTATTTAGCACTAACTGAAGTTTATTTAGTGCTTTATCCGGGTAGCCGGAAAATAGAGCATTGCAGTAGTCTAACCTAGAAGTAACAAATGCATGGATTAATTTTTCTGCATCATTTTTGGACAGAAAATTTCTGATTTTTGCAATGTTACGTAGATGGAAAAAAGCTGTCCTTGAAACAGTCTTGATATGTTCGTCAAAAGAGAGATCAGGGTCAAGAGTAACGCCGAGGTCCTTCACAGTTTTATTTGAGACGACTTTACAACCATCAAGATGAATTGTCAGATTTCACAGAAGATCTCTTTGTTTCTTGGGACCTAGAACAAGCATCTCTGTTTTGTCCGAGTTTAAAAGTAAAAAGTTTTCAGCCATCCACTTCCTTATGTCTGAAACACAGGCTTCTAGCGAGGGCAATTTTGGGGCTTCACCATGTTTCATTGAAATGTACAGCTGTGTGTCATCCGCATAGCAGTGAAAGTTAAAATTATGTTTTCGAATAACATCCCCAAGAGGTAAAATATATAGTGAAAACAATAGTGGTCCTAAAACGGAACCTTGAGGAACACCGAAATGTACAGTTGATTTGTCGGAGGACAGACCATTCACAGAGACAAACTGATATCTTTCCGACAGGTAGGATCTAAACCAGGCCAGAACTTGTCCGTGTAGACCAATTTGGGTTTCCAGTCTCTCCAAAAGAATGTGGTGATCGATGGTGTCAAAGGCAGCACTAAGGTCTAGTAGCACGAGGACAGATGCAGAGCCTCGGTCTGACGCCATTAAAAGGTCATTTACCACCTTCACAAGTGCAGTCTCAGTGCTATGATGGGGTCTAAAATCAGACTGAAGCATTTCGTATACATTGTTTGTCTTCAGAAAGGCAGTGAGTTGCTGCGCAACAGCTTTTTCTAAAATTTTTGAGAGGAATGGAAGATTCGATATAGGCCGATAGTTTTTTATATTTTCCGGGTCAAGGTTTGGCTTTTTCAAGAGAGGCTTTATCACTGCCACTTTTAGTGAGTTTGGTACACATCCGGTGGATAGAGAGCTGTTTATTATGTTCAACATAGGAGGGCCAAGCACAGGAAGCAGCTCCTTCAGCAGTTTAGTAGGAATAGGATCCAGTATGCAGCTTGAAGGTTTAGAGGCCATGATTATTTTCATCATTGTGTCAAGAGATATAGTACTAAAACACTTAAGTGTCTCTCCCGATCCCAGGCCCTCGCAGAGCTGTGCAGATCCAGGACAGCTAAGCCTTGGAGGAATACGCAGATTCAAAGAGGAGTCCGTAATTTGCTTTCTAATGGTCATGATCTTTTCCTCAAAGAAGTTCATGAATTTATCACTGCTGAAGTGAAAGCCATCCTCTCTTGGGGAATGCTGCTTTTTAGTTAGCTTTGCAACAGTATCAAAAATAAATTTTGGATTGTTCTTATTTTCCTCGATTAAGTTGGAAAAGTAGGATGATCGAGCAGCAGTGAGGGCTCTTCGGTACTGCACGGTACTGTCTTTCCAAGCTAGTCGGAAGACTTCCAGTTTGGTGTGGCGCCATTTCCGTTCCAATTTCCTGGAAGCTTGCTTCAATGCTCGGGTATTTTCTGTATACCAGGGAGCTAGTTTCTTATGACAAATGTTTTTCGTTTTTAGGGGTGCAACTGCATCTAGGGTATTGCGCAAGGTTAAATTGAGTTCCTCAGTTAAGTGGTTAATTGATTTTTGTCCTCTGACGTCCTTGGGTAGGCAGAAGGAGTCTGGAAGGGCATCAATGAATTTTTGTGTTGTTTGAGAATTTATAGCACGACTTTTGATGCTCCTTGGTTGGGGTCTGAGCAGATTATTTGTTGCGATTGCAAATGTAATAAAATGGTGGTCCGATAGTCCAGGATTTTGTGGAAAAACATTAAGATCTACAACATTTATTCCATGGGACAAAACTAGGTCCAGAGTATGACTGTGGCAGTGAGTAGGTCCAGAGACATGTTGGACAAAACCCACTGAGTCGATAATGGCTCCGAAAGACTTTTGGAGTGGGTCTGTGGACTTCTCCATGTGAATATTAAAATCACCAAAAATTAGAATATGATCTGCTATGACTACAAGGTCTGATAGGAATTCAGGAAACTCAGAGAGGAACGCTGTATATGGCCCAGGAGGCCTGTAAACAGTAGCTATAAAAAGTGATTGAGTAGGCTGCATAGATTTCATGACTAGAAGCTCAAAAGATGAAAACGCCATTTTTTTTTTTGTAAATTGAAATTTGCTATCGTAAATGTTAGCAACACCTCCGCCTTTGCGGGATGCACGGGGAATATGGTCACTAGTGTAACCAGGAGGTGAGGCCTCATTTAACACAGCAAATTCATCAGGCTTAAGCCATGTTTCAGTCAGGCCAATCACATCAAGATTATGATCAGTGATTAGTTCATTGACTATGACTGCCTTTGAAGTGAGGGATCTAACATTAAGTAACCCTATTTTGAGATGTGAGGTATCACGATCTCTTTCAATAATGGCAGGAATGGAGGAGGTCTTTATCCTAATAAGATTGCTAAGGTGAACACCGCCATGTTTAGTTTTGCCCAACCTAGGTCGAGGCACAGACACAGTCTCAATGGGTATGGCTGAGCTGACTACACTGACTGTGCTATTGGCAGACTCCACTAAGCTGGCAGGTTGGCTAACAGCCTGCTGCCTGGCCTGCACCCTATTTCACTGTGGGGCTAGAGGAGTTAGAGCCCTATCTATGTTGGTAGATAAGAGGAGAGCACCCCTCCAGCTAGGATGGAGTCCGTCACTCCTCAGCAGGTCAGGCTTGGTCCTGTTTGTGAGTGAGTCCCAGAAAGAGGGCCAATTATCCACAAATGTTATATTTTGGGAGGGGCAGAAAACAGTTTTCAACCAGCGATTAAGTGCTGAGACTCTGCTGTAGAGCTCGTCACTTCCCCTAACTGGGAGGGGGCCAGAGACAATTACTCGATGCCGACACATCTTTCTAGCTGATTTACACGCTGAAGCTATGTTGCACTTGGTGACCTCTGACTGTTTCATCCTAACATCGTTGGTGCCGACGTGGATAACAATATCTCTATACTCTCTACACTCGCCAGTTTTAGCTTTAGCCAGCACCATCTTTAGATTAGCCTTAACGTCGGTAGCCCTGCCCCCTGGTAAACAGTGTATGATCGCTGGGTGATTCGTTTTAAGTCTAATACTGCGGGTAATGGAGTCGCCAATGACTAGGGTTTTCAATTTGTCAGAGCTAATGGTGGGAGCCTTCGGCGTCTCAGACCCCGTAACGGGAGGAGTAGAGACTAGAGAAGACTCAGACTCAGACTCCGACTCGCTACATAATGGGGAAAACCGGTTGAAGGTTTCTGTCGGCTGAATGAGCGACACCGGTTGAGCATTCCAACAGTATTTCCCTCCAGAAGCCATGAGAAAGTTGTCCGGCTGCGGGGACTGTGCGGGGGGATTTATACTAACGTTACTGTCTGTACTTACTGGTGGCACAGACGCTGTTTCTTCCTTTCCTACACTGAGATTACCCTTGCCTAACGATTGCGTCTGAAGCTGGGCTTGTAGCACAGCTATTCTCGCCGTAAGGCGATCGTTCTCCTGTATATTATGAGTACAGCGACTGCAATTAGAAGACATCATGTTAATGTTACTACTTAGCTTCGGCTGTTGAAGATGTTGATGAACCATGTCCAGATAAAGCGTCCGGAGTGAAAAAGTTGAATAAGGGAAAAAAGTTGCGATGGAAAAAAGGAAAATAACGTAAAGTTGGCAGCTAAAACGCACCAGGATTGAGTCTGTGATGTTGTTGTAGGCAGAGCCAGTCCGAACCGAGTAGAATTCTATTGACGGGAGTAGCCCACGAGCGGTCTTTCAATCACCCGCGAGTGAATGCGCAGTTCAGATCTACCCCGGTCAAGATGAAACGTGGCTGTGTCTTTCAGCATGACAATGATCCCAAACACACCGCCCGGGCAATGAAGGAGTGGCTTCGTAAGAAGCATTTCAAGGTCCTGGAGTGGCCTAGCCAGTCTCCAGATCTCAACCCCATAGAAAATCTTTGGAGGGAGTTGAAAGTCCGTGTTGCCCAGCGACAGCCCCAAAACATCACTGCTCTAGAGGAGATCTGCATGGAGGAATGGGCCAAAATACCAGCAACCATTCTGTGAGCTTGTGTGGCCTACCACTTTGCAGCTGAGCCGTTGTTGCTCCTAGATGTTTCCACTTACAGTTGACCGGGGTAGCTTTGGCAGGGCAGACATTTTACAAACTGACTTGTTATAAACGTGGCATCCTATGACATTTAAAGTCACTGAGCTCTTCAGTAAGACTATTCTACTGCCAACGTTTGTCTATGGAGATTGCATGGCAGTTTGCTCGATTTTATACACCTGTCAGCAACGGGTGTGGCTGAAATAGCCGAATCCACTAATTTGAAGGGGTGTCCACAGACTGTTGTGTATATAGTGTACCTTGAATACTGAATACCATTTGTGTAGGCCAGACAAAACCTGCTGAGTTCAACAATAACTAGTGGCTGAATCAAGCCAACTACTTTTTTCCTCATTGTTAGGCTATTTGATGTGTAATTTTTGGATTACATTTATAAATAGGACTGACTGTATTATTTAGCATTAATAGACTGGTTTTACGCACAACATCTTTCTATCCAAGTTGGGAGAGAGCGCGAGGATGGCTCATGTCATGCAGGTTCAGGTAGCCTTTACAGGACAGATGTATATTATTTTTAAAAATCAATTGATAGCTGATTAGTATGCTGTTGCATCAAAAATACATTTTACAATGTGCAATGTTTAAATCTTCAACTTGAATTACTGAACAAGTAATTACGTTATTGCCACCAGCCAGCAGTCTAAAAATGGCAGCATTGCGACACCATGTATAGCTTCTGAAATGTTATGCTTAACATGAGAAAAATGATGACCAAATAGGAATACCAATAAACATTTATCCATTAGGTAAAGCAAAGCTATACATGCCCTTGCACCACAGAAAGCCTATCATCGATCTATTAGGCATGCAGCCACATGTCGAAATTTCAGATATTTCAGCACCATGGATAGCGATCCGTTTGTGAATGGATGTCTGGCGGGCACATTTGATAAAATATTTTGATTTTTTTTTTTTTAATGGGGGGGGGGGGGGGGGGGCAAACTCTGACCTTGCGGGGATCCAGAGAAACTGTGTTACGCCAGTGGTCAGCAGGTCCTGGTCTGGTCGGTGGTGGCCTGAGGCAGGGGAGGACGGCTGCAGGCCAAGGGTAGAGGGAGTATGGCACCCCACGGCAGCACTCTACTTGCCTCAAGGCCTGCAATACATCGTCTCCTCGTCAGGCAGAGGTCCAGTGTTGGTTCTGGATGCTGGGGGGGTCCGGGTGGTCCATGGACTGGGGAGTCAGTTCTGGCCACTGTTAACTTTCCGTCTTCCCCAGTCCTTCCGGTGATTCTGGCCTTGTCCTCTGGGCCAGAGAGACAGCGCCAACCACTGTTACCATTGCTGCCTCCTGGTCTGTCCAAAGAAAAGGATAGTGAGAGAGAGGTTAGAGAGAGTAGAGAGAGGAACACAACCCCAGAAAATCTCCCCCCACGCAGGGTTGTGCGCAAAGAAGAGAAACCAGAGTCGTATTAGAACTGCTTCTGTCCTCACTCTGTCAGATTTGATGCATCTGTGGCTGGTTTGGTGGAAAGTTTTGCCCTAGTTCAGATAGTCTGGAGGTCCTGAGGTGAGTAGGGAGATGTTTGCCTGAGGCGTCTACAGCTGGTCTGTTCTGTAACGGTCTGTTACAAGGAGTTTGTCCGGCCCCACTGGGACACAACAACTCTCTGGTCAGACGGAATCTCTGACTGACCTGGCTGAGCTAGAGAAACCAGACCGGAATCCTTTTACTTATTTATTACATCCATTTATTTATTTATTATCACAGAAATCCATCCCTCCATGAAAAAACACCTTCATGTCTCGTAGATCCCATATGATCTATTAGTCACTTTTCCAGCTTTACATTGAGACGAATTAACTGATAAAAAAACAAATATTGACCTGTTTTGGACCCAGGATATGTCCCAAAAGGCATCCCTATGTAGTGCACTACTTTTGTCCAGGGCCTATAGGGTGCCATGTGGGGTACAGCCCTGTTCTATCCAAATCTCTATTTGGTCGTTTCCCATGTCTTTATGGGCATTGCATTCAATATTTTATATTTTTCCAACTCATTGCCACAGCGGCAGCATCACAGCCATCCCACACACAGCGTTGTCGTGCCAGTGCCTGGTCTGTTTCTACTGCCTGCTGTTGCGTCAGTTAATAGCACACCAGAGGACATAGTAAACATTGACAAAGACATTAATCTCCACACCAACCTGTTTCTATGGTTTTGGCCCAGCTTTGATGTTCATATGATTAGAAACATATCAAATAGTATAATGATTAGGAAAAGCATTGAGATGCATGGCTTGGACTTTAATGTTGTAAAGGCTGTGGTATGTATCAGGACCGTGCTCAAACAGAAAAAAGGCCACCCCCCCAAAAAAAGAATCCCGCAATGGCAGTCACAGACTCGTTGAGGAATTATTACAAGAAGAGGGGGAAAGCAGCTCAATCTGATGAGTAAAGTACTTTGCAAAACTACTTTAGACTGGAATAAATGCTGCACTTATTAACAATGACCAACACAATTCCAGTAAAAATAAAAGATTGTAAGAAATACTGTAGCATACCATTACTATATCCAACCCAACACCATTTGATGGCACTATTATGTATCCCAGTGGTTTTCAAACATGTTGACCCCCAAAAAGGAATGGTTCAAAACTTGCGACCCCTGCGCACGCACATGCACGTGTGCACACACGAACATGAACGCTCAATGAGCAAATGTAGCCTGTCATTACAGCCAAAAACAGTGATGCGTTTTCAAAATGCAATACAAACAGCCTTTTACACCTGCATTTGGAGCTGAAAGTCATTCAATTTAGCAAACAATATCAAATAGTGATATATCATGTCACTTTACTGGAGTCCAGAGCAAGCAAAATCACATGGCTTCACGGAGGTTGCCGGATTGGATGGAAAGCATGCTCTGTCTGCACCCACAGTCGCTTTGGAGGACAGTCTGCCTGCAGAGTGCTCGTTGCCAGCAGGGTAGCCCTGTTCTTCCTCATAAATATCGTAAAAAACTTGCCAGATGTGTTACATCTTCATGCCATAATATTAAAGGCAGTGTGATGTTACAGCTAATTATCTTTAGATATATAGCCAGTAGCCACCCAAGCTAGGCCTATCTGAAATATGAAAATTATCAATCAAATCTCCAGGTAGCCTATTGTTCTGGCAAAGATGAGTCAGTAGTAGATTACTAAACGTAGGCCTACTCTGTTTTTGAAATGAAACAAGTTCCTTCTGGTCACTAATCTTTTTGGTTCTGAAGTATAGATGAGAATTTAACGACATCTTGTGGGCAGTGGGTTCATAACAACAACGACAAAAAATTGTGGAAATTATACCACCACTGAAAATGGACTTTGGAGACTGAAAGGGCAAATGGGTAGAGCCCTATCTGTGCACGTGCCTGGTATGTATACTATTCTGCAATTTCAGCCACACCCGCTGCTGACAGGTGTACAAAATCGAGCATTGGCAGTAGAATGGCACGTACAGAAGAGCTCAGTGACTTTCAACGTAGCACCGTCATAGGATGCCACCTTTCCAACAAGTCAGCTTGTCAAATTTCGTCTGTCCTTGGTTGCAACACTCACTACCAAGTTCTAAACTGCCTCTGGAAGCAACGTCAGCACAAGAACTGTTCGTCAGGAGCTTCATGAAATGGGTTTCCATGGCCGAGCAGCCGCACACAATCCTAAGATCACATTTCGCAATGCCAAGCGTCGGCTGGAGTGGTGCAAATCTCGCCGCCATTGGACTCTGGAGCAGTGGAAACGCGTTCTATGGAGTGATGAATCACGCTTCACCATCTTGCAGTCCGATGGACAAATCTGGGTTTGGCGGATGCCAGGAGAACGCTACCTGCCCCAATGCATAGTGCCAAAGTTTGTTGGGGGAGGAATAATGGTAAGAGCTGTTTTTCATTGTTCGGGCTAGGCCCCTTAGTTCCAGTGAAGATAAATAAAATCGCTACAGTATACAATTACATTCTAGAAAATTCTGTGTTTCCAACTTTGTGGCAACAGTTTGGGGAAGGCCCTTTCCTGTTTCAGCATGAAAATGCCCCTGTGCACAAAGACAGGTCCATACAGAAATTGTTTGTTCAGATCAGTGAGGAAGAACTTGACTGGCCTGCACAGAGCCCTGACTTCAACCCCATCAAACACCTTTGGGATGAATTGGAACACCGACTGCGAGCCAGGCCTAATCGCCCAACATCAGTGCCCCACCTCACTAATGCTCTTGTGGCTGAATGGAAGCAAGTCCCCGCAGCAATGTTTCAACATGTAGTGGAAAGCTTTCCCAGAAGAGTAGAGGCTGTTTTAGCAGCAAACAGGGGACCAACTCCATATTAATGCCCATGATTTTGGAATGAGATGTTCGACGAACAGGTGTCCACATACTGTATCTGCTACCCTATAGAATTGTGCATTTCACACGCTTCATATTTTAAAGCCTTTAAAATAGTTGCTGTTGAGCTCAATATTAAGGGATGTATGTATACCCACAGAAAGCTGAGAACAATGGTAGTTAATTAAAATGCATTTCCCGCAATAGGATTTGGAAATGCTATATACAATCAGAAGCCTTTTTTCTCTCATCCGGAGTGCACATCAAGAGACCTGCTCATTACAGCAGCAGGCCCCAGCAGAACAGGCCCAGGGGCTGGGCAGACACTTTCATTACAGGAATCATGAGGATAATGCACTTTACTGTTTGACCAAATTTTGTTTTTAGCTATCCAAAAACTAGGACGTTTTGAAACTTTTGAGTGAGATGACCATGTAGCCTAATGAATGTTCAGCTCACACACCTACCAATTACACATTTTACTCGCACCGCTAAGTCACAGGGCCGCAAAATGCGAGTTAATGGTCGCAGTCTGGAGCCCTGCCCGTTGACATAGGCTACTGTAGCTACATTGTAATCAAAGTTGTGTCATAAGTACTAGGTAATAGGTTACAGCAAATTACTAGCTAGCGTTATCAATCTGATATTAGCCGACCTGAGTGTATATATTTGGATGACGTGTTTTCAGATGTCTCTTGAGGTCGGTAGTATTTTTCCCCGTCAACTTGTGCAAACGCTGTCTTCTCTCTTGATAACGTTGCATTCGGTCTTGTTTGAATCGACATGATAAGTCTACCAGGAGCTTTTACCACTGGGAGAGTAGCCATGGCGTGTGCCTTATTTGCATCAATGATGTGTTGCCGCCAGACTGCAAATAATACTGAAAAGATCTCAATCTCTCCAAAAACTATTCCCAGTCCACTTACTAGTTCGATTTTAGTCACAGAGATAATTTACTCTCCGTCAACCCAAATTAAAAATAATTGTAGATTAGTTATAGTTTTTTCTGGGCCTATTTAGTCAGTTATCGTCTCGTTCGTCCCACGTTGCCATACCTCCAAAATCATGTCGTTGTCACGCGTCCCTTGGAGGTCTGGAGAATTTTGTATCGCAAAATACACGGTTTGAATGGCCCACTGGCTCCCAAGAGCAAGATTTTGACTGGATGTTACATTTCAAGAACCCTCCACCCACACGTCCGTAGAAGGGGTGCTGTGTGTTATGTGCGTCACTGTTTTCCGTCTGTGTAGCTGTTGCCTATGCTAGTTTCAAGTGCCAGTTTTCAAGTTATCAAGTGTGGCCGACAGTCTGCGATTTATATTTATTGAAATTGAAAGTGGATTGCACTGGTAAAGTCATACAACACAACATGTTTTAAACCACTCTGGTAAAATACACTTTTTTCCTGGTCTCCATTTGTCCTGTCCACATGCCTCTGGCTGCACTTTGCTACCACTGAAAATATGTTGAAGATTGCCCATTATTTTGTTTTTGTAAGGACCCCAAAAAATAAGGCATTGGAAGAACCTATTCAAGTAAGTAAATACATTTTTAAAATGTACCTAGTGGAGGACAGAGAGATAATAGCAACGTATTATTCAGTGCTGTCTAGTAGTTTGAGTATATTGAAGCCTGTTTCTTTGTGATGTTTTCTGTCCTCACATATGGAAACTGTGAAAGCCTGTTTGCAGATGAAGAGCGAGGTCCCAATGAATGTCCCAACAGACCAAGGGTATATCCTATATGCCATGGGTTATATGTGTAGGCCTACCTATGTTAGCAAATGTTGTATACACAAATACAGTTCAACATCACACACAATGTATAAACCCATTACAATTGTAGCAGGCCAACCCTGCTGAAGGTCTGCTGGGTGTGCAGGGTTCTGTTTCAGCCAAGCAATAACACACCTGATTCAACTTATCAAATCTAATGAGTTGATAATCAAGTGTGCTATTGCTGGGCTGGAATAGACGTCAGCTCACCCGGTAGATCAGGGATCAGTGGAGCAAGGTTGGCCACCACTGGTATTACATTTACATTTTAGTCATTTAGCAGACGCTCTTAACCAGAGCGACTTACAGGAGCAATTAGGGTTAAGTGCCTTGCTCAAGGGCACATTAACGTCATTTAGCAGACGCTCTTAGCCAGAGCGACTCACAAATTGGTGCGTTCACCCTATAGCCAGTGGGATAACCACTTTACAATTTGGGGGGGGGGGGGGGGGGGGTTAGAAGGAATACTTTAGCCTATCCCAGGTATTCCTTAAAGAGGTGGGGTTTCAAATGTCTCCGGAAGGTGGTGAGTGACTCCGCTGTCCTGGCGTCGTGAGGGAGCTTGTTCCACCATTGGGGTGCCAGAGCAGCGAACAGTTTTGACTGGGCTGAGGGGGAGCTGTGCTTCCGCAGAGGAAGGGGAGCCAGCAGGCCAGAGGTGGATGAACGCAATGTCCTCGTTTGGGTGTAGGGACTGATCAGAGCCTGAAGGTACAGGGGTGCCGTTCCCCTCACTGCTCCAAAGGCAAGCACCATGGTCTTGTAGCGGATGCGAGCTTCAATTGGAAGCCAGTGGAGTGTGCGGAGGAGGGGGGTGACGTGAGAGAACTTGGGAAGGTTGAACACCAGACGGGCTGCGGCATTCTGGATGAGTTGTAGGGGTTTAATGGCACAGGCAGGGAGCCCAGCCAACAGCGAGTTGCAGTAGTCCAGACGGGAGATGACAAGTGCCTGGACCAGGACCTGCGCCGCTTCCTGTGTAAGGCAGGGTCGCACTCTCCGAATGTTGTAGAGCATGAACCTGCAGGAGCGGGTCACCGCCTTGATGTTGGCGGAGAACGACAGGGTGTTGTCCAGGGTCACGCCTAGGCTCTTCGCACTCTGGGAGGAGGACACAGCGGAGTTGTCTACCGTGATGGCGAGATCATGGAACGGGCAGTCCTTCCCGGGGAGGAAGAGCAGCTCCGTCTTGCCAGGGTTCAGCTTGAGGTGGTGATCCGTCATCCATACTGATATGTCTGCCAGACATGCAGAGATGCGATTCGCCACCTGGTGATCAGAAGGGGGAAAGGAGAAGATTAGTTGTGTATCGTCAGCGTAGCAATGATAGGAAAGGCCATGTGAGGATATGACAGAGCCAAGTGACTTGGTGTATAGGGAGAAAAGGAGAGGGCCCAAAACCGATCCCTGGGGGACACCAGTGGTGAGAGCACGTGGTGCGGAGACAGCTTCCCGCCACGCCACTTGGTAGGAGCGACCGGTCAGGTAGGACGCAATCCAGGAGTGAGCCGCGCCGGAGATGCCCATTTCGGAGAGGGTGGAGAGGAGGATCTGATGGTTCACAGTATCAAAGGCAGCAGACAGATCTAGAAGGACAAGAGCAGAGGAGAGAGAGTTAGCTTTAGCAGTGCGGAGAGTCTCTGTGACACAGAGAAGAGCAGTCTCAGTTGAATGACCAGTCCTGAAACCTGATTGGTTTGGATCAAGAAGGTCATTCTGAGAGAGATAGCAAGAGAGTTGGCTAAAGACGGCACGCTCAATAGTTTTGGAAAGAAAAGAAAGAAGGGATACTGGTCTGTAGTTGTTGACATCAGTGGGGTCGAGTGTTGGTTTTTTGAGAAGGGGAGTAACTCTCGCTCTCTTGAAGACGGAAGGGACATGGCCAGCGGTCAAGGATGAGTTGATCAGCGAGGTGAGGTAGGGGAGAAGGTCACCGGAGATGGTCTGGAGAAGGGAGGAGGGGATGGGGTCAAGCGGGCAGGTTGTTGGGCGGCCTGCAGTCACAAGTCGCAGGATCTTATCTGGAGAGAGAGGGGAGAAAGAAGTCAAAGCATAGGGTAGGGCAGTGTGAGCAGGACCAGCAGTGTCATTAGGCTTAACAAACAAGGATCGGATGTCGTCAACCTTCTTTTCAAAGTGGTTGACGAAGTCATCCACAGAGAGAGAGGAGGGGGGGAGGGGGGGGGGAGGATTCAGGAGGGAGGAAAATGTGGCAAAGAGCTTCCTAGGGTTAGAGGCAGATGCTTGGAATTTAGAGTGGTAGAAGGTGGCCTTAGCAGCAGAAACAGATGAAGAAAATGTAGAGAGGAGGGAGTGAAAAGATGCCAGGTCGGCAGGGAATTTAGTTTTCTTCCATTTCCGCTCCGCTGCCCGGAGCTCTGTTCTGTGAGCTCGCAATGAGTCATCAAGCCACGGAGCTGGAGGGGAGGACCGAGCCGGCCGTGAGGATAGGGGACACAGAGAGTCAAAGGATGCAGAAAGGGAGGAGAGGAGGGTTGAGGAGGCAGAATCAGGAGATTGGAGGGAGAAGGATTGAGCAGAGGGAAGAGATGATAGGATGGAAGAGGAGAGAGTAGTGGGAGAGAGAGAGCGAAGGTTGCGGCGGCGCATTACCATCTGTGTAGGGGCAGAGTGAGTAGTGTGGGAGGAGAGTGAGAGAGAAAAGGAAACAAAGTAGTGGTCGGAGACTTGGAGGGGAGTTGCAGTGAGATTAGTAGAGGAGCAGCATCTAGTGAAGATGAGGTCAAGCGTATTGCCTGCCTTGTGAGTAGGGGGGGACGGTGAGAGGGTGAGGTCAAAAGAGGAGAGGAGTGGAAAGAAGGAGGCAGAGAGAAATGAGTCAAATGTGGACATAGGGAGGTTGAAATCCCCCAAAACTGTGAGGGGTGAGCCATCCTCAGGGAAGGAACTTATCAAGGCGTCAAGCTCATTGATGAACTCTCCAAGGGAACCTGGAGGGCGATAGATGACAAGGATATTAAGCTTAAATGGGCTAGTGACTGTGACAGCATGGAATTCAAATGAGGAGATAGACAGATGGGTTAGGGGAAAAATTGAGAATGTCCACTTGGGAGAGATGAGGATTCCTGTACCACCACCCCTCTGACCAGATGCTCTCGGGGTATGCGAGAACACATGGTCAGACGAGGAGAGAGCAGTAGGAGTAGCGGTGTTTTCAGTGGTGATCCATGTTTCCGTCAGCGCCAGGAAGTCGAGGGACTGGAGGTTGGCATAGGCTGGGATGAAGTCAGCTTTGTTGGCAGCAGAACGGCAGTTCCAGAGGCTGCCTGCGACCTGGAACTCCACGTGGGTGGTGCGTGCAGGGACCACCAAATTGGAGAGGCAGCAGCCACGCGGTGTGGTGCGTTTGTGTAGCCTGTGCAGAGAGGAGAGAACAGGGATAGGCAGAGGCATAGTTGACAGGCTGTAGCAAATGGCTACAAAAATGCAGAGGAGATCGGAATGAAATGGGCTAAGCATCTGGGAGTGGAGAGAGCAGGGCCTCCCTCACCAAATCTTCTAGCTCGGAAACTAAAATTGTTTCACTGAACCACCCGAACAAAAACTCTCCCAACTTCCGCCTTTGGAAATCAGAATTGTTGTGAACCACAGCGGTTCAATGTTTAAAGGAGTAGACTCAACCCACTTTGTTCAGCTAGCCAACTATGACTCCATAGCCAACTAGCAGACTAGCATCCAATAACAATAACACACCGTTTAGCGCCAACACTTGGTCACAACAAACCACCAATATTGTGATATCACACTAAACAGATCATTCGTGTCTGTGTCAAGTTCCTTATATGACGCAGCAATGATTAGACGTTGGCTAGCTAGGACAAGTAAATTGTGGTTAGCTACTACAGTACAGCCAAATGGTCATGTTGGGTAGCTAGCAATGGCCACTGTGTCGACTCTGTTTGAAGAACGGCTAGCTAGCTAGCTTCGTGCTACAGCTGGCACGGCCGAGGACACTGCCAAGACACAGTAACTACCCACAACAACCCACGAAGCCTAGCTATGACGCCGTAGCCAACCTGCAAGCTAGCATCCATTAACACACAACTTAGCATCAACACCTGGCCACAACAAACTGCCAAGAGTGTGTCAGCACACCAAACAGACAATTCAAGTCCGTGTCGAGTTCCCTTCACAACGCAGCAAAAAAAAAAAAAATAATAATAATAATAATTAAACGTTGGAACCAGCTCTCCAGCGTTGCTAATCGTTACCAATAGCTACCCGCTAGCTAGCTAGCCTCGTGCCTCGATACTAGTCCACAATTACCTATGGAAAGCTACTACAACCACAATACTAACCTACAATAAATGCAATACCTAACTACAGCTAGCTACCTACCTACGATCTAATACATGGTTAAGCAAAAGTTAAACGTTGGGTAGGAGTACATTACCGTTGGAACCAGCTCTCCAGCGTTGCTAATCGTTACCAATAGCTACCCGCTAGCTAGCTAGCCTCATGCCTCGAAACTAACCCACAAATTACCCACGGAAAGCTACAATAACAACAATACTAACCTACAATAAATACAATACCTAACTACAGCTAACTACCTACCTACGATCTAATACATGGTTAAGCTTTACTCAACACTACATGTAGCTTACCCCTACTTACCTACTTACCTCCAGCCAGAGAAAAACACGTCCTCTCCCGTCCTCTCCCGTCCCGTAGTCCCCGTAGGTTGTTGTCCATGGTACTGTATGGAGGGAGGAGGGGGGGGGGGGTTAAAGTGTTATTAAAAATGAACTAGTGTCAATGTTGATTAATCACATATCAAAATCCTGCAATAAAGAGGGTTCTGTCTCTAATGTGTCTATGTTTCTGTGTTGTATTCTCAAATGAACATTTCATTTGAGAATACAGTTGTAAGATGTCTAGGTGTAAGATATCCAATCAGTTTTATTTGATGGTCTCTCTCAGTATATCAGCTATGAGAATCCATTTAGCAGCTTATCATATGGCATGCATCGCCAATGCAGCCATAGACCTACAGTATGATGTCATTACTTGCTTTATGGGCATCTGTCATCTGAAGCAGGGAATGGCTAAACTCACATATTGTTTACGTGTTGAGCTATATGTTCTCAATTTTAAATGATACCACTAGACAATGTATATGAGGCAAACCATATACCAGATTTGTACATGCCTTTTAAATGCTGACATATAAAATGTAGTCCAAATCCAACCCTTGTAATTTAGGTACAGAATGAAAAGAAGGAGATGAAAATTAGGCTCTAGGAGATGAGCATTACAGGTAACATTTTATGAGGTTCATTTAATTTATTTCATTCATTTTAGCAATCTTCCCATAGATAGAGAGCACATGGTTGCTCTATGTATCACTGACCTTGGATAAGCTAGCGACTGGGCTAACACAGCTAACCTTTTAGATCAATAATATGCTGTTTTTATTAACATTTTGTTGGCTTTATAATCATGAGAGAAATTGAACTAGCTAGTAGCTAGCTAGTTAGGTAGTTATACCTAGGTAGCTTACAAGGTTAGCTGACTTTTCTCAAAACAAACCTTGTGGCTAGCTACTTGTCCCTCATGCTAGCCTTTACAGACAAATATAACTTTACGATGAAACGATAGCTAAATAGCTAGCTATTGGATTATAGATTTCAAGGTTGTTATTTTGCCTGTTAATCTAGCTGGTTAGCTAGATGAATAGCAATTACATCTAGCCAACTGGTAACTATGAAGCTAAATGTTTGCTAAATCTATCTAGTTATCTTGTAGTGTCTGCATTGCCATTGTTGGGCTGGAAGCAGGTTAAGTGTGTACAGGGCATTTTAGTACAGCTGTAGCAGTCAACAGGCAATAACAAGCTATAGGACATGAAATAATTCATGTTTTAACCTGTTTTTCTGGAATTTGTCTTTCAGCATACAGCTGCTCTCCACCACCAGTATATGGAGATGATCAAGGGTGAACAAACAACACGTCAGGTATTTTGTCTCTGTACTTTGAGGTTATTTCTTGAACTTGGGGGTCAATTAATGTTGTTACTGGTATGCAAGGTTTTAATGTATTTTCTTTTTTTGTCTGCTTTCCTCCTTTACAGCTTTAATTGTCTGGAGCCTGGTGTTGTTGTGGCCAATGAGCTTTCACTCAGATGGAAACAGGTTTCAGCTGCTGTGCAATGTTGATGTCCTTCCTCTCAGAGATGCGAAAGCATTCCTCGGACTGGACACAACCCGGCAAACATATATTCTTGAGAAGATCAGGACTTTTGCAATGAAAAGGCAATGGACATTACATGTCCTGCTCCAATGGGCAGGACAGAAATTTGCTCTCAGGCTAGATTCCTATGTTCATACCATAACATGACCTTAACCAAAGTTAGTCAAAGGATATTATGATATAGGCCTAGGTCTAGATAGTGTTTTTATTTAAGCCCTTATGTGTGTGTGTGTGTGTTACGTTTTTCCTAATTGTAGGCTACTACCTTTAGCACTTGAAGTTAGTAAACTATGTTATTGTTGAAATCTTTTCTTAGTATTTTAACCTCTATGAGATCGGTGTCCCATATATAGGACGGTTGAGCTAACGTGCGCTAATGTGATTAGCATGACTTTTGTAAGTAACAGCCAACTTTCCAGGACATAGACATTTCATATATGGGCAGAAAGCTTAAATTCTTGTTAATCTAACTGCATTCCAATTTACAGTAGCTATTACAGTGGAAAAATACCATGCTATTGTTTGAGGAGAGTGCACAGCAACAAAAAACGTATCATGGCAACTGGTTTGATACATTCACCTCTGAAGGTAAATAATGTACTTACATTCAGTAATCTTGCTCTGATTTGTCATCCTGAGGGTCCCAGAGATAAAATGTAGCATAGTTTTGTTTGATAAAATCATTTTTTATATTCAAATGTAGGAACTGGATTCTACAGTTTGAACCTTTGCTGTCTCTGGCTACACACCCACCCCACCCGGCCATCTAGATGTGTGAAAGTTAGTGTATAAGCTAATGATCCATCATGTATGACATTCCTGGGAGTGTGTAAACTTACATTTTGAAATTACCATATCATTTTTGTATGTTCTCTATAGTTATGTACTTGAAAGTGTATCAACTGACCAATTCGGCACATTTGTGCAGACTT
The DNA here is from genome assembly GCF_964263955.1 of Coregonus lavaretus. NCBI lineage: Eukaryota > Metazoa > Chordata > Actinopteri > Salmoniformes > Salmonidae > Coregonus > Coregonus lavaretus. Next base: position 25,463,663 of record NC_140021.1, read on the forward strand.
GATACAAAATAGTCCAGTATTGCAACGCTTCACTGGATCAATCTTAAACTTTGCACACTCACTGCAGCCATCGAGTGGCCAAAATCTAAATTGTGCCTAATCTGCAATATTATATTGTGGCCTTTCTCTTGCATTTCAAATATTATGAAAAATAAAATAAATAAAAAATGCATGTTTTCTTGTTTGTATTATCTTTTACCAGATGTAATGTGTTATATTCTCCTACATTACTTTCACATTTCCACAAACTTCAAAGTGTTTCCGTTCAAATGGTATCAATAATATCCATATCCTTGCTTCAGGTCCTGAGCTACAGGCAGTTAGATTTGGGTATGTCATTTTAGGCAAAAATTGAAAAAGATGTTCTGATCTTTAAGAGGTTTTAACCACTACCTCACTGCTTCAGTACATGACCACATTCACATGTTCCAAATTGAATTTGTTAAGAGATGGGTGGGTCTAAGGCTTTAGATGGTGTGAATGATGCTAAATAGGCATAAACAAAGAGCAGCACTGTAGCTGTTCAATGTGAAAGGTTATCTTTATTATACAACAGTAGGCAGTTTAATACTCTAAATGGTTTGCTGATAGGGTAACTTGGTGAGATATTCAGAGAATCCATTTAGGCAATTCGGTGAAAGTATTCCTTTTTTAAATATATGTTTCCCAAGGATTAATGTAGAGCAAGTGTAAATATCAGCAAAATGTTTGAATGCCTTTTTCTCCTAAATGGTATTATACATTTATCAACATTTTAAAGCAGTATTACTTTCCCATGTTTCCTCCAACTACAGTGTATGATATGCCATTTTGAAGCTCTGAGTCTGTACCTTAATCATATATATATATATATATTTACAGTTTTGGAACATATGACCGAAAAGAGATGGTGGGTCACATTTTAGTTGAGGACATTAACACTGGCATTGGGTCACTTAGTTGGGTTGTTTTCTTTAAAAAGAGCCAGGTTAGGTTGTTGATACTGGGTTATTGAGATATGACTCAGTGGGTCAGATCAGAAGACTGGAGGTGTGGCGTAGTAGGGATGTGGCTTTATAGTTAAATTTGGCCACCTGTGAGAGTAAATATCATTCCTCTTTATCTATTCTGTTGTATTGTTGTCACATGTTATGTTTGAACACTGATACTTGTGCAGTTTGTGAAATATTTGTTCTTTTTGAACTTTTTACTGACATGATTTGTTCATTTTAGTTGTTTGTTTGACCAACCTCTTCCTCTTTGGTTTGACCCGCAATGTATTCTACAACAGGATTAATACTCACTCTTCCGATGACTCCTAGTCCGGAGATGTTCACTGACCAACAACTGTCTTTTATAAATGCACGCAGGGAAAATCGATCATGCTGCAGGCAGCATAGAAAATAAAAATACATATTGGGTACTAATAATTGATCGCATGGTGCAAGAATGAATGCAGTTAATTGATTATTGAATGTTATGATGGACACAGCTTTGTAGAATGAAAACATACACAGCCTCTGCAACAACAAAACAATTGAACTCGAGAACATATCATTTGGGGTGCTGCAGTTTACTAATGATATTGTGCTTATCACCCTTAAGGCAGTCAAGCAATGCATTCTGGTAAAGGTAATTCACAATTTATTCTGGTTGCGGCCACAACTAGACCTTGTTTCAAATGTATGGTCAAAATCCATAATCAAGCCTATCCCCAAATCATCCAAAAATGACCATAAAATCCCATTGTACTATAGAGGGATAAGTCTCATTAGCACTGTATGTAAATTGTATTATTGTATTCTAAATAACAGGCTCTCCCACTATCTAGAACTGTCTGGTCAGCTTGCTGATGAACAGAATGGCTGTAGGAAAGCCAGAGCGTGTATAGACCATATATATACTGTCTCCACAGAGAGAAAACCAACTTTTGCCTGTTTTATTGATTTTCAGAAGGCTTTCGATTGGGTGAATAGAGACCTCCTTGCTTTTAGACTAATTAAAATGGGAATTGATGGAAGATTCTATGATGCCATCAAAGCTCTTTTTCTGGCTCTATTTGCCTGTGTTCAGGTCAATGACCTCAGGACTGGCTGGTTTCCAACCTCTTACGGTGTAAAGCATGGAGACGTACTCTCACCCACTTCATTTACAGTATATGTTAATGATTTTACCCAACAAATCAAACATGCTAAACTTGAAGTTGAAGTTGCGGATATATTCCTGGGTGTCTTTTTGTATGCTGATGACATAGATCTCCTTGCCGAGACCGAAGATGACCTCCAGAATATGTTGAATATTGTTAACCTATGGTGTACTAAATGGAGAGTAGTGATAAATCAAGAGAAGACCCAGATTGTTAATTTCAGAAAGAAGGGCGTGCAGAGAAGTGCACAAAACTTTTAAACTATAAACACTCCACAAACTATAAATACCTTGGTTTCACTCTGGATGAACACATGACCTTTGAAGATGGCATTAGATCACTGGCAGATTCTGCAGGTAGAGCCTTGGGGTCAGTGTTAAACAAAATGAACATATGTAAGGACCTTGGTTACTGTACTTATTCTCAGCTTTATAAATCCTGTGTGTTTCCAGTGATGGACTATGCTGCTGGGGTATGGGGATCCAAAGTGTGTACTAATTGTAAAAATGTTCAAAACTGTGCAATCTGCTGCTTGCTTGCTGTGCACAAACTGACTCCAAACCTGGCCATCTGTGGAGATATGGGTTGGGAACTATGTGTGGTTAGGTAAAAAGGGGACATGTACGTCTATGGAGCAGACTAATAAATATGCCACAACACAGAATCACAAAAAAACTGTTTGACTGGGACCTAATTCATAACTATCCGTGGGTTATTTACGTTTACTTTTCTGATCCACAAGGAAAAATGGTCAGTGGATGTTTGGTTTAAACCTAAACTTAGAATATACACTCTCATCAAAGAGAACTACACCCCTGAACCATTATGTCCGCCTGAACCTAACAAAAAGCCAAAGGTTAGTTTGTGGAAAACTCATATCCGGCACCCTCCCTCTGGCTATAGAGATGTGTAGATTTAACAGTCCTGTGTAGCTCAGTTGGTAGAGCATGGCATTTGCAATGCCAGGGTTGTGGGTTTGATTCCCACGGGGGGCCAGTATGAAAATGTATGCACTCACTAACTGTAAGTCTGCTAAATGACAAAAATGTAATGTAAATGTGTTGTTGTTGTTTATCGCACTGCTTTGCTTAATCTTGGCCAGGTCGCAGTTGTAAATGAGAACTTGTTCGCAACTGGCTTACCTGGTTAAATAAAGGTGAAGTAAAATAAAATTAAATAAATACAGAAGATAGCCCTATTTGGTAAAATACACTACTAAAGGACACCAATAAGAAGAGACCTGCCTGGTACAAGAAACACGAACAAAGACATTAGACCGGTGGAACGGATGTCCTTTGGAGTCCAAATGTGAGATTTTTGGTTCCAACCGTCGTGCCGTTGTGAGATGCGGTGTTGGTGAACGGATGATCTCCACATGTGTAGTTCCCACCGTAAAGCATGGAGGAGGTGTTATGGTGTGGGGGGTGCTTTGCTGGTGACACTGTCTGTGATTTATTTAGAATTCAAGGCACAAGTAACCAGCATGGCTACCACAGCATTCTGCAGTGATACGCCATCCCATCTGGTTTGGGCTTAGTGGGACTATAATTTCTTTTTCAAGAGGACCCAACACACCTCCAGGCTATGTAAGGGCTATTTACCAAGAAGGAGAGGCATGGAGTGCTGCATCAGATGACCTGGCCTATACAATGGTTTGGGATGAGTCGGACGGCAGAGTGAAGGAAAAGCAGCCAACAAGTGCTCAGCATATGAGGGAACTCCTTCAAGACTATTAGAAAAGTATTCCAGGTGTAGCTGGTTGAGAGAATGCCAAGAGTGTGCAAAGCTGTCATCAAGGCAAAGGGTGGCTACTTTGAAGAATCTCAAATACAAAATCCATTTTGATTTGTTTAACACTTTTTAGGTTACTACGTGATTCCATATATGGTATTTCATAGTTTTGAAGTCTTCACTATTAATGTACAATGTAGAAAATAGTAAAAAATTAAGAAAAACCCTGGAATGAGTAGGTGTGTCCAAACTTTTGACTGGTACTGTAAGTGTTCAGACGCTTTACTCAGTACTTTGTTGAAGCACCTTTGTCAGCGATTACAGTCTTGAGTCTTCTTGGGTATGACGCTACAAGCTTGACACACTTGCATTTGGGGAGTCTCTTCATTCTTCTCTGAAGATCCTCTCAAGCTCTGTCAGGTTGGATGGGGAGCGTCACTGAACAGCTATTTTCAGGTCTCTCAAGAGATGTTCGATCGGGTTCAAGTCCGGGCTCTGGCTGGGTCACTCAAGGACATTCAAAAACTTGTCCCGAAGCCAATCCTGCATTGTGTTGGCTGTGTGCTTAGGGTCGTTGTCTTGTTGGAAGGTGATCCCTCATTACTTTGCTCCGTTCATCTTTCCCTCGATCCTGACTAGTGTCGCAGTCCCAGCCGCTGAAAAACATCCCCACAACATGATGCTACCATCCCATCTGGGCATTCTTCACCGTATGGGTGGTGCCAGGTTTCTTCCAGAGGTTCATTTTGGTTTCATCAGACCAGAGAATCTTGTTTCTCATGGTCTGAGTCCTTTAGGTGCCTTTTGGCAAACTCCAAGTGGGTTGTCATGTGCCTGTTACTGAGGAGTGGCTTCCGTCTGGCCACTCTACAATAAAGGCCTGATTGGTGGAGTGCTGCAGAGATGGTTGTCCTTCAGGAAAGGTTCTCCCATCTCCACAGAGGAACTCTGGAGCTCTGTCAGATTGACCATCGGGTTCTTGGTCACCTCCCTGACCAAGGCCCTTCTCCCCCGATTGCTCAGTTTGGCTGGACAGCCAGTTCTAGGAAGAGTCTTGATGGTTCCAAACTTCTTCCATTTAAGAATAATGGAGGCCACTGTGTTCTTGGGGACCTTCAATGCTGCAGACATTTTTTGGTACCTTTCCTCAGATCTGTGCCTCTACACAATCCTGTCTCGGAGCACTATGGACTATTCCTTCGACCTGATGGCTTGGTTTTTGCTCTGACATGCGCTGTCAACTGTGGGACCTTATATAGACAGGTGTGTGACTTTCCAAATCATGTCCAATCAATTGAATTTACCACAGGTGGAATCAAATCAAGTTGTAGAAACATCTCAAGGATGATCAATGGAAACAGGATGCAACTGAGCTCAATTTCGAGACTCATTCGCAAAGGGTCTGAATGCTTACATAAATAAGGCATTTGTTTTTTTTATATACATTTGCAAACATTTCAAAAAAACTGTTTTCACTTTGTGATTATGGGGTATTGTGTGTAGATTGATTAGGGAAATGTGTTATTTAATCCATTTTAGAATAAGGCTGTAACGTAACAAAATTTGGAAAAAGTCAAGGCGTCTAAAAACTTTCCGAATGCCTTGTGTATTGAGACTAAGTGACAAAAATAATGTAAAAAAAACTAACAAATGTTTCCTGAACTTTCTTATATCTCTCAAATATAGGGTAAACACTATATGTTGTTCCTTCTAATTGCAGTAAAGACACAATTTTCATAAAATAATTATGCTATATATTTATTTGATACTTCAAGGGGTCTTAAAATTCAAAATCAAATAACAAAATGATTCTTGGTATGACTCTCTTAAAACAATTCCATATACAGTTGAAGTCAGAAGTTTACATACACTTAGGTTGGAGTCATTAAAACTCGTTTTTCAACCACTCCACAAATTTCTTGTTAACAAATTATAGTTTTTGCAAGTCGGTTAGGACATCTACTGTACTCAACACTGTTGTGGATGCTCTATCTGTTTTAAAAACCTTCACTGTCATTTTCCGACAGACAATCATTTTGTCATGAACATTGTCTGCTAAACCCCACCTCCGGGCCTAAGAAACAACAGGGTTTAATGAATAGCAGGACACATTCACTCACTCACACTCTTTTTCACAAACACACACACACACGAGCGTGCATGAACAAACACATGCTCTCTCTCTCTCTCTCTCTCTCTCTCTCTCTCTCTCTCTCTCTCTCTCTCTCTCTCTCTCTCTCTCTCTCTCTCTCTCTCTCTCTCTCTCTTTCTCTATCACTCTCTCTCACACAAAAACACAAACCGCACAGCATACACAGCATACACGCACACACACACACACACTAAGATAATCCATGTAATGTATTTCTACCTGAGTTGATTCAGGTCACAGGGTTACCTGGCACCTCTGGCAAACTGTATTCTTTTACATTCTAATATTGTCATGACCATTTCCATTTTCACTTGGCTGGCTGTTGGTACAGGTCAGTCAGAGGACTCTGCTCAGGGACAGGATGGTTTAGCTGTTGATGATGCATGATGAAGGATGAGTTTTCACTCTATTAACTCGTACACCCAAGGTTACTTCACCAACCCTTTCCTTTTCCAGTCACTCTCAATGGTCTGTGTTTTTATAGTAATGTTTCCCAAACTGTGAATCTGTGGTCTAGTTGGGTGATGGGACGACTGTGACAATTATGATATAGGGCTTAATGTATGAGTTTTTCCTCCATTGACACATACATCAAAGTTACTTCACCAACCCTGCCTTTTCCTGTCACTCAGTCTCCTTGCTGTCTCTACACCAGCCTTTCCCAAAACTGTGGGTGACGTTAGTCCAGGTGGGTGGCGGGATGCCTATGACATTTTTGACACATACATCAAAGTTACTTCACCAAATATTCCCTTTCCATTCACTCACATTGCTCTCTATCTCACTCTTTAAATCAGTGCTCTCCAAACTGTGGGTGATGGTGGTCCAGGTGGGTCATGGAATAAGTTATGAATATTGCCATCCAGGCCTAAAAATTTAGGCCGTGAAGTTCATAGATTGACATAAAAAGATTGATTTTCTCACTTTGCATATTTTCCTATTAGCTGATGTAACATCTATACCTTAATTTCACTCTCCATTCTTCTTTTCATTATCTCACATTTATCTTTCTCTTTCACGCTCCTGGTTCTATTCTCTCTCTCTCTCTCTCTCTCTCTCTCTCTCTCTCTCTCTCTCTCTCTCTCTCTCTCTCTCTCTCTCTCTCTCTCTCTCTCTCTCTCTCTCGTTCTCCCTCTCGCTCTCTCTCTCTCACCCTCTTTATTTCATTCTCTCTCAAATTTTTCTCCCAGGATTCACCTGTGCTGCTCAGGCCATAAAATAGAGCTCCAAAATAAATAGAAGTCAAAGTACAAATTACACTCGTGGCATTAGTGGAAAAGACATTAGCCTGAAGGTCATAAGAGAACAGATTAAGGCATCCTATTGTTAGCGAATTGTTAGTGAATATATGTTTTTATCCCATAATGTTAAAAGGTATACAAATATATTTAATGAGTGTAAAAGCATGATAAATCAAAGTTGACATCGGTTAACAAGGTCAAGATGTCCCAGAATAATACATTCCTAGTTTGTGTTCCAAATGCAACTCTAGTCCCTATATAGTGCACTATTTTTGACCAGGGCCCTATGGATATGCTGCCATTTGGGATGCAGCACTTGTCTGGAGATGAATCAAATGTTTGGTTTTTCATTGTGTTCCATAATCTTTCCTTTTACTTTATTAGTACTGCCAGCTCCAGTATGTTACTTGAGTGATAAAATGACACAGCGGACCGAAGGCTACAGTTAAAAAATATGACAGCTTTGCACACTCTTGGCATTCTCTCAACCAGCTTCACCTGGAATGCTTTTCCAACAGTCTTGAAGGAATTCCAACATATGCTGAGCACTTGTTGGCTGCTTTTCCTTCACTCTGCTTTCCGACTCATCCCAAACCATCTCAATTGGGTTGAGGTCGGGGGATTGTGGAGGCCAGGTCATCTGATGCAGCACTCCATCACTCTCCTTCTTGGTAAAATAGACCTTACACAGCCTGGAGGTGTGTTGGGTCATTGTCCTGTTGAAAAAGAAATGATAGTCCCACTATGCCCAAACCAGATGGGATGGCGTATCGCTGCAGAATGCTGTGCCTTGAATTCTAAATAAATCACAGACAGTGTCACCACCAAAGCACCCCCACACCATTACACCTCCTCCTCCATGCTTTACGTTGGGTACCACACATGTGGATATCATCCATTCACCCACACCGCGTCTCAGAAAGACACGGCGGTTGGAACAAAAATCTCCAATTTGGACTCCAGACCAAAGGACAAATTTCCACCGGTCTAATGTCCATTGCTTGTGTTTATTGTCCCAAGCAGGCTCTTCTTCTTAGTGGTGTCCTTTAGTAGTGTTTTTTTTTGCAGCAATTCGACCACGAAGGCCTGATTCACACAGTCCCCTCTGAACAGTTGATGTTGAGATGTGTCTGTGACTTGAACTCTGTGAAGCATTTATTTGGGCTGCAATTTCTGAGGCTGGTAACTCTAATGAACATATTCTCTGCAGCAGAGGTGACTCTGGGTCTTCCATTCCTGTGGCGGTCCTCATGAGAGCCAGTTTCATCATAGCGCTTGATGGTTTTTGCGACTGCACTTGAAGAAACGTTCAAAATATTCTGTATTTACATTTACATTTTAGTCATTTAGCAGACGCTCTTATCCAGAGCGACTTACAGTTGTTGTTGTTTTTTTATACTGGCCCCCCGTGGGATTCGAACCCACATTTACATTTACATTTTAGTCATTTAGCAGACGCTCTTATCCAGAGCGACTTACAGTTAGTGAATACATATTTTTTTATACTGGCCCCCCGTGGGAATCGAACCCACAACCCTGGCGTTGCAAACGCCATGCTCTATCAACTGAGCTACATCCCTGCCGGCCATTCCCTCCCCTACCATGGACGACGCTGGGCCAATTGTGCGCCGCCCATGAGTCTCCCGGTCGCGACAGAGCCTGGATTCGAACCAGGATCTCTAGTGGCACAGTTAGCACTGCGATGCGGCGCCTTAGACCACTGCGCCACTCAGTATTGACTGACCTTCATGTCTTAAAGTAATGATGGACTGTTGTTTCTCTTTGCTTATTTGAGCTGTTCTTGCATATTATGGACTTGGTCTTTTACCAAATAGGGCTATCTTCTGTACACTCCCCCCACCTTGTCACAACACAACTGATTGGCTCAAACGCATTCATTAACTTTTAAGAAGGCACACCTGTTAATTGAAATGTATTCCAGGTGACTACCTCATGAAGCTGGTTGAGAGAATGCCAAGAGCATGCAAAGCTGTCATCAAGGTAAAGGGTGGCTATTTGAAGAATTAGTTTAACACTTTTTTGGTTACTACATGATTCCATATGTGTTATTTCATAGTTTTATGTCTTCACTATTATTCTGCAATGTAAAAAATAGTAAAAATAATGAAAAACACTTAAATGAGTAGGTTTGTCCAAACTTTTGACTTTTAGTGAATGGTTTTCGAATGTCGTCAAACACTTCCGTTTTTTGTTTAACTTTATAATACACAAAATCCAACGATATGCAGCAGTCATCCAGTTTGTTATTGGAGGTGAATATGATGCTTTCCAATTGATGGCTATAATTTTTTGACCTGGATTACAAAACTTTCTCTGATATTGATCACCCATATTTAAATTTCCCAACAGACATAATCGTGGAGATGGATGGATATCAATTCCTAGACAATGAAATGATAGCACATACATTATCGCAAAATGGTGTCAGTTTATCACAGGACAACAGCATATGTTTATGTCTTAGGTTTTAGGAGCAGATATTACAATTTTCACAGGTCTGTGACCAATGGTTCTCCTCAATTTCTTTCTGAAGATATGTTGCCCATTTGTTCCTTATAGGTTCTGAACCATCAGGAAATGTCAATCAACCCTTGATATAACTTGGCAATCAACTTGTTTGGCGTAGCAGCTTATTTCAGAACTTTGTCTATGCTAGATGTCTTAGGTTCTTCCTGATTCTGTTGAAGCAATTTAATAAGATTCATGAGTTGTAAGAACATAAAGAAATTGGCCTTGGATAATCCAAATGTTTCTTATAATTGACTGAATGACACTAGAGATCCATTATAGTACACATGTTCAATATTCATGATCAGTGGCGGCTCCTGAAAAAATTCTCAGGGGGGGCAATTTTTCTGATGATTTAGGTGACCTACACACATTTAAAAAAAGATATGTCCAGCAACAACATGAAGACAGGGGCAGCATATAAGTCAATACCAGAAGCATTTATTGACTGATCTCAAAAGTGTTGGCTTACAAAAGCAAAATAAGTTATCACAGTAAAAATAATCAAGGGTGTTCTTTCACATTCCTCAACACTGCATAAACAATATGCATTTCCATAAAACACCTCATCTAATTGTGCCACAAAGTTGACAAGTCCAAGAAAAATACCAGGGTTGGTGGAGCCCTCAGTTTCATCTTTGCCTCGCAAAGCTAACTCAAACACTCCGCAAAACTTCACACACTGGATTAGCCGGCTGAGGATGTGGCGGTTCTTGCTAACCTCATCGTTGTGGCGGCGGACAGCTAGCCTGTATCCCTCATCCAGTTGAGTGGCAATGTTCACTCTCCCCAAAGCAGACAATCTCAAACAGCTATCCATGTGGGTCTTTGACAGCTCATGTTTCTTAATCTTTTCTGAAAGATGGTGCATGTCCGTTACACCAGTCGCTGTCCAAGCGGTGCTGTCTGCCGTGCCGCCTTCAGGGTGAAAGAGTAAGCAGGGGTAGCAGAAGACTGCATTAGCTACATCGCAGCCTGCTAGCCAGGTTTTTCGTTCGTACCAATTTTTGGAAAATCCTCGGGTGTAGGACTTTCCCCCTTTAGTAGAAACCTGTTGAATTATTAAATTTGGTCTGGGAGGTCCTAATTGTTTCGTTGCCATTTTATCTTGATTTGTTCGCCGACAAAAAGGAACTTCTTTCAAAGAGACAATCGAGTTGCACTGAATGCTAGCCATCTTGACAGTAGTACGTGAATTGATTGACGCTGCTACCCGCTCTTTTCTTAGTTACGTTCATGGTTATGTTACGTATGACGAAAGCGCGTAAATGCAAGCCCTCCCGGAACCCATAGAGATTGTATTGAAAGCTCTGATATTTGAAAAAAATTGATTTTACATGAGAGTCTATGAGAGACTTCTGGGGCGATTTTCAACCTGACTGAAATCGCCCCAAAAGGTGCGGGGCCATTTGAAGCACGACTTTAGCCTGATTGGACATTTAGTGGCAGATCAGACGTCTAGATTAGAACACTGATAACTACTGTTGCCGTGATATAATTGATTAGAAAAAAAATCCCTTCCTTTTCCCATTTGGCAGTGCGTCGCCCATATCGCCCTAATGAACACACCGCCCCTGTTCATGATGTCACTTTGGAACCAGGACTTTAAAAGTGTTGTCATTAAACACTGGATGTAAGGTTGGGTTATTCCAAATAGGGTTGCCTGGAAATATTGGTTCTTTACACCATGATTGGATTGTCTGTTTTTTCTTCAACGCCTTGGACCCGAAGTAGTGAACATATTTTAGATCATAAGGTATTACATTTGCGGCTTTGATACTCCTCCATGCACATGGGTAGACTGCTGTGCATTGTTTAAGTGATGGTAGTTGTGCGGCCCAGCAATACCTCTTCATATGAGGAGTCCAAGACCTCCAGCTTTATAGGGTAAGTGTAAAACAGTCAATTTGACTCTTGAGGTCTTTCCATTCCAAAGAAAGTTGGAGAGCAGGCCATTTATTTTATTTAAAAAGTTTGATGGAATTGAAACTGTCAGGGCCTGTAATAAATACATCAACCTTGGTAATATATTCATTTTGATTATGTTGACCCTACCTAACATAGAAATAGGGAGAGATCTCCATCTCTGAACATCGGATTCAATCTTATCCATTAAAGAAAAATAATTGATTTTATATGCCTCATCCAGATTGCCTGGTATCAGTACACCCAGGTATTTCATATGTGTCTTTGTCCATTTCCACTTAAATGTACTTTCTAAGCTTGACAAGTCATAATTAGAAATGGGCATGTTTCAGTTTTCTCCCAATTCACTTTGAATCTTGATACAGCACCATATGTGTCTAACAGTAGTAAAATAAATGATAGAGAATGTTCAGGTTCAGATAAATAAAGTAAAATGTAATCTACATACAATGATATCACATGTTGATCTCCACCAATATCTATGCCCCGGATTGAGCCATGAGTTATAATTATTGATGCAAGGGTTCTGTGGCTAAAGAAAATAAATATCTAGACAAAGGGCATCCCCGTCTTGTCCCTCTTGATAACTTATATTATTCATAGATCTTTCCATGCTTTGTGGGGATCTGTCCATGCTTTGTGTAGATGCTTTGGAGGATTTTTACAATACCTCAATCCAGGAAATAAATACTGGACCAAAACCAGACTTTTTTTAAGACAGCCATCAAATATGCCCATTCTACCCCATCGACTGCTTTTTCAGCATTTATTGATACTGCCACTTTTGGAGCGTTCAAGTTATTAGTATGATGGATTATATTGAAAAAATGGCGGAGATTGTCTGAAGACATCCTGTTCCGAATAAACCCTGTTTGATATGAGTGAATCAACTTTTGTATTACTGTTTCTATGTGAAAAGCCAATACCTTAGCAATGATTTTGAGGGATACTGGGAGGAATGATCCACATGAAAATTGAACTTTATCTTTATTTTTAAGTAGGGTGATTTTATCCAAACATAATGACTCAGGACATTTATTTTTCTCTAGAGCTGTTGTGAGCATAAGTAACATAGGCTTTAGTGAGTTGGGTCAAAAGTGTCTAGAAAATTCCACTGGGAATCCATCATTACCAGGAGATTTCCCATTTTGTAGATTATTGATGTCCTCCAACAATTCACCTGGGGTAATGTTTCTATCCATATTAATTTTCTCTGGTTCACTTATAATTGGTAAAATGACCTTATTAAAGAAATTGTCTACATCCTGCTTTAAAGTTTTGTTTTTGGATGGATACAGTTTGTGCAACAAAAAAAACAACGTAAAGACTGAGTTGATTTCAGAAGGATCCATTGTTATCCATCTGGGATTTGAATGCTATGGATGGTATGTTCCTCTTCCACTTAATTGATTTGCAAAGCAAGCATTTTCCCTGCACTTTCACCTTGCTCAGCATATTGTTGCTTGGATTTCATGGCAGCAATCTCTGCAGATAGGGTGTTTATTGAGTTATGTTAAAGATTCAACCTGTTGAAGGGTGTTAGCTCAATTGGTAGAGCATGGCGCTTGTAAGGCCAGGGTAGTAGGTTTGAACCCCGGGACCACCCATACGTAAAAATGTATGCACACATGACTGTAAGTCGCTTTGGATAAAAGCGTCTGCTAAATGGCATATTATTGTATCTAAACTTTGTTTTAGTATTTCTAATTCATTATAGGTGTTATTTTTCTTATGTGAAGAGTAAGACATGATACAACATATATGCTTTAAGAGCTTCCCAGACAACAGTTGGGCATACTTCATTATCTACATTTGTTTCCAAAAACATGTTTATCTGTGTGTTGAGATATTGTATGAGGTAAACTCCTTATCTCCAAGCAATATTGTGTTGAATCGCCATGTCTTTGCTATTGGCATAGGAAGTTTGAGTTTTAACATGAAGGACAATGGGCTATGGTCCATAATTATTCTAGGAAGGTATTTACATTGATAAACACAGTCAATTAAAGAAATGTTCATAATAAAAATAGTAAATTATTGTATATGAGTTGTGGACATGAGAGTAGTACAACGCTGTGTACTACTCCCTTCACAGAACAGCGCAAACTGGCTCTAACCAGAATAGAAAGAGGAGTGGGAGGCCCCGGTGCACAACTGAGCAAGAGGACAAATATATTAGAGTGTCTAGTTTGAGAAACAGGCGCCTCAAAGGTCCTCAACTGGCAGCTTCATTAAATAGTACCTGCAAAACACCAGTCTCAATGTCAACAGTGAAGAAGCGCCTCCGGGATGCTGACCTTCTAGGCAGAGTTGCAAAGAAAAAGCCATATCTCAGACTGCCCATCTTTATGTTTTATTTTTATTGGCCAGTCTGAGATATGGCTTTTCTGGTCAATTTTATGTTATTTTAATGGACAAAAAAAAATGCATTTCTTTCGAAAACAAGGACATTTCTAAGTGACCCCAAACTTTTGAACGGTAATCTATCTCCACAGTTCACATAGACCGATCTCTTAGATTGTGTGGTTTAAAAACTTAGTCATGTTAGGAATATAATATTCCCGTTACATTGAGATAGTCATTAATAAACTTTGGGTCGTCTTCATTTGGGCAATAACAGTTCAGTTAAGGGACTTTTTCTTGTGCCAGATTTCCTTTTACCATTATGAAACTTCCATTTGGGTCTTTAGTAATTTCTGTAGACTTAAATTGAGCATTTTTCTATCAATGAGAATTGATACTCATCTGGATTTTGAGGAGTAGGTGGAGGGGAATGCCAACCCATCCCAAGCTCGCCCAAACCTTTCACTTTCTATTGCTGATAGATGAGTTTCTTGTTAAAAAAATCTGCATATCCAATAGTCATCAAAATGTTACTCATTTAGACAGATCGCCTGGATGGTGCTGTGATTGTCTTTTCAATAGGCGTGTGAGTGAAGGCATTAACAACACATACCTTTCTCTTTTGTTTCTTTGATGTTGTTGGGGTATAATAGTACATCGTTCACCTCATTTCAGTAGCCTAAACAGTTAAATAGTCCAGTGCCTCATTTGTCGAACATCGTCTGTAGAGAGGCTGTTTATTTTGCTGATTTCAGTGTGATGTCACTTTCCTTTCACTTGACCCATAGTTGTGCTGGGTACACCAAAGAGAACGGGATTCATTTTTCCCATAGCCTTTTCTTTATGGGGTCGAATTCTCTTCGTTTCATGTAGAGGTCACTGCTTATGTTGGCATTGATGTAGATCCGATAGCCCTCATACATCAAAGGTCCGACTCCTGACTTTTTGGCTTGGATGGCCAGTCATAGAACTTTATAATTGTCTCCAGTGTTAACCTAGGTTCAGCCTCATCCAATGTTTTGTGGATGGCTAATCAATGCTTTATACTTTCAGATTGGACAACATACAGTTGAAGTCGGAAGTTTACATACACTTAGGTTGGAGTCATTAAACCTCGTTTTCCAACCACTCCACAAATTTCTTGTTAACAAACTATAGTTTTGGCAAGTCGGTTAGGACATCTACTTTGTGCATGACACAAGTCATTTTTACAACAATTGTTTACAGACAGATTATTGCACTTATAATTCACTGTATCACAATTCCAGTGGGTCAGAGGTTTACATACACTACGTTGACGGTGCCTTTAAACAGCTTGGAAAATTCCAGAAAATGATGTCATGGCTATAGAAGCTTCTGATAGGCAAATTGACATCATTTGAGTCAATTGGAGGTATACCTGTGGATGTATTTCAAGGCATACATTCAAAATCAGTGCCTTTTTGCTTGACATCATGGGAAAATCAAAAGAAATCAGCCAAGACCTCAGAAAAAAAATTGTAGACCTCCACAAGTCTGGTTCAACCTTGGGAGCAATTTCCAAATGCCTGAAGGTACCACATTCATCTGTACAAACAATAGTATGCAAGTATAAACACCATGGGACCACGCAGCCGTCATACCGCTCAGGAAGGAGATGCGTTCTGTCTCCTGGAGATGAACGTACTTTGGTGCGAAAAATGCAAATCAATCCCAGAAAAACAGCAAAGGACCTTTTTTTTTTTTTTTTTATTATTATTTTTTTTTTTCACCTTTATTTAACCAGGTAAGCCAGTTGAGAACAGGTTCTCATTTACAACTGCGACCTGGCCAAGATAAAGCAAAGTAGTGCAATAAAAACAACACAGAGTTACATATGGGGTAAAAAAAAAAAACATAAAGTCAGAAATACAACAGAAAATATATATACAATGTGTGCAAATGTAGCAAGTTATGGAGGTAAGGCAATAAATAGGCTACAGTGCAGAATAATTACAATAGTATTAACACTGGAATGCTAGATGTGCAAGAGATTATGTGCAAATAGAGATACTGGGGTGCAAAACAGCAAAATAAATAACAATATAGGGATGAGGTAGTTGGGTGGGCTAATTTCAGATGGGCTGTGTACAGGTGCAGTGACCTTGTGAAGATGTTGGAGGAAACAGGTACAAAAGTATCTATATCCACAGTAAAATGAGTCCTAGAGTGGGGGAAAAAGTATTTAGTCAGCCACCAATTGTGCATGCTCTCCCACTTAAAAAGATGAGAGAGGCCTGTAATTTTCATCATAGGTACACGTCAACTATGACAGACAAATTGAGGGAAAAAAATCCAGAAAATCACATTGTAGGATTTTCTATGAATCTATTTGCAAATTATGGTGGAAAATAAGTATTTGGTCACCTACAAACAAGCAAGATTTCTGGCTCTCACAGACCTGTAACTTCTTCTTTAAGAGGCTCCTCTGTCCTCCACTCGTTACCTGTATTAATGGCACCTGTTTGAACTTGTTATCAGTATAAAAGACACCTGTCCACCACCTCAAACAGTCACACTCCAAACTCCACTATGGCCAAGACCAAAGAGCTGTCAAAGGACACCAGAAACAAAATTGTAGACCTGCACCAGGCTGGGAAGACTGAATCTGCAATAGGTAAGCAGCTTGGTTTGAAGAAATCAACTGTGGGAGCAATTATTAGGAAATGGAAGACATACAAGACCACTGATAATCTCCCTCGATCTGGGGCTCCACGCAAGATCTCACCCCGTGGGGTCAAAATGATCACAAGAACGGTGAGCAAAAATCCCAGAACCACACGGGGGGACCTAGTGAATGACCTGCAGAGAGCTGGGACCAAAGTAACCACGCCTACCATCAGTAACACACTACGCCGCCAGGGACTCAAATCCTGCAGTGCCAGACGTGTCCCCCTGCTTAAGCCAGTACATGTCCAGGCCCGTCTGAAGTTTGCTAGAGTGCATTTGGATGATCCAGAAGAGGATTGGGAGAATGTCATATGGTCAGATGAAACCAAAATAGAACTTTTTGGTAAAAACTCAACTCGTCGTGTTTGGAGGACAAAGAATGCTGAGTTGCATCCAAAGAACACCATACCTACTGTGAAGCATGGGGGTGGAAACATCATGCTTTGGGGCTGTTTTTCTGCAAAGGGACCAGGACGACTGATCCGTGTAAAGGAAAGAATGAATGGGGCCATGTATCGTGAGATTTTGAGTGAAAACCTCCTTCCATCAGCAAGGGCATTGAAGATGAAATGTGGCTGGGTCTTTCAGCATGACAATGATCCCAAACACACCGCCCGGGCAATGAAGGAGTGGCTTCGTAAGAATCATTTTAAGGTCCTGGAGTGGCCTAGCCAGTCTCCAGATCTCAACCCCATGGAACATCTTTGGAGGGAGTTGAAAGTCTGTGTTGCCCAGCGACAGCCCCAAAACATCACTGCTCTAGAGGAGATCTGCATGCAGGAATGGGCCAAAATACCAGCAACAGTGTGTGAAAACCTTGTGAAGACTTACAGAAAACGTTTGACCTGTGTCATTGCCAACAAAGGGTATATAACAAAGTATTGAGAAACTTTTGTTATTGACCAAATACTTATTTTCCACGATAATTTGCAAATAAATTCATAAAAAATCCTACAATGTGATTTTCTGGATTTTTTTTCCTAATTTTGTCTGCCATAGTTGACGTGTACCTATGATGAAAATTACAGGCCTCTCTCATCTTTTTAAGTGGGAGAACTTGCACAATTGGTGGCTGACTAAATACTTTTTTTCCCCACTGTATATCGACATAACCTGAAAGGCCACTCAGCAAGGAAGAAGCCACTGCTCCAGAAAAGCCATAAAAAAGCCCGACTACGGTTTGCAACTGCACATGGGGACAAAGATCGTACTTTTTGGAGAAATGTCCTCTGGTCTGATGAAAAAAAATGATGACCATCGTTATGTTTGGAGGAAAAAGGGGATTGCTTGCAAGCCAAAGGACACCATCCCAACCGTGAAGCATGGGGGCCAAAATTCACCCAATTTATTGTGGGAAGCTTGTGGAAGGCTACCCAAAACGTTTGACCCAAGTTAAACAATTTAAAGGCAATGCTACCAAATACTAATTGAGTGTATGTTAACTTCTGAACCACTGTGTTAATGTGATGAAAGAAATAAAAGCTGAAATAAATCATTCTCTCTACTATTATTCTGACATTTCACATTCTTAAAATAAAGTGGTGACCCTAACTGACCTAAAACAGGGCATTTTTACTTGGATTAAATGTCAGGAATTGTGAAAAACTGAGTTTAAATGTATTTCGTTAAGGTATATGTAAACTTCCGAATTCAACTGTAGCTAGGTTGCCATTAAATACATATGACCCACATTTTACATCTGGATTATGTCAATGAATGGACGAATCCTATACCTGAACGTATATTTGAGTAATTTCATCATCTCTGTGGGATTAATTAGCATGGGCAGAATGTACAGGAGCCTGGAGAGTCCTAGCTTTGAAGGTAAGATGGCCATGACCTTGACTTGTCCCCCCTCCGCCCCTGCACCTCACCCCCTCCATCTGCCCCCTACTCACCGCCTTCTCGCCCCTCACCCCACCGCCCCCACGTTTGACCTATAAACAAATGTGCCCCCCTTTGGAATTCTGACGTTGTCTGTGGCCCTCCATCATAAAGCTTTGTCCTACAATCATTTCATTAGCTCAATGTTATCCTTGACACTGAAGGTACACATCTCTCTGTCCCTGTCTTTGGGAAAACAATACAAACCTATAAACATAACCTGATTGCTCCAATTATCTTTATGGTAATAAAGGTGGACATGACAGGAATGGACAGGGGTTTCTCTGCCCTAAATGCATCACCATCAAGCTGCTTCAGGAAGAGTCTCTCTGGTTGCAAGCTCAGCTATGGCAAAAACAGGACCTGCTTTCAAGTTCACCTACCTGGCGACAACCCAGGCAAGTCTTGAGTGCCTCCTACAGCCAAGGTGCCGATGAGTCGGGCGGCGTTAATCTGTTCCAATCCACCAGACAGATGATAAATAAACTAAACTCAACTGCCCCTGGGAGACTGGACACTGGCCAGGTGTAGGAGGCTTGGAGGGAGGCAGTCTGTCCAGCCTCCATCTATGCTGGAAGATCCGATTCTAGCTATCTAACAGCTTTGCCCCGCTGGAGGTGGACCTACTGGCCCTGGGAGTCAGCTCTGATCCTGGGAGTGTACCAATAGCCGGCAGCCGACCGGTCGAACCCTTCCCCAAGGCTACCACTGTTCAGCAGGTTGCTGACTCAACACAGCAGGGTCTCGGGCCCTCTTCCACCTTCCCGGGGCTTCCGACGCCATCCGCTGCTGCTGGTGCGGAGAGTCAGGTTAGCCCGGCTCAAAGCCCCCATCCCCCCTGCCCAAGGCAGAGTCTCACCTTGGTTAAATGTCCACAGTCGTGCATTAAAAAGTGAACTTAGAAAGGCTGAACATAAATGGAAGGCCTGCAAACATCAACTATTCTAAGAGAGAATGAAGGATCAGATGAGAAATTACAATGTTGCGGTTAAAGATGCAGTATCTCTACCCTGATCTCTGAGAATTCCCACAACTTTACAATTCTGTTTAAGACAACTGAGCGTGTTGTTGGTGCCGGTGACATGCTCGCACCCCCGATTTTTATGATCCTTTACAGAAAATATAGAACATATTAGATCCCAGATTGACAGAAGCCGACACCATACCAGAATTTCTGATCAGGAGGTACTTGAAGCAACTACTCTGAGACTGTCTATTGCTTCATTTTGCTCCTTTGAGAAAATATCCTTTGAGTCCCTCCTTGATAATGTAGCTCACATGAAGACCTCCTCCTTCCCATTAGACGTGATCCCTAATTGACTACTAAAAGATGTTATGCCTACTGTTGTCCCCAACATTCTCTCTATTGTAAAAAGCTCCATGACCTCTGGCTCCTTTCCAGTGTATTTTAATACTGCTCTGGTGCAACCTCTCCTTAAAAATACCATTCTACACTCTAAAAAGTAAAGGTTCCTGGAGGATCCTTTAGGGGTTCTTCAAATTGAAGCTGTGGGGGAACCCCAATAAGTTCTTCAAAGAACCCTTAAGGATCGGACCCTTTTTACAATTTTCACCTAAAAGGACATACCCAAATCTAACTGCCTGTAGCTCAGGACCTGAAAGCAAGGGTATGCATATTCTTTATACCATTTGAAAGGAAAGACGTTGAAAGTTTGTAGAAATGTGAAATTAATGTAGGAGAATATAACACATTAGATCTGGTAAAAGATAATATAACAAAAAAACATGCGTTTTCTATAATTTTTTTGGTTCCATCATCTTTGAAATGCAAGAGAAAGGCCACAATATAATATTGCAGTTAATGCGCAATAACTATAGAGAACATACAAAAATGATATGGCAATACAAAATGTAAGTTTCCACACTCCCATGAATGTCATATATGATGGATCATTAGCTTATGCATTAACTTTCCCACATCTAGATGGCCGAGCGGGGTGGGTGTGGAGACAGAGACAGCAGGGGTTGAAACTGTAGAACACAGTTCCTACATTTGAATATAAAAATGTATTTTATCAAAGAAACTATGCTACATTTTATCTTTGGGACCCTTAGGATGATAAATCAGAGCAAGACTACTGAATGTCCCCTTTTATTATTATTAATAATAACACACATAACAACAATAACACAACATTATAGGATTTATTAGGATTTTAGTGGCAAAGCAGAATACAAAAAATCTAAATATGAGGTAAACTCCCAGCTGAACCCCAAGTCCAGTGGGTGTTGATGTTAATGTGTTGATGTTCTCTGTTTCTATAGCCAGAATGATTTTGCAGTGCATGGTGATTGAACAGGCTTGCTGTTATATACATCAGAGGTGTAGGGAGGGTTAAGTCTGTGAATCCAAAAAATAATAATTATACAGATTTTTAACAAAATATGCACACAACAGTATTCATACTTTGGTTTTCGTGGTGAATGTGAATGAAAAAAACTGGTTTGATAATGGTTTTCATACACATACCTTGTCCATAATGTAGAGGCCTATTGGGTTTTCATTGAAGAGGTAAGGGAGGAGGATGGTACATGTGATCTACATAACATACCAATTGACATACAGTTGAAGTCGGAAGTTTACATACACCTTAGCCAAATACATTTAAACTCAGTTTTTCACAATTCCTGACATTTAATCCTAGTAAAAATTCCCTGTCTTAGGTCAGTTAGGATCACCACTTTATTTTAAGAATGTGAAATGTCAGAATAATATTAGAGAGAATGATTTATTTCAGCTTGGGTCAAACGTTTTGGGTAGACTTCCACAAGCTTCCCACAATAAGTTGGGTGAGTTTTGGCCCTTTCCTCCTGGCAGAGCTGGTGTACCTGAGTCAGGTGTGTAGGACTCCATGCTCGCAAACGCTTTTTCAGTTCTGCCCACACATTTTCTATAGGATTGAGGTCAAGGCTTTGTGATGGACACTCCAATACCTTGACTTTGTTGTCCTTAAGCCATTTTGCCACAACTTTGGAAGTATGCTTGGGGTCATTGTTCATTTGGAAGACCCATTTGTGACCAAGCTTTAACTTCCTGACTGATGCTTGAGATGTTGCTTCAATATATCCACATAATTTTCCTTCCTCATGATGCCATCTATTTTGTGAAGTGCACCAGTCCCTCCTGCAGCAAAGCACCCCCACAGCATGATGCTGCCACCCCCGGTTGGGATGGTGTTCTTCGGCTTGCAAGCCTACCCCTTTTTCCTCCAAACATAACAATGGTCATTATGGCCATTATGGTCATTATGGCCACAGTTCTATTTTTGTTTGATCAGACCAGAGGACACTTATCCAAAAAGTACGATCTTTGTCCCCATGTGCAGTTGCAAACCATAGTCTGGCTTTTTATGGCGGTTTTGGAACAGTGGCTTCTTCCTTGCTGAGCGGCCTTTCAGGTTGCGTCGATATAGGACTCGTTTTACTGTGGATATAGATACTTTTGTACCTGTTTCCTCCAGCATCTTCACAAGGTCCTTTGCTGTTGTTCTGGGATTGATTTGCATTTTTCGCACCAAAGTACGCTCATCTCTAGGAGACAGAACGCATCTCCTTCCTGAGCTGTCACGTTTCAGACAGACGACCAGAGGACCACAATTGCGTCACACCAGAAAGTTTATTAAAACTTAAGGGAAAAGGGAAGTAGGGAGTGAGTGAAGGCTCCAGGGGTAACAGGGATCCCGTCCAATGTGCTGGGTCTGTGCCCCCCCCAGTGGCAGCGATGCGTCCTATGACGCCGGTGGTGGGTGGTCCAGAAGTCCGGGATTGAAGAGTAGTCAGGAGTCGTTATGGCAGAAAGCAGGTCTGGTTTTCCTGGGGCAGAAGAGTATCCAAGAATCAGGCAGGTCCGGGGTCACAAAACAAGGGTGAGCCAGAAGCGTGAGCCAACAGGTTCCGGGTGTGAGCTTTGCAGACGATCTGACAAAGGAGAGCTGAAAGACAGGGCTTTAAATACTGGGAGAGGTTAGTGGGTAATGCAGCGCAGCTGGCAGAGTAATTAGAGCAGAGCAGAGCAGGGACAGGTGGAGCTAGTTAGGCTGAGTAGAGAGAGTGGAAGATAGTGGAAACAAATAAAGGTGGTAACCCGGTGGAGTGAGAGGGCTCATGACAGAACCCCCCCCCCAAGGGACGGCCCCAGAAGTCCCAAGAGCAACACCACGCCGGGCGGGAGGAGGGGAGCCGGAGGAGGGCTAGAACTCCTCCGAACGGTCCGAGTGAACGTCCTCATCCTCGGAGGAAGCCGGAGGGCCGTGGTCGGGAGATGGGACAGGTCCCGAGACAGGATCAGGCACAGGACAGGAAGCCGAGCGGGCAGGACGGTTAGGGACCCCTCTGGGGCGGCCCCTACGGATTGCAGGTTGATCAGGATGCCGTTGGTGGAAGGCGGTGATGAGAGTCCTATCCACAATCCGACTAGCTGGCACCCAGGTCCTTTCCTCAGGTCCATAACCCTCCCAGTCAATGAGGTACTGGAGACCCCTACCCCTCCGTCTGGACCGAAGCAGGCGGCGGACGGTGTAAACCAGACCGCCATCGACGAGCCGTGGAGGAGGAGGACAAGGCGCAGCAGGGACCAGCGGACTCTCATGAATGGGCTTAATCTTAGACACATGGAAAGTGGGGTGCACCCTCATGGAATTAGGCAGTTGGAGCCGGACAGCAGTTGGGCTGATCACTCTTATAATAGGGAATGGGCCAATGAACCGAGGTGCCAGCTTTTGCGACTCCACCCTGAGTGGCAGGTTCTTCGATGACAACCACACCCTTTGACCAACATGGTAGGTGGGAGCAGGAATTCTCCGACGGTTGGCCCCGGTAGTGTAGCTGGCAACGGATCTGAGGAGTGTGGCTCGGGCTTGTGACCAGGTGCGGCGACATCGACGGGCAAAAGCAAGTGCAGATGGGCAAGTAACCTCCCCTTCCTGGCTGGCAAATAGAGGAGGCTGGTATCCATAAACACATTGGAAAGGGGACATACCGATGGCAGAGCAGGTCAGAGAATTGTGTGCGTACTCCACCCATGTCAATTGCTGCGACCAGGAGTGGGGGTTGCGTGAAGTCATGCATCGCAGTGCCTTCTCGAGCTCCTGATTTGCCCGCTCTGACTGCCCATTGGATTGGGGATGGAATCCGGAAGTCAGACTGACTGTGGCTCCCAGCAGGTGACAGAACTCCTTCCAAAAAGCGGAGGAGAATTGTGGACCACGGTCAGAAACTACATCCTTTGGCAGTCCGTGGATCCGGAAGACGTGTTCCAGGACCACCTGGGCGGTCTCCTTGGCGGTTGGGAGCTTGGGGAGGGGAATGAAGTGTGCCATCTTGCTGAATCGGTCAACTATGGTGAGAATGACGGTCATGCCACTTGAAGGGGGCAGCCCCGTGACAAAGTCAAGGGCGATGTGAGACCAGGGACGTCTGGGCACAGGCAGGGGCTGCAGCAATCCGGCTGGGGGCTGGCAGGACGACTTGTGTTGGTTGCAGATGGGGCAGGCTTGGACGAATTCCCGTACATCCTTTCTCAGAGAGGGCCACCAGAACCTCTGGGCGAGCAGGTTGTAAGTGCGGGTGGAGCCAGGGTGACAAGCTAGGCGGGAGTCATGTCCCCACTGAACGACCTGGGACCTCAGGTTTTCGGGGACAAAAAGGCGGTCAGCTGGGCAAGTGCTGGGACCTGGCTGGTTACGGAGAGCTTCCAGCACCTGTTCCTCAACATCCCAGGTCAGAGCTGCTACGATGCAGGGACTTGGCAGAATCGACACAGGATCCTTGGAGGGGGTGTCATCCTTCTGGAATTGACGGGAGAGGGCGTCTGGCTTGGTGTTGCGTGATCCAGGCCGGTATGACAGAGTGAAATTAAACCTGGTGAAGAACAGGGCCCAGCGGGACTGCCTGGAGTTCAACCGTTTGGCCGTGCGGATGTACTCCAAGTTCTTATGATCGGTCCAAACGAGAAATGGAATGGTGGACCCCTCCAGCCAGTGACGCCACTCCTCCAAGGCAAGCTTCACAGCCAGCAGCTCTCGGTTCCCTATGTCGTAATTGCACTCAGAGGGGGACAACCGACGTGAGAAAAAGGCACAAGGATGGAGCTTCCTATCCTCCGCAGCCCACTGAGAAATCACAGCACCAACTCCCACATCCGAGGCGTCCACCTCCACAATGAATTGCCGGTCCACATCAGGCATCTGGAGGATGGGAGCGGAGGTGAACCTTACCTTGAGGGTACTGAAGGCTTTGTCGGCTGCTGGGGTCCAGGTGAAGGGTTGCTTGGTGCTGGTTAGAGCAGTGAGAGGGGCAGCAACGGTACTGTAGTTCCGGATAAACTTTCTATAGAAGTTAGCAAACCCCAGAAACTGTTGCAGCTTCTTTCTGTTCTCCGGAACTGGCCATGAAGTGACTGCTGATACTTTGGCAGGATCCATTTGGATACTTCCCTCTGCCACTATGTACCCCAGGAAGGCCACTGTCTTGACGTGAAACTCACATTTCTCTGCCTTGGCGTAGAGGGAATTCTCCAGAAGACGATGAAGGACTTGCTGGACATGGCGGGTGTGTTCAGACAGGTTTCTGGAGTAGATTAAGATGTCATCCAGGTAAACGAAGACAAACTTGTTTAACATGTCCCGCAGTACATCATTCACTAGAGCCTGGAACACAGCAGGAGCATTGGTGAGGCCAAAAGGCATAACCAGATACTCGTAGTGGCCTGTGGGTGTATTGAATGCGGTTTTCCATTCATCTCCCTCCCGGATCCGCACTAGGTGGTAAGCGTTTCTGAGATCCAACTTGGTAAAAACAGTGGCTCCCTGGAGCAACTCAAAAGCAGAGGTGAGCAGAGGCAGAGGGTAACGGTTTTTCACTGTGATGTCGTTGAGTCCCCTGTAGTCGATGCAGGGGCGAAGAGATCCGTCCCTCTTCCCCACAAAGAAGAAGCCAGCACCAGCAGGAGATGAAGATGAACGGATTAATCCTGCGGACAGAGAGTCATTGATGTAGTCCTCCATGGACTTTCTTTCAGGAGCAGACAACGAATAAAGACGGCCCTTTGGAGGGGCTGTTCCAGGGAGGAGGTCGATGGCACAGTCGTACGGTCGGTGAGGGGGCAGAGATGTGGCTCTTGCTTTGTTAAACACTTCTCTGAGACCATGGTAGCATTCTGGGACATTGGAGAGGTCAGGAGCGGAGTTAGTAGGTACTGGCCGAGGGGGTAGTGCGGCAGCAAGCAGGCAGGTACGGTGGCAGTCCTCTCCCCACTCCCTGATCACCCCGGTCACCCAGTCGAGCTGAGGGTTGTGCCGGCGGAGCCATGGGTAACCCAGGATGAGGGGTTGGCCTGGAGAGGGGAGCAGGTGAAACTGGATAGTTTCTTGATGGTTTCCGGACAGACCCATCGAGACCGGGGCCGTGACATGAGTGACCGACCCGAGTAAGTGTCCGTCCAGTGCCCGGGCAGGAATAGGAGGTGTCAAACGGAGGTTCTCCAGTCCCAGTTGGCGTGCCAGCTTGATGTCCATTATGTTGGCTTCGGCGCCAGAATCCACCAGAGCAGCCAGGGTGTGAGTTGAGTCAGAGAGGCGGAGGTGAACTTGCAGCAGGGGTTTGCGGTCGGAGGACTGGATGGTCATTGAGCTCAACCGGACTCCCCCTATGCCCGGTGAGCTTCGGCTTTTAAAGGGGCAGGTTACCACACGATGTCCATCACCTCCACAATAGAGGCAGAGGTTTGAGGTGAAGCGGCGCTGGCGCTCTGCAGGAGTGAGAGAGGCTCGCCCAATCTCCATAGGCTCAGACTGATCAAGCTGACTTGGGTGAGTGGCAGTAGATGACAGGAGCCCAGTCGGATCTCTCCGAATGCCGGTAGTTGGTGGACCTTGGCGCCCCCTCTCACGACGACGGGTCTGTATCCTTCTGTCGATCCGGACAGTCAGTGCGATGGCTTCATCAAGAGTGGAAGGCAGTTCATGGGAGACCAACTCGTCCTTGATATAGTCAGCCAAGCTATGGAAGAACGCGTCCACCAACGATGGTGTGTTCCAAGAACTTCGTCTTGCCAGGGTTCGGAAGTCGATGGAATGGTCTGCGACTGTACGTCTGCCTTGTCGAATACTGAACAGTTCACGAGACGCCTCTGCGGTGGGTGAATCCAGGTCAAACACCTTCAGCATCTCCTCAGCAAACAGGTCGAAGGTTGCACATGCGGGGGTTTGACGTTCGAACTCTGCTGTTCCCCAGAGTCGAGCTCGGCCCGTCAGGTGAGTGATGGCATACCCAACTTTAGCCCCCTCCGTGGCGAAGGTCCTTGGCTGCAAGGAGAACTGAAGTCGGCAGCTAGTCAGGAATGGCCGGACCTGGGTAGAATCGCCGTTGAACCGCTCGGGGTTTCCAATCTTGGGTTCCGGAGCAGCGGCTGCAATGACCGGGGCAGGTAACTCGGAGGCAGGGCTGGTGGGCAGACTGCCTGGAACCGGGCCGGTGGGCGGAGTGGCTGGGGTAAGGTTGGTGAGGAGTTGGATGACCATGGCGAGTTGTTGTTGCTGCTGCTGGAACTGCTGCTGGTGCTGCTGGAACTGCTGATGCTGTTGGTGGCCGACCTGAAGCAGAGAGGTGATGTCGCCGCTCATGCGGGCTAGCCCTCTCTCAGTGTGTTCCAGGCGTAGCATGGCAGTGGGTTGCTCAGGTTCGTCGGTTTCCATGTCGGGGGAAGTGTGCGCTGAGTCCATGATGGTCAGATCGTACTGTCACGTTTCAGACAGACGACCAGAGGACCACAATTGCGTCACACCAGAAAGTTTATTAAAACTTAAGGGAAAAGGGAAGTAGGGAGTGAGTGAAGGCTCCAGGGGTAACAGGGATCCCGTCCAATGTGCTGGGTCTGTGCCCCCCCCAGTGGCAGCGATGCGTCCTATGACGCCGGTGGTGGGTGGTCCAGAAGTCCGGGATTGAAGAGTAGTCAGGAGTCGTTATGGCAGAAAGCAGGTCTGGTTTTCCTGGGGCAGAAGAGTATCCAAGAATCAGGCAGGTCCGGGGTCACAAAACAAGGGTGAGCCAGAAGCGTGAGCCAACAGGTTCCGGGTGTGAGCTTTGCAGACGATCTGACAAAGGAGAGCTGAAAGACAGGGCTTTAAATACTGGGAGAGGTTAGTGGGTAATGCAGCGCAGCTGGCAGAGTAATTAGAGCAGAGCAGAGCAGGGACAGGTGGAGCTAGTTAGGCTGAGTAGAGAGAGTGGAAGATAGTGGAAACAAATAAAGGTGGTAACCCGGTGGAGTGAGAGGGCTCATGACAGAACCCCCCCCCCAAGGGACGGCCCCAGAAGTCCCAAGAGCAACACCACGCCGGGCGGGAGGAGGGGAGCCGGAGGAGGGCTAGAACTCCTCCGAACGGTCCGAGTGAACGTCCTCATCCTCGGAGGAAGCCGGAGGGCCGTGGTCGGGAGATGGGACAGGTCCCGAGACAGGATCAGGCACAGGACAGGAAGCCGAGCGGGCAGGACGGTTAGGGACCCCTCTGGGGCGGCCCCTACGGATTGCAGGTTGATCAGGATGCCGTTGGTGGAAGGCGGTGATGAGAGTCCTATCCACAATCCGACTAGCTGGCACCCAGGTCCTTTCCTCAGGTCCATAACCCTCCCAGTCAATGAGGTACTGGAGACCCCTACCCCTCCGTCTGGACCGAAGCAGGCGGCGGACGGTGTAAACCAGACCGCCATCGACGAGCCGTGGAGGAGGAGGACAAGGCGCAGCAGGGACCAGCGGACTCTCATGAATGGGCTTAATCTTAGACACATGGAAAGTGGGGTGCACCCTCATGGAATTAGGCAGTTGGAGCCGGACAGCAGTTGGGCTGATCACTCTTATAATAGGGAATGGGCCAATGAACCGAGGTGCCAGCTTTTGCGACTCCACCCTGAGTGGCAGGTTCTTCGATGACAACCACACCCTTTGACCAACATGGTAGGTGGGAGCAGGAATTCTCCGACGGTTGGCCCCGGTAGTGTAGCTGGCAACGGATCTGAGGAGTGTGGCTCGGGCTTGTGACCAGGTGCGGCGACATCGACGGGCAAAAGCAAGTGCAGATGGGCAAGTAACCTCCCCTTCCTGGCTGGCAAATAGAGGAGGCTGGTATCCATAAACACATTGGAAAGGGGACATACCGATGGCAGAGCAGGTCAGAGAATTGTGTGCGTACTCCACCCATGTCAATTGCTGCGACCAGGAGTGGGGGTTGCGTGAAGTCATGCATCGCAGTGCCTTCTCGAGCTCCTGATTTGCCCGCTCTGACTGCCCATTGGATTGGGGATGGAATCCGGAAGTCAGACTGACTGTGGCTCCCAGCAGGTGACAGAACTCCTTCCAAAAAGCGGAGGAGAATTGTGGACCACGGTCAGAAACTACATCCTTTGGCAGTCCGTGGATCCGGAAGACGTGTTCCAGGACCACCTGGGCGGTCTCCTTGGCGGTTGGGAGCTTGGGGAGGGGAATGAAGTGTGCCATCTTGCTGAATCGGTCAACTATGGTGAGAATGACGGTCATGCCACTTGAAGGGGGCAGCCCCGTGACAAAGTCAAGGGCGATGTGAGACCAGGGACGTCTGGGCACAGGCAGGGGCTGCAGCAATCCGGCTGGGGGCTGGCAGGACGACTTGTGTTGGTTGCAGATGGGGCAGGCTTGGACGAATTCCCGTACATCCTTTCTCAGAGAGGGCCACCAGAACCTCTGGGCGAGCAGGTTGTAAGTGCGGGTGGAGCCAGGGTGACAAGCTAGGCGGGAGTCATGTCCCCACTGAACGACCTGGGACCTCAGGTTTTCGGGGACAAAAAGGCGGTCAGCTGGGCAAGTGCTGGGACCTGGCTGGTTACGGAGAGCTTCCAGCACCTGTTCCTCAACATCCCAGGTCAGAGCTGCTACGATGCAGGGACTTGGCAGAATCGACACAGGATCCTTGGAGGGGGTGTCATCCTTCTGGAATTGACGGGAGAGGGCGTCTGGCTTGGTGTTGCGTGATCCAGGCCGGTATGACAGAGTGAAATTAAACCTGGTGAAGAACAGGGCCCAGCGGGACTGCCTGGAGTTCAACCGTTTGGCCGTGCGGATGTACTCCAAGTTCTTATGATCGGTCCAAACGAGAAATGGAATGGTGGACCCCTCCAGCCAGTGACGCCACTCCTCCAAGGCAAGCTTCACAGCCAGCAGCTCTCGGTTCCCTATGTCGTAATTGCACTCAGAGGGGGACAACCGACGTGAGAAAAAGGCACAAGGATGGAGCTTCCTATCCTCCGCAGCCCACTGAGAAATCACAGCACCAACTCCCACATCCGAGGCGTCCACCTCCACAATGAATTGCCGGTCCACATCAGGCATCTGGAGGATGGGAGCGGAGGTGAACCTTACCTTGAGGGTACTGAAGGCTTTGTCGGCTGCTGGGGTCCAGGTGAAGGGTTGCTTGGTGCTGGTTAGAGCAGTGAGAGGGGCAGCAACGGTACTGTAGTTCCGGATAAACTTTCTATAGAAGTTAGCAAACCCCAGAAACTGTTGCAGCTTCTTTCTGTTCTCCGGAACTGGCCATGAAGTGACTGCTGATACTTTGGCAGGATCCATTTGGATACTTCCCTCTGCCACTATGTACCCCAGGAAGGCCACTGTCTTGACGTGAAACTCACATTTCTCTGCCTTGGCGTAGAGGGAATTCTCCAGAAGACGATGAAGGACTTGCTGGACATGGCGGGTGTGTTCAGACAGGTTTCTGGAGTAGATTAAGATGTCATCCAGGTAAACGAAGACAAACTTGTTTAACATGTCCCGCAGTACATCATTCACTAGAGCCTGGAACACAGCAGGAGCATTGGTGAGGCCAAAAGGCATAACCAGATACTCGTAGTGGCCTGTGGGTGTATTGAATGCGGTTTTCCATTCATCTCCCTCCCGGATCCGCACTAGGTGGTAAGCGTTTCTGAGATCCAACTTGGTAAAAACAGTGGCTCCCTGGAGCAACTCAAAAGCAGAGGTGAGCAGAGGCAGAGGGTAACGGTTTTTCACTGTGATGTCGTTGAGTCCCCTGTAGTCGATGCAGGGGCGAAGAGATCCGTCCCTCTTCCCCACAAAGAAGAAGCCAGCACCAGCAGGAGATGAAGATGAACGGATTAATCCTGCGGACAGAGAGTCATTGATGTAGTCCTCCATGGACTTTCTTTCAGGAGCAGACAACGAATAAAGACGGCCCTTTGGAGGGGCTGTTCCAGGGAGGAGGTCGATGGCACAGTCGTACGGTCGGTGAGGGGGCAGAGATGTGGCTCTTGCTTTGTTAAACACTTCTCTGAGACCATGGTAGCATTCTGGGACATTGGAGAGGTCAGGAGCGGAGTTAGTAGGTACTGGCCGAGGGGGTAGTGCGGCAGCAAGCAGGCAGGTACGGTGGCAGTCCTCTCCCCACTCCCTGATCACCCCGGTCACCCAGTCGAGCTGAGGGTTGTGCCGGCGGAGCCATGGGTAACCCAGGATGAGGGGTTGGCCTGGAGAGGGGAGCAGGTGAAACTGGATAGTTTCTTGATGGTTTCCGGACAGACCCATCGAGACCGGGGCCGTGACATGAGTGACCGACCCGAGTAAGTGTCCGTCCAGTGCCCGGGCAGGAATAGGAGGTGTCAAACGGAGGTTCTCCAGTCCCAGTTGGCGTGCCAGCTTGATGTCCATTATGTTGGCTTCGGCGCCAGAATCCACCAGAGCAGCCAGGGTGTGAGTTGAGTCAGAGAGGCGGAGGTGAACTTGCAGCAGGGGTTTGCGGTCGGAGGACTGGATGGTCATTGAGCTCAACCGGACTCCCCCTATGCCCGGTGAGCTTCGGCTTTTAAAGGGGCAGGTTACCACACGATGTCCATCACCTCCACAATAGAGGCAGAGGTTTGAGGTGAAGCGGCGCTGGCGCTCTGCAGGAGTGAGAGAGGCTCGCCCAATCTCCATAGGCTCAGACTGATCAAGCTGACTTGGGTGAGTGGCAGTAGATGACAGGAGCCCAGTCGGATCTCTCCGAATGCCGGTAGTTGGTGGACCTTGGCGCCCCCTCTCACGACGACGGGTCTGTATCCTTCTGTCGATCCGGACAGTCAGTGCGATGGCTTCATCAAGAGTGGAAGGCAGTTCATGGGAGACCAACTCGTCCTTGATATAGTCAGCCAAGCTATGGAAGAACGCGTCCACCAACGATGGTGTGTTCCAAGAACTTCGTCTTGCCAGGGTTCGGAAGTCGATGGAATGGTCTGCGACTGTACGTCTGCCTTGTCGAATACTGAACAGTTCACGAGACGCCTCTGCGGTGGGTGAATC
Organism: Coregonus lavaretus; assembly: GCF_964263955.1. Lineage (NCBI taxonomy): Eukaryota > Metazoa > Chordata > Actinopteri > Salmoniformes > Salmonidae > Coregonus > Coregonus lavaretus. The sequence continues at coordinate 25,495,621 of NC_140021.1, forward strand.
CAGGTCAAACACCTTCAGCATCTCCTCAGCACACAGGTCGAAGGTTGCACATGCGGGGGTTTGACGTTCGAACTCTGCTGTTCCCCAGAGTCGAGCTCGGCCCGTCAGGTGAGTGATGGCATACCCAACTTTAGCCCCCTCCGTGGCGAAGGTCCTTGGCTGCAAGGAGAACTGAAGTCGGCAGCTAGTCAGGAATGGCCGGACCTGGGTAGAATCGCCGTTGAACCGCTCGGGGTTTCCAATCTTGGGTTCCGGAGCAGCGGCTGCAATGACCGGGGCAGGTAACTCGGAGGCAGGGCTGGTGGGCAGACTGCCTGGAACCGGGCCGGTGGGCGGAGTGGCTGGGGTAAGGTTGGTGAGGAGTTGGATGACCATGGCGAGTTGTTGTTGCTGCTGCTGGAACTGCTGCTGGTGCAGCTGGAACTGCTGATGCTGTTGGTGGCCGACCTGAAGCAGAGAGGTGATGTCGCCGCTCATGCGGGCTAGCCCTCTCTCAGTGTGTTCCAGGCGTAGCATGGCAGTGGGTTGCTCAGGTTCGTCGGTTTCCATGTCGGGGGAAGTGTGCGCTGAGTCCATGATGGTCAGATCGTACTGTCACGTTTCAGACAGACGACCAGAGGACCACAATTGCGTCACACCAGAAAGTTTATTAAAACTTAAGGGAAAAGGGAAGTAGGGAGTGAGTGAAGGCTCCAGGGGTAACAGGGATCCCGTCCAATGTGCTGGGTCTGTGCCCCCCCCAGTGGCAGCGATGCGTCCTATGACGCCGGTGGTGGGTGGTCCAGAAGTCCGGGATTGAAGAGTAGTCAGGAGTCGTTATGGCAGAAAGCAGGTCTGGTTTTCCTGGGGCAGAAGAGTATCCAAGAATCAGGCAGGTCCGGGGTCACAAAACAAGGGTGAGCCAGAAGCGTGAGCCAACAGGTTCCGGGTGTGAGCTTTGCAGACGATCTGACAAAGGAGAGCTGAAAGACAGGGCTTTAAATACTGGGAGAGGTTAGTGGGTAATGCAGCGCAGCTGGCAGAGTAATTAGAGCAGAGCAGAGCAGGGACAGGTGGAGCTAGTTAGGCTGAGTAGAGAGAGTGGAAGATAGTGGAAACAAATAAAGGTGGTAACCCGGTGGAGTGAGAGGGCTCATGACATGAGCGGTATGAGAGCTGCGTGGTCCCATGTTGTTTGTACTTGCATACTATTATTATTATTATTATTATTATTATTATTATTATTATTATTATTATTATTATTATTATTATTATTATTGTTGTATTATTATTATGGGGGTAGATCAGCTTAATATTGTAGATAGATTGTAACTTCTATCAATGTAATTGTCTGCATCACTTCCAATCCCCCATGTTTTTTATATATACAGTGGGGGAAAAAAGTATTTAGTCAGCCACCAATTGTGCAAGTTCTCCCACTTAAAAAAATGAGAGAGGCCTGTAATTCCAGAAAATCACATTGTAGGATTTTTAATGAATTTATTTGCAAATTATGGTGGAAAATAAGTATTTGGTCACCTACAAACAAGCAAGATTTCTGGCTCTCACAGACCTGTAACTTCTTCTTTAAGAGGCTCCTCTGTCCTCCACTCGTTACCTGTATTAATGGCACCTGTTTGAACTTGTTATCAGTATAAAAGACACCTGTCCACCACCTCAAACAGTCACACTCCAAACTCCACTATGGCCAAGACCAAAGAGCTGTCAAAGGACACCAGAAACAAAATTGTAGACCTGCACCAGGCTGGGAAGACTGAATCTGCAATAGGTAAGCAGCTTGGTTTGAAGAAATCAACTGTGGGAGCAATTATTAGGAAATGGAAGACATACAAGACCACTGATAATCTCCCTCGATCTGGGGCTCCATGCAAGATCTCACCCCATGGGGTCAAAATGATCACAAGAACGGTGAGCAAAAATCCCAGAACCACACGGGGGGACCTGGTAAATGACCTGCAGAGAGCTGGGACCAAAGTAACAAATCCTACCATCAGTAACACACTACGCCGCCAAGGACTCAAATCCTACAGTGCAAGACGTGTCCCCCTGCTTAAGCCAGTACATGTCCAGGCCCGTCTGAAGATTGCTAGAGTGCATTTGGATGATCCAGAAGAGGATTGGGAGAATGTCATATGGTCAGATGAAGCCAAAATAGAACTTTTTGGTAAAAACTCAACTCGTCGTGTTTGGAGGACAAAGAATGCTGAGTTGCATCCAAAGAACACCATACCTACTGTAAAGCATGGGGGTGGAAACATCATGCTTTGGGGCTGTTTTTGTGCAAAGGGACCAGGACGACTGATCCGTGTAAAGGAAAAAATGAATGGGGCCATGTATCGTGAGATTTTGAGTGAAAACCTCCTTCCATCAGCAATTGCATTGAAGATGAAACGTGGCTGGGTCTTTCAGCATGACAATGATCCCAAACACACCGCCCGGGAAACGAAGGAGTTGTTTCGTAAGAAGCATTTCAAGGTTCTGGAGTGGCCTAGCCAGTCTCTAGATCTCAACCCCATAGAAAATCTTTAGAGGGAGTTGAAAGTCCGTGTTGCCCAGCGACAGCCCCAAAACATCACTGCTCTAGAGGAGATCTGCATGGAGGAATGGGCCAAAATACCAGCAACAGTTTGTGAAAACCTTGTGAAGACTTACAGAAAACGTTTGACCTGTGTCATTGCCAACAAAGGGTATATAACAAAGTATTGAGAAACTTTTGTTATTGACCAAATACTTATTTTCCACCATAATTTGCAAATAAATTCATTAAAAATCCTACAATGTGATTTTCTGGAGAAAAAAAATCATTTTGTCTGTCATCGTTGACGTGTACCTATGTTAAAAATTACAGGCCTCTCTCATCTTTTTAAGTGGGAGAACTTGCACAATTGGTGGCTGACTAAATACTTTTTTCCCCACTGTATACTCCCCTTTATTACTTTTCAACCCCGCCATCCTCTCCCTACTTGGGGTAAATTAGTGAACAACAATGCCCAGGCATCTACTTCCAGCCTATACTTACTATCTACACCTTATGGACACAGTCAATTTTACAATAATTATATATATTTTTTGTTTTTTTTGTTTTTGCTCCTGAACTTCTTCTACTCTCAACCTCTCCGATCATTTTCATGATGTCCATCCAGTTTGCTTCTATATGCCATATCTTTCTAACTGTGCTCTTTCCCAAAAGCTCCCAACATACAACCTATATACTTATTATGGACACAGTATGCTTACATTATTATTTATCTTGTTATTATTTGTTGTTATTTGTAATTTGTCCCATCCTTCAACTCCATTCAATACCTCCCATCTATCTCTTAACACCATCCATATAGGATTTCTATTTGCCATATATATTTCAACCATACTGTGATGTTTTACAAAAGTTCTGAACCTTTCTATTCTCATTGCTTCTACAGATTGTGAATTAAAAATAAACATTTTTGCTAAAAGTATTATTATATTATTGATCGATTGACTATGACTTTTCAGATCCCCCAGTAATGCTATCTGCAAGGTTAGCTCCAGGTAAATATTGCAATCCTTTAGCCATTCCTGGACCTCTGTCGAAAAACATGCTACAAATGGACAGAACCAAAACAAATTATCTAATGATTCTGTCTCTTCACAGCAAAATCTGCTTTTGTATCCCTCATATAAATAACATTGGTAGCAATAAGTTTATATAATAATTTAAATTGAAAGATTCTAATTTTTGAATCCAGTTACGTTTTGCGTGTCAGTTCATAAACACTATGCCATGGGATCGGTACGTCAAAAATCTCTTCCCAACTATTTTGCAATCTATATGGGACGGCTGTCAATCCTTTGGTCCTTAAGTGAAACTGATATACTTTATTATTTATCACAGTTTTCCTTAACCAATTATGTTATTTAATGCAAGGCAGACAGACAAGTTCCTTAATTTCTCCCCCTTCCATTTTCCTCTTCCACTTTTGCGGTAAGGCTGCAATTATTTGGTTGTAATTTTGGGTAGAGCAGATATTTCCATATGTTTTTGTTAGCTGCATGTGCGACATAACTCCACCAGTCCTACCGATAATATCATTTACGAAGATTATACCTTTTTTAAACATTCTGTCAAAAAGTTTTTTTGTCAAATAGTATATTTGAATTAAACCACAATATTTGTTGCATTATTTGTTCTGTCATTTCTGGAGGATTAAATTGAAATTGCAACCAACTTTCTATGGCTTGTTTTAGAAATAGTGATATTTGGGAGATGATTTCCTTTTCAAATAACTGAAAATTGAGTTGTTGTAATCTGAATAAAGGGAAAAATGCCTTTCTTGAACATTGGGTGAGACAATCGTACTAATTCGCTTGAGAACCAGTTCGGATTTAAATATAACTTTTGTATGACTGAAGCTTTTAGTGATAGGTCTAATGCTTTAATATTTAATAATTTCTGTCCTCCGAATTCTTATTCATTATATAAATAGGCCCTTTTAATTTTGTCTGGCTTGCCGTTCCAAATAAAGTTGAATATTTTTTTCTCATATAATTTTAAAAACTGATCGCTAGGCGTAGGCAAGACCATAAGCAAATAGATAAACTGGGATAATACTAAAGAGTTAATCAGGGTGATTTTTCCACAAATTGACAGGTATTTTCCTTTACATGGTAGTAAGATCTTATCTATTTTTGCTAACTTTCTATCAAAATGTATTGAAGTGAGATCATTTATTTTGTTTGGGATATGTATTCCGAGTATATCCGCATCACCATCAGACCATTTTATTGGTAAACTACATGGTAATGTAAAAATTTTATTTTTTAGTGATCCAATACATAATATAGTACATTTGTCATAATTTGGTTGTAATCCAGAGAGGTTAGAAAATTTATCTAGATCCTCTATGAGGCTGTGGAGGGATTCTAGTTGTGGATTTAAAAGAAAACATGAATCATCAGCGTACAATGACACCTTCGTTTTTAAGCCCTGGATTTCTAATCCTTTGATATTATTATTGGATCTGATTTTAATTGCTAACATCTCAATGGCCACAATAAATATATATGCCGATAGTGGACAACCTTGTTTCACTCCTCTTGACAGTTGAAAACTTTCTGAGAAATAGCCATTATTTACTATTTTACACCTAGGGTTACTATACATGATTTTGACCCATTTTGTAAGAGATTCTCCAAAATTGAAATGCTCCAGGCATTTATATATAAACCCCAGTCGTACTTTATCAAAAACATTTTCGAAGTCTGCTATGAATAGCAGGCCTGGTTTCCCATATTTTCCATAGTGTTCTATTGTTTCCAATACTTGCCTTATATTATCTCCAATGTATTTTCCATGTAAAAAACCTGTCTGATTAGAATGAATAATATCCGACAATACCTTTTTAATTCTATGCGCTATACATTTTGCTAGGATTTTTGCATCACAACACTGAAGTGTAAGGGGCCTCCAATTTTGTAAATGGACTGGATCTTTATATTTTCCACTTGTATCCTGTTTCAGTAATAATGAGATCAGACCTTCTTCTTGAGTGTCAGATAATCTACCATTTACATAGGAGTGGTTAAAACATGCTAATAACGGTCCTCTTAGTATATCAAAAAAGGTTTGGTATACCTCGACTGGTATGCCATCCAACCCTGGAGTTTTCCCAGACTTAAAGTCTTTAATTGCATCCAGAAGTTTCTCCTCTGTAATTTCACCTTCACATTAGTCTTTCTGTGTGGCTGTTAATTTGACATTATCAATAGAAAAAAAATCTCTACAATTAGCTTCTGTTAGAGGAGATGGAGGCGACTGAAAGTATTTGACCCCTCTGCAAAACATGACTTAGTACTTGGTGGCAAATCCGTTGTTGGCAATCACAGAGGTCAGACATTTCTTGTAGTTGGCCAGCAGGTTTGCACACATCTCAGGAGGGAATTTGTTCTACTCCTCTTTGCAGATCTTCTCCAAGTCATTAAGGTTTCGAGGCTGATGTTTGGCAACTTGAATCTTCAGCTCCCTCCACAGATTTTCTATGGGAGTAAGGTTTGGAGACTGGCTAGGCCACTCCAGGACCTTAATGTGCTACTTCTTGAGCCACTCCTTTGTTGCCTTGACCATGTGTTTTGGGTCATTGTCATGCTGGAATACCCATCCAAGACCCATTTTCAATGCCCTGGCTGAGGGAAGGAGGTTCTCACCCAAGATTTGACAGTACATGGCGTAGTCCATCGTCCCTTTGATGCGGTGAAGTTGTCCTGTCCCCTTAGCAGAAAAACACCCCTAAAGCATAATGTTTCCACCTCCATGTTTGACGGTGGGGATGGTGTTCTTGGGGTCATAGGCAGCATTCCTACTCCTCCAAACACTGCAAGTTGAGTTGATGCCAAAGAGCTCGATTTTGGTCTCATCTGACCACAACACTTTCACCCAGTTCTCCTCTGAATCATTTAGATGTTCATTGGCAAACTTCAGACGGCCCTGTATATGTGCTTTCTTGAGCAGGGGGACCTTGCGGGCACTGCAGGATTTCAGTCCTTCACAGTGTAATGTGTTACCAATAGTTTTCTTGGTGACTATGGTCCCAGCTGCCTTGAGATCATTGACAAGATCCTCCTGTGTAGTTCTGGGCTGATTCCTCACCATTCTCATGATCATTGCAACTCCACAAGGTGAGATCTTGCATGGAGCCCCAGGCCGAGGGTGATTGACAGTTATTTTGTGTTTCTTCCATTTGCAAATAATCGCACCAACTGTTGTCACCTTCTCACCAAGCTACTTGGCGATGGTCTTGTAGCCCATTCCAGCCTTGTGTAGGTCTACAATCTTGTCACTGACATCCTTGGAGAGCTCTTTGGTCTTGGCCATGGTGGAGAGTTTGGAATCTGATTGATTGATTGCTTCTGTGGACAGGTGTCTTTTATACAGGTAACAAACTGAGATTTGGAGCACTCCCTTTAAGAGTGTGCTCCTAATCTCAGCTCGTTACCTGTATAAAAGACACCTGGGATCCAGAAATCTTTCTGATTGAGAGGGGGTCAAATACTTATTTCCCTCATTAAAATGCAAATCAATTTATAACATTTCTGACATGCGTTTTTCTGGATTTTTTTGTTGTTATTCTGTCTCTCAATAAACCTACCATTATAATTATAGACTGATCATTTCTTTGTCAGTGGGCAAACGTACAAAATCAGCAGGGCATCAAATACTTTTTTTCCCTCACTGTAGTCAAGGACTGACAGATAAAAGCTTTGATATTTTATAAGATTGTAAGAATATAAATCTGGTAACTAAGCAATTGTTTGTGGTCATTGGAAATTGTTCAGGGAACGGAACCGAAAACCAGAAAATAAAGAAATTATGTGAGGAACAGAACACCAACCGAAAACTAAAGTGATCTATACTGTACCGGAACAGAACCGTTATGTTAAAAGCATGGGAACCAGTTAATAACTTTATTTTCCGTTCTGTGAATTTCTTCCAGTCCCACAAAAATCGCAACAAAGTGTCTATGCGAAGCCATCTCTCTGTCACTCAGAAACGTATTCCAGCGTCTGCCTGCCAGCTGGAAATCTTTGCCAGTGGGTGTGCGTGTGTGTGTGGGCTACCTGCCCCTCCCCTCTGAAGCATAGGTTACTGTAGCCTACTGACAACGTTTGTATCTTCACTGATTGATGAAGTAATTTAATGTCAAGCTAAATGTAAAAAAATATATATATTTCAGAGGTTTAAAAAGGAACAGAAAGGAATGATATTACCAGTATATTACCGGTTCAGAACTTTATTTTGCTGGTCGGAACAGTGAAACAGAACGGGAAAAAATAATGGTTCTGTTCAGAACGAAACAATTCAAAAATAATTTAGGATCTGGATGGAGGAAAGTGTGGAAGAACAGTGGCGGGGTGGAGAGGTGGGATGTGTGTGTGTGAGTGTGTGTGTGTGTGTGTGTGTGTGTGCGTGCGTGCGTGCGTGCATGTGTGTGTGCGTGTGTATGGGTTGAGGAAGTGAACAGGAAGGCTGGTAGAGAGAGAGAGAAAACAGGCAATGAACCATCCATGTCACGGTTCACAGACAGGGGAAATTAAGTCATACTGCTGATAGATCCCTTATTAACATATTAACAGGTAACACTTAATTTGGATAGTCCTCTACAGACATTAAACAAGAAAATGCCTTAAGTTCATCTACAGATAGACACTTTCTTGTTGAAAGTCAAAAGACATACAGTTGACATGTTACTGATAGTCTGTAGAACATCTACCGATGGACTATCCAAATAAAGTGTTACATATAAACACTCCCCGTTATGAACCACGGGGAACAGAGAGAGTGTGTGTGTGTGTGTGTGAGTGTGTGTGTGTGTGTGCGTGCGTGCGTGCGTGCGTGCATGTGTGTGTTTTTGTGTGTATGGGTTGAGGAAGTGAACAGGAAGGCTGGTAGAGAGAGAGAGAAAACAGGCAATGAACCATCCATGTCACGGTTCACAGACAGGGGAAATTAAGTCATACTGCTGATAGATCCCTTATTAACATATTAACAGGTAACACTTGATTTGGATAGTCCTCTACAGACATTAAACAAGAAAATGCCTTGAGTCCATCTACAGATAGACACTTTCTTGTTGAAAGTCAAAAGACATACAGTTGACATGTTACTGATAGTCTGTAGAACATCTACCGATGGACTATCCAAATAAAGTGTTACATATAAACACTCCCCGTTATGAACCACGGGGAACAGATAGTGTGTGTGTGTGTGTGTGTGTGTGTGTGTGTGTGTGTGTGTGACAGGAGGGGGTTCTATGAGTGCATGCATGTGTGTTGAGAATCATGCGGAATCATAACCATAACATATATTTTTTTAATTATCTTCAATCAACTGTTTGTCTGGAATTGTCATGGATTGGAAAACCACACGTTCAATATCTGCTGTGTAAACACCAATCTGGCTTAACTGACTGATAAACTCATCGCAGCAGGACAGCCTGTGATTGAACACCAAATAAAACCAATGTGCAAACATGCTTACAAACCACAGCAACCCAGAGAGAAGACAATGAACAGCTAGCTCCCTGTGAGTTTATCTTCGATTTAGTGTCTTGCACTCTATCAGGCCCTATAACATCAGACTTTTAGAACTAAGAGGAAGTCACATACAATGATGTGAATGTATTGATTTTAATTATCCTATTACTGGGCCTGGAGGTCCTATGAAAACAGATAAGCCAAAGTCCTCCTACTAATTACAGAGAGAGAGGGGATCATGCATTCATTTTGCTGTTGATTAACATTGCTTCGATTTATGTTAAACAATGCCAGGGGATACAAATGCAAAACGGATTACATTTGACAACAGAGAGAGAGGGAAGGAGAGAATGGGGGGTAGAGAGAGAGAGAGAGTGAGCGAGAGAGAGAGAGGGAGTGTGTGTGTGTGTGTGTGCGTGCGTGTGGAAAGGTGAGGGGTTTAAGCTTGAATGGTTCAGCACCATTGGCACCACAAACATTCCTGACCTGGGAAACCTCCCCGTGGAATCAGCTTTGTAAAGCCCCCCTTTTGAGACTCCCTCATGGGATTAGTACTGTTTAGGTGTTTGGGGTTGGTGTGGGTTTGTGTGCATGACTCTGTGAAACAGATTAAGAAATATAGATTGTTTGGGTACAGTGTGTGTGTGTGTGCACGAATGTGTAAATGAGAGAGACATTGATAGAGAGAGAGTTAGACAGAGGTAGAGGGTGAGGCAGAGCGAGAGAGAGAGAGGGGGGATATTGAGAGAGAGAGAGAGAGAGAGAGAGAGAGAGAGAGAGAGAGAGAGAGAGAGAGAGAGAGAGAGAGAGAGAGAGAGAGAGAGAGAGAGAGAGAGAAGAGAGAGTGTGTGAGAGAGAGAGAGAGAAAGAGAGAGAGGGGGGTATTGAAAGAGAGAGAGAGAGAGAGAGAGAGAGAGAGAGAGAGAGAGAGAGAGGGGGGGGGATATTGGGAGAGAGAGAAGAGAGAGAGAGAGAGAGAGAGAGAGGAGGGGGTATTGAGTGAGAGAGAGAGAGAGATCATTAACAGCAGACTAGTTAATTTCCTCAGTGAAAACAATGTACTGAGCAAATGTCAAATTGGCTTTTTACCAAATTACCGTACGACAGACCATGTATTCACCCTGCACACCCTAATTGACAAACAAACAAACCAAAACAAAGGCAAAGTCTTCTCATGCTTTGTTGATTTCCAAAAAACTTTTGACTCAATTTGGCATGATGGTCTGCCATACAAATTGATGGAAAGTGGTGTTGGGGAAAGACATATGAGATTATAAAATCCATGTACACAAACAACAAGTGTGCGGTTAAAATTGGCAAAGAACACACATATTTCTTTCCACAGGGCCGTGGGGTGAGACAGGGATGCAGTTTAAGCCCCACCCTCTTCAACATGTATATCAACGAATTGGAGAGGGCACTAGAACAGTCTGCAGCACCCGGCCTCACCCTACTAGAATCTGAAGTCAAATGTCTACTGTTTGGTGATGATCTTCTGTCACCAACCAAGGAGGGCCTAGAGCAGCACGTAGATCTTCTGCACAGATTCTGTCAGACCTGGGCCCTGACAGTAAATCTCAGTAAGACAAAATTAATGGTGTTCCAAAAAAGGTCCAGTTGCTAGGACCACAAATACAAATTCCATCTAGACACCGTTGCCCTAGACCACAAAAAACACTATACATACCTCTGCCTAAACATCAGCGCCACAGGTAACTTCCAAAAAGCTGTGAACGATCTGAGAGACAAGGCAAGAAGGGCCTTCTATGCCATCAAAAGGAACATAACATTTGACATACCAATTAGGATCTGGCTAAAAATACTTGAATCAGTTATAGAACCCATTGCCCTTTATGGTTGTGAGGTCTAGGGTCCGCTCACCAACCAAGAATTCACAAAATGGGACAACACCAAATTGAGACTGCATGCAGAATTCTGCAAATATATCCTGTGTACAACGAAAAACACCAAATAATGCATGCAGAGCAGAATTAGGCCGATACCCGCTAATTATCCAAATTCAGAAAAGAGCCGTTAAATTCTGTAACTACTTAAACGGATGCGATTCCCAAACCTTCCATAACAAAGCCATCACCTACAGAGAGATTAACTTGGTTGAAGAGTCCCCTAAGCAAACTGGTCCTGGGGCTCTGTTCACAAACACAAACAGACCCCACAGAGCCCCAGGACAGCAACACAATTAGACCCAACCAAATCATGAGAAAACAAAAAGAGAATTACTTGACACATTGGAAAGAATTAACAAAAAAAACTGAGCTGCACTTCCTAACCTGCCAAATGTATGAACATATTAGGGAAACATATTTCCCTCAGATTACACAGATCCACAAAGAATTCAAAAACAAACCCAATTTTGATAAACACCCTTATCTACTGGGTGAAATACCAAAGTGTGCCATCACAGCAGCAAGATTTGTGACCTGTGCCACAAGAAAAGGGCAACCAGGGTGAACAAACACCATTGTAAATACAACCCATATTTATGTTTATTTATTTTCCCATTTGTACTTTAAATATTTGCACATTGTTACAACGCTGTATATATACATAATATGACATTTGAAATGTCTTTATTCTTTTGGAACTTCTGAGTGTAATATTTACTGTTAATTTGTATTGTTTATTTAACTTTTGTTTACTATCTACTTCACTTGCTTTGGCAATGTTAACATACCTTTCCCATGCCAATAAAGATGGGAAGATATTGAGAGAGAGAGAGAAAGAGAGAGAGAGATAAAGAGAGGGAGAAAAAAATACTGTGTATGTGTCACCTTATTTCCACAACCCCTCTCCCCTGCACTCCTCTTACATGAGTGAGTGTGTATGTATGTGTGTGTGTGTGTGTGTGTGTGTGTGTGTGTGTGTGCATGCGTGCGCGTGTGTGGAAAGGTGAGGGGTTAAAGCTTGAACACTTCAGCACTATTGGCCTCCCCGCGGAATCAGCTTTGTAAAGCCCCCTTTTGAGACTCCCTCACAGGATTAATACTGTTTAGGTGTTGGGGGTTGGTGTGGGTTTGTGTGCATGACTCTGAAATATAGCCCTGTGTAGCTCAGTTGGTAGAGCATGGTGTTTGCAACGCCAGGGTTGTGGGTTCGATTCCCACGGGGGGCCAGTATGAAAATGTATGCACTCACTAACTGTAGTCGCTCTGGATAAGAGTGTCTGCTAAATGACTAAAATGTAATGTAAATGTAATAAAGAGAGTTTGGGTACAGTGTGTGTGCGTACCTGCGTGTGTTTGTGTGTGTTACTGGGACAGCATATTGAAACGGTCGGTAGCGTTAGCAGACTTAGTTAAAAGTGACAACAGACGTCACATCAAACAGGGATCATGTGAACCGCATGCACCTTGCTTGCCTCACCAGGGCACAGTACACTGTACCCAAATGCTAGATTACTTCTGACAAAAAATACACAAATAAAACTCTACCACGGCTTAAAGTGAGGGGCTAAAGAGATCACCACTGCGTAAATTATTCATACTTTGACGTACTAAAGGAATAAAAGCTTCTGCTTTCTCTCTAATCCCCCAGTAAAGCTTTTTGTAATAGTATGGCAGGCGCTTAAGAGTTGCCTAGCTCTGACAAGACTCTATTCATCAACATTTTCTTATGTATGAAATTAGTGTCTGACAGGCTTCTGAAATCCTTCGGCTTTGTGTTATTATAACATTCATCCTCAAACAGCCTCTCAATCTAATAACTTCTCTCTCTTCGAGATGGTGATTGCTTTGATTTTTATTGAGATGTTCCAGGGGCGCAACGACAGCTAATCCAGCTGGCTCCCACTAGTCAAACAAGGGCTGCTCATGGTGATTCCATTTTTCCATTATGGTTGCGTCCCAGATGGTGGTGATGTTATGTTTGATACGGGAGCTCCGAGGCTTGCAAAGAAATTGATTAAGCAGCTACCTTCGAAGCAGTGTGCTGATGTGTGTTTCACTTTATCAGAAGTACGTCATCAAATACGTCCAAAGCTTCGTTTGATCACATACTTTTCCAAACTGTGTGTTGCAAAATGCGAGATCCCATTGATTTCGTTGTGACTCCGGTGTTTTCTTCGATTCCTAGCTGCTTTAAATCACAGACCTCTACAGGACACCGTACTTACAAATATAGTTAGGATTTTGTATTTAAAGTATTACCTGACCAGAAGCTTAGTAGGTAGAGTAGGGAACTATCTAACATTCAGGGACGTGAGGGTATGAGGTTGAATCCTATTTAGATTATTTTTTTAAAATGTGAAATCACACTTTCTGCGCTGTTGTTCAAATACAAATACATCCTAAATAACGCCATAGCTTTAATTTTTGAAAAAGAGTAAACTTTAAGGCAAAAAAGGGAAGCATGATGTAATCTTGGTATCCCAACTTTTTATAGGCTACTAAAGCCAATGACTAACCGTTGCGCCCCCAGAGTTTTGATGAAAACAGTGAAGAACGAATCCCTCTATCTGATAATCACACGCTGCTTTTTATTGCTGACCAGCAGATGTCACTAATGTATATTGTGAACAGATAATGAAGCTCTGAGTAATTAACAGTTTTTTGACACAATTTGGTGAAAGCACCGAAGCCTTCAGAAAGCCTTGGTTTCCCATCACTACCAAATGGTAAGAATAGGCTGCCATTTGAGACAAAGCCCCAGATGAAGCCCCAGACTTTCCTTACCCTCCCTCTTCTCTGCTCTCCCTATTCCCTGGTCTAAAGTAGTGCACTCTATAGGGAATAGGGTGCTATTCGGGACGCATTCTAGATCTTATAGGGTTGAAGAAGCTGAATATGCCTGCTAGTTCTCTAGCAGAATAAATGTGAATGGAACAGGGCTTAGTGAATTTCAGGGGGCTTAATAGCTTTCATAAATGACTGAGCACATTATTTCCAGTTGTACAGTAGTCCATTACACGATGCGTTGACGTTACTCCAACAGGGTTTGGGCCTGGGCCGCGCCGGTCCCCGTCCCTCCCTCCCTCCCTCTCTCCCTCTCTCCCTCTCTCCCTCTCTCCCTCTCTCCCTCTCTCCCTCTCTCCCTCTCTCCCCAATTATTCTGGCTACGGCTTGGCTACTATTCAACAACCCACTTTGGCTTTGATTACCAAATGAACTCTCTCTGGGCCATAACTTTAAAGACAGTTCACTCTTTTTACTGCTTACGTGAGGGGGAAGACTCTGAGGTGTCGATGACTCCTAAACACTTTGCTCAGATGGTGCGATAGGCGATATAGCTAAAAGTGTGTGTGACACAAAGGGAAGGAAGAATAGAATGAGATAGATAGAAGAGAAATATATGTAGAGAGAGTCTTAATATCCACCCTACTGTAATTAGTGGGCCCGCAATCCTTGAGGGATAGAGCCCATCAATCATGTTAATGACCCATTGTTATGTGATAAAGATAACCACACTATGGGGAGTCAACATTTTCTACAGGAATTATCCACATGTATAGAACACCTTTAACTGGAAACCTGGGATATATTGTCTACTGACTGTAGAATGAGTAGATGAATGAAAGATACATACAGTACATTTCCCGGTCCCTTTGTATGAACATCAATTATTTGATCTATACCAGAAGCAAAACAATGGTACATGTAAATGTAAATTGATCTATTTTGTGTAAATGTAAATTGATCTATTTTGCCATTTAGAAAATATTGTATATGCAATGTAATGAAGTTACACACAAAAAAATGATGCTTCTAAATAGTACCAGATAGGGGTTATACCAGGCCGATACCAGGGTGTCCAGAGGAGGGTGATGTGTGAGCCCAATAGATCAATCGATCCCGAACCTCGAGCGGAACGTACTTCCGACCCTCCGGACATTGAGGTGGACTAGGGTCGGTGCGTAACGCTCGCTCGAGTTCAGCATCGACCTCCCACACTACCGGTGCCACCAGACAAGACTCCGGCAGTATGGGAGTGGGCTCCACGGACCTCTCCTCCGTGTCATACCGCCGAGACAGTGCGTCTGCCTTACCATTCTGTGACCCAGGGATGTATGTGATCTTAAATGTGAACCGAGTCAAAAACATATTCCACCTCGCCTGGCGAGGGTTCAGCCTCCTCGCTACCCGGATGTACTCCAGGTTACGGTGGTCCGTCAAAATGAGGAAAGGGTGTTGAGTCCCCTCAAGCCAGTGCTTCCACACCTTTAGGGCCTGTACCACGGCTAACAGCTCCCTGTCCCCTACGTCATAGTTTCGCTCCGCCGGACTGAGCTTCTTGGAATAAAAAGCACAGGGGCGGAGTTTAGGTGGCGCGCCGGACCGTTGCGAAAGCACGGCTCCTATACCGGCCTCTGACGCGTCCACCTCTACCTGAAATGGCAAAGAGGGATCCGGATGCGCCAGCACCGGGGCCGAGGTAAACAGGTCCTTCAACCTCCCAAACGCCCTGTCCGCCTCGGCTGACCACTGCAGACGCACCGGACCCCCCTTCAAAAGAGACGTTATGGGAGCTGCCACCTGTCCAAAACCCCGGATAAACCTCCGGTAGTAATTCGCAAACCCCAAGAACTGCTGCACCTCCTTCACAGTGGTTGGCGTTTGCCAATTACGCACGGCCGACACCCGGTCTACCTCCATCTTCACCCTGACGCAGACAACTGATAACCCAAAAAGGAGACCGACTCCTGGAAAAACAGACACTTCTCTGCCTTGACATACAGGTCGTGCTCCAACAGCCTCCGCAACACTCTGCGCAACAGGGCCACATGCTCGACTCGGGTAGGCGAGTACACGAGAATGTCATCTATGTACACGACCACCTCCTGCCCCTGCATGTCCCTGAAGATCTCATCAACGAATGATTGGAAAACTGAAGGAGCGTTCATCAACCCGTATGGCATGACAAGATACTCGTAATGGCCCGAGGTGGTACTAAAGGCTGTCTTCCATTCATCGCCCTCCCTAATGTGCACCAAGTTGTACGCGCTCCTGAGATCTAATTTAGTGAAGAAACGCGCCCCGTGCAATGACTCCGTCATGGTCGCAATCAGCGGGAGTGGATAACTGTACTTCACCGTGATCTGATTGAGACCACGGTAATCAATGCACGGGCGTAATCCTCCATCCTTTTTCTTCACAAAAAAGAAACTCGAGGACGCAGGGGAAGTGGAAGGCCGTATGTATCCTTGTCTCAGAGATTTGTCTATGTACGTCTCCATAGCTCTCTTCTCCTCCTGAGACAGAGGATACACATGGCTCCGTGGGAGCGCAGCTCCTGCCTGGAGGTCTATCGCACAATCTCCCTGCCTATGGGGAGGCAACTGCGTCGCCCTCGACTTACTGAACACAAAAGCCAAATCCCCATACTCAGGGGGAACGTGCAATGCGGGCACCTGGTTTGGACTCTCCACCGAGGTAGCCCCTATGGAAACGCCTAAACATCGACCCACACACTGGGCAGACCACTCCATCAGAGCCCTCTCCTGCCACGAAATAGATGGGTTATGGGTACTCAACCAGGGCATGCCCAGCACCACCGGATACGCAGGCGAGTCAATCAGAAATAGCTGGATCATCTCCTGATGACCCCCCTGCGCACACATCCTAAGTGGCGCAGTGACCTCCCTGATCAAGCCCGCACCCAACGGACGGCTATCTAGGGCATGAACGGGAAAGGGAACATCAACAGGGAGAAGGGGAATCCCTAAGGCTAAACAAAACTTCTTATCAACAAAATTCCCAGCCGCGCCTGAATCTACCAGCGCCTTATGCTGGGAATGAGGTGCTACCTGTGGAAAACGCACAGATATACAGAAATGTGCAACAGAGAGCTCTGGGTGAGTGGGGCGCCTACTCACCTGGAAGGACTCCCCAGTGCGGGACCTGTCGTCCTCTCCCCGAGGAGGCCATCCCCAGCACCTAGCCGCGGTGTGTCCTCCCCGACCACAGTTGGTGCAGGAGATGGACCCCTCGTAAGCCGACCCCTCCTCTCTCTAGCACCAGCGCCCCCGAGCTCCATGGGGCACGGCTCGGAGGCGCTGGAGGGTGAAATGGACGGACCCCCCTCGGAACGTCCGCGGGTAGCTAGCAGGGTATCCAGCCTGATGGACATGTCGACCAACTGGTCGAACGAGAGGCTGGTGTCCCTACAGGCCAGCTCCCTATGGACGTCCTCGCGTAGACTACATCTGTAGTGATCGATGAGAGCCCGCTCATTCCACCCTGCATCCGCCGCTAGGGTACGGAACTCCAAGGCGAACTCCTGGGCACTCCTCTTCCCCTGCCTGAGGCCGACCAGACGCTCCCCCGCCGCTTTCCCCTCCGGGGGATGGTCAAACACCGCCCTGAAGCGGCGGGAGAACTCGTTGTAGGTGATGGTGTTAGCGTCGATCCTCCTCCACTCTGCGTTGGCCCATTCCAACGCCTTCCCGGAAAGGCAGGAGATCAGGGTGCACGCCTTCCCCGAGGGCGCCGGGTGCACGGTGGCCAGGTAAAGCTTCACCTGGAGAAGGAATCCCTGACACCCGGCCGCGGTCCCATCATAGGCCCTCGGGAGCAAGAGTCGAACTCCTCTGGGTTCCGGAGCGGGAATGGGCTGAGTGGCCGATGGTGCGGGCAGGGAGGATGGCGGTGGAGGAGTCCCTCAGGACTCCCAGCCTCGGATGGTGGTGATCACCTCCTGCAGTGCGGACCCCATCCGCAGGATCTGGTCATCCTGCTCACGGATCCTGTCCTCCAACGTCGCCTGTGCTGCTGCGGCTCCTGCTGATTCCATCGAGTATGGTGTGTGATTCTGTCAAGGTAGATGTAGGTGGGTGTGGGTGGAATCAGGCGCAGGACGCAGTACGTTAGTCCAACAGACTTTAGTGAGGCACAGCAAAACAAACACGAAATAAATGCCCTGAGGCAAAAGCTCCGCACGTAGGCGTAAACCCAAGCGCACAAACAGGTGCGACAAAATACTCCAAAACTAAGGAGCAAACTAGCTCAACCGAGCAAACAGTAAATATCCAGCCTACCGGCACGACAGTAAAACAATCACACACAACACCTGACAAACACAACGAGAACTAAATAGGACACTAATGACACTAAATGATAACAGGTGTGACAACAATCAGACAAAAGCAAACGAACATAGAAACATGCAACGGTGGCAGCTAGTATTCCGGAGACGACGAACGCCGAAGCCTGCCCGAGCAAGGAAGAGAGGCAGCCTCGGCCGAAACCGTGACAGGTTATTTGGCTTGTAACCATAGTGGAACCCTTCTTGGTGCTATGTACTGTCGAACCCTTTTTTGAAGGTTCTATGAAAAGCCATGCTCATAATGTTCTAAATGGAACCTGTATGGTGCTCTAAATAACCATGTATTTTAGGTTACAGTGGGGAAAAAAAGTATTTAGTCAGCCACCAATTGTGCAAGTTCTCCCACTTAAAAAGATGAGAGAGGCCTGTAATTTCTCATCATAGGTACACGTCAACTATGACAGACAAATTTAGATTTTTTTTTCCAGAGAATCACATTGTAGGATTTTTAATGAATTTATTTGCAAATTATGGTGGAAAATAACTATTTGGTCACCTACAAACAAGCAATATTTCTGGCTCTCACAGACCTGTAACTTCTTCTTTAAGAGGCTCCTCTGTCCTCCACTCGTTACCTGTATTAATGGCACCTGTTTGAACTTGTTATCAGTATAAAAGACACCTGTCCACAACCTCAAACAGTCACACTCCAAACTCCACTATGGCCAAGACCAAAGAGATGTCAAAGGACACCAGAAACAAAATTGTAGACCTGCACCAGGCTGGGAAGACTGAATCTGCAATAGGTAAGCAGCTTGGTTTGAAGAAATCAACTGTGGGAGCAATTATTAGGAAATGGAAGACATACAAGACCACTGATAATCTCTGTCGATCTGGGGCTCCACGCAAGATCTCACCCCGTGGGGTCATAATTATCACAAGAACGATGAGCAAAAATCCCAGAACCACACGGGGGGACCTAGTGAATGACCTGCAGAGAGCTGGGACCAAAGTAAAAAAGTCTACCATCAGTAACACACCACGCCACCAGGGACTCAAATCCTGCAGTGCCAGACGTGTCCCCCTGCTTAAGCCAGTACATGTCCAGGCCCGTCTGAAGTTTGCTAGAGTGCATTTGGATGATCCAGAAGAGGATTGGGAGAATGTGATATGGTCAGATGAAACCAAAATATAACTTTTTGGTAAAAACTCAACTCGTCGTGTTTGGAGGACAAAGAATGCTGAGTTGCATCCAAAGAACACCATAGGTACTGTGAAGCATGGGGGTGGAAACATCATGCTTTGGGGCTGTTTTTCTGCAAAGGGACCAGGACGACTGATCCGTGTAAAGGAAAGAATGAATGGGCCATGTATCGTGAGATTTTGAGGAAAACCTCCTTCCATCAGCAAGGGCATTGAAGATGAAACGTGGCTGGGTCTTTCAGCATGACAATGATCCCAAATACACCGCCCGGGAAACGAAGGAGTGGTTTCGTAAGAAGCATTTCAAGGTCCTGGAGTGGCCTAGCCAGTCTCCAGATCTCAACCCCATAGAAAATCTTTGGAGGGAGTTGAAAGTCTGTGTTGCCCAGCGACAGCGCCAAAACATCACTGCTCTAGAGGAGATCTGCATGGAGGAATGGGCCAAAATACCAGCAACAGTGTGTGAAAACCTTGTGAAGACTTACAGAAAACGTTTGACCTGTGTCATTGCCAACAAAGGGTATATAGCAAAGTACTGAGAAACTTTTGTTATTGACCAAATACTTATTTTCCACCATAATTTGCAAATAAATTACAATGTGATTTTCTGGATTTTTTTTCTCATTTTGTCTGTCATAGTTGACGTGTACCTATGATGAAAATTACAGGCCTCTCTCATCTTTTTAAGTGGGAGAACATGCACAATTGGTGGCTGACTAAATACTTTTTTCCCCCACTTTTTATATAGAACCATTAAAAAGGGTACCATATAGCACCAAAAATGGGTTCTACTATGGTTACAAAAAGTATGAAAATGTATGCGATAACTACTGTAAGTCGCTCTGGATGAGAGCGTCTGATAAATGACTAAAATGTAGATACTTTTGAAGAACTACACGTTTTTTTATTCTGGTCAGCCATACTATATTGTTAAAATTCCATATGTGTTACTATTGTGTTAATTGACAAGTGGAATAATGGGGGCTACCTCTGATGTCCATGAGAGGATAATTGGGAACCATAGACTGATTTAGTCAACCGTTCTCAATAGAGATAAGTCCTTATGTGACTCTTTCACAAGGCATTGTAACTGGCCATAGTTGTAAATAATGTATAATGGCATAACACAACACATTAGATAAACTGAAATGACACTTTCACTTACGGTTGTATAGAAAGAGCATTGAGCAAACCACGGCCAAAAATATTCTAATGAGTCACCTCCCATACATTAAATTGTCACTAAAAGAGCAAAGAACACTTTTGTGAAGTGTAAAGAACCATTGAAGAGCTCAAAGGGTTATTTTAGTCATAATGATTCAACATAGAACCATCAGCCTTCCCAAAGAACCCTTGAGGAAACCACTTTTTTTGAGTGTGTAAATCTATAAACTATATACACTACCAGTCAAAAGTGTTAGGACACCTACGCATTCAAGGGTTTTTCTGTATTTTTATAACTTTCTACATTGTAGAATAATAGTGAAGACATCAACACTGTGAAAAAACACATTTGGAATCATGTAGCAACCAAAAAAGTGTTAAACAAATGATTTTCCAACAGTCTTGAAGGAGTTCCCACATATGCTGAGTACTTGTTGGCTGTTTTTCCTTCACTCTGCGGTCCAACTCATCCCAACCCATCACGTCAACAGTGAAGAAGCGACTCCGGGATGCTGACCTTCTAGGCAGAGTTGCAAAGAAAAAGCCATATCTCAGACTGCCCATCTTCATCTTTTATTTTTATTGGCCAGTCTGAGATATGGCTTTTTCTTTGCAACTCTGCCTAGAAGGCCAGCATCCCGGAGTCGCCTCTTCACTGTTGACATTGAGACTGGTGTTTTGTGGGTACTATTTAATGAAGCTGCCAATTGAGGACCTGGGAGGGGTCTGTTTCTCAAACTAGACACTCTAATGTATTTGTCCTCTTGCTCAGTTGTGCACCGGGGCCTCCCACTGCTCTTTCTGTTCTGGTTAGAGCCAGTTTATGCGGTTCTGTGAAGGGAGTAGTACACAGCGTTGTACAATTTCTCGCATGGAATAGCCTTCATTTCTCAGAACAAGAATGACTGACCGAGTTTCAGAAGAAAGTTATTTGTTTCTGGCAATTTTTATCCTGTAATCGAACCCACAATTGCTGATGATCCAGATACTCAACTAGTCTCAAGAAGGCCAGTTTATTGCTTCTTTAATCAGCACAACAGTTTTCAGCTGTGCTAATATAATTGCAAAAGGGTTTTCTAATGATCAATTAGTCTTTTAAAATGATAAACTTGGATTAGCAAACACAACGTGCCATTGGAACACAGCACTGATGGTTGCTGATAATGGGCCTCTGAATGCCTATGTAGATATTCCATAAAGAAATCAGCCGTTTCCAACTACAATAGCCATTTACAACATTAACAATGTCTACACTGTCTACAATGTCTGATCAATTTGATGTTATTTTAACGGACCAAAAAATTTATTTTCTTTCGAAAACAATGACATTTTTAAGTGACCCCACACTTTTTAACGGACGTGTCTATGTATAAATATATACACTCACCGGCCAGTTTATTAGGTACACCACCCCGTTCATGAAAATGGATCGCTCCTATAAACAGTGAGTCACGTGGCCGTGGCTTGCTCCATAAAGGAGGCAGACAGGCATCGAGGCATTCAGTTACTGTTCGATTGAATGTTAAAATGGGCTAAACAAGTGACTTAAGCAACTTTGAGCGTGGTATGATCGTCAGTGGCAGGCATGCCGGATCCAATATCTCAGAAACGGCCGTCCTCCTGGGCTTTTCGCGCACGACAGTATCTAGGGTTTCCCGAGAATGGTGTGACAAACAAAAAACATCCAGTCAGCGGCAGTCCTGTTGGTGAATGAGGTCGAAGGAGAATGGCAAGAATTGTGCAATTTAACGGAGCAGTACAACCGTGGTGTGCTGAACACCATCTTGGAACGCATAACTCGTCGATCCTTGTCACGGATGGGCTATTGCAGCAGACAACTACACCGGGTTCCTCTTCTATCAGCTAAAAACAAGAAGAAAAGGCTCCAGTTGGCACGCAATCACCAACACTGGTCAATTGAGGAGTGGAAAAACATTGCCTGCTCCGACGAATCTCAGTTCCTGTTTCGTCATTTTGATGGCAGACTCAGGATTTGGCGTAAGCAGCATGAGTCCATGGACCCTTCCTGCCTGGTGTCAATGGTACAGACTGGTGACGGTGGTGGTTCAATCTGCTGCAACTGCATGATGGCATCATGTCAGCATGGACCAACATCCCTGTGGAACGTTTCCGACATGTAGAATCCGTGCCCCGAAGAATTCAGGCTGTTTCGAAGGCAAATAATCCACTCGTTTAGCGATACATTTTTGTTTTGTTTTTAATGAAGCAGCAATATGGCCCCCGGGTATATATAGCGGGGTAAAACACCCCTTTAAAACATTTAAAAATTACAAAACATTTGTGAACAGTAGCCAACTGATTTACCCATGTTTAATTTACCCAGCCCAACAAATTGGGTTATTCGTGCAACCCAACTGACTGGGTCAAAATAACCCAGCATGTGTTCTGTCTAATATTTACTCAGTGCTGGGTTACCAAATAACCCAAATCGGTTGTTTTTAACCCAGCATTTTTTTGAGTGCAAGGTCAAGAGTACTTAGTGGATATTAAGGAAACAGATGAGCGGAGATTCCAAGAAGGATGACAACAAAATGCAATTACCGTTCTGGCACAATCTTGTCTTGTCCACCACAGAGCTATAGAGAGAGAGAGAGAGAGAGAGAGAGAGAGAGAGAGAGAGAGAGAGAGAGAGAGAGAGAGAGAGAGAGAGAGAGAGAGAGAGAGAGAGAGAGAGAGAGAGAGAGAGAGAGAGAGAGAGAGAGAGAGAGAGAGAGAGAGAATAGAATAGAACCAGGAGCGTGAAAGAGAAAGAGAAATGTGAGATAATGAAAAGAAGAATGGAGAGTGAAATTAAGGTATAGATGTTACATCAGCTAATAGAGACTAATATCCCACTAACTCCATTTGAACAGTCTGGCATCAGCATGACTGTAAATGTGTGATGGGTACACGCACACACGCACACATGGAAGCGACACAGAGATAATCTGATAGGAATCAAAATGGCTCATTAAAGCACGAAAGTGATCAAGTGGATGGCTGCAGGAGGAGGAAAACATAGTGAATGATTGATTCAGTGATACAGAGCAGGTTAGCTCCTTTTCCTTCTCTCTCAGCCCATTAGAAGTGATTTAGAGAGTGTCCCAAGTGCTGCTGCTGGAATAAAAAAGACACTCTCTTTTGGTGCCTTTCATTCAAACCTTCCCCAGTGACTAAGTAAGAACATTAGACTAAATAGATCTGCATGTTTTTCACCATCTGAAGAGAGATGATACATGTTAATTTGAGAGGGAATGTGATTAGGTATAATCTTAATCTGTGTGTGTGGTGTGTGTGTGTGTGTGTGTGTGTGTGTGTGTGTGTGTGTGTGTGTGTGTGCGTACATGCGTGTGTGGAAAGATGAGGGGTTTAACCTTGAACGCTTCAGAACCATTGGCACCACAAACAGTCCTGACCTGGGAAGCCTCCCCGTGGAATCAGCTTTGTAAAAACCCCTTTTGAGACTCCCTCACGGGATTAATACTGTTTAGGTGTTTGGGGTTGGTGTGAGTGTAAGTGTGTGTAAGTGTGTGTGGGTTTGTGTGCATGAATTTGTGAAATAGATAAATAAATAAAGAGTTTGGGTACTGTGTGTGTGTGTGTTTGTGTGTGTGTGTGTGTGTGTGCAATGAGGTATATAGTGGGAGATATGATGGGTTTGCCCTACGTACACCTTGCATTGAAAGTGTAAATGAGATGGTAAAAAGAAAGAAGAGGTTTTTGTTCAGGCTTTCACATGAGCTGGGTGTCTGGAGTCAGTGATACATGACATGGCTAAGTGATTAGTGAAGTAATCAGATAAAATGAAATTGTAAAGATCAAAGCACAGCCTTTACTTGTTCCAAAGTAGTGCACTACATTGGGAATAGGG
This sequence comes from Coregonus lavaretus, assembly GCF_964263955.1. NCBI lineage: Eukaryota > Metazoa > Chordata > Actinopteri > Salmoniformes > Salmonidae > Coregonus > Coregonus lavaretus. Next base: position 25,519,865 of record NC_140021.1, read on the forward strand.
TGCCATTTGGAATGCATCCCATGTCACATGGATGGCTCAATATTCACTCCATGTAATGGTGGTTTTGAAGCCACATATTTCTACATGTTTCATTACTTTCTCTCATATGTTGGAGGACATTTATTGGATTGCAATGTTATACATGAAGTTGAAAGCCTTTTAAATTGTAAGATATCAATCCAATCCATTTATGTTTCCATTTAATCAGTGACCATTGTGGAAAACATTTGGTGTGCATCCCAAATTGCACCGTATTACCTACATAGTGCACTACTTTTGACAAAGGCCCATAGGGATCTGGTTAAAAGTAGTGCACTATGTAGGGAATAGGCTGCCATTTGGGATTCAGCCTTGGGAACATGTACAGCGCAGACCATAGTCATTCCATTCAACTCCCATGAGGGGAAATGGCCCTTTGCCATGAGGTTCTGTCTAATGATGCATCTTATAGGACAGCTTTGAAGTGGAAACCTTCCCTTTTAGGGACCCTACTCTCCTCTTACAAACGTCACTCTTCATTGGGCTGGTGATGAATGATTTTAAATTACCGTTTTTTTCACAAAAGAGAGTGTTTGTTCTAATCCGGGAACTGCTCTTGTTCGTTTCCGCTCTAAGCAGGCAGACACACACACACATACGTGTACACACACGAATGCACAGACACACACACGCACACACATGCACATACACAAACACATGTCTGGTCATTCATTAGACTGACTGAGATGGAGTTGGCCCATGTCTGTTGCACCCATATGGCTTAGTGAATTCATAGGCAATATAATAGACCATTATAATGACACTATGCTTCTCTCCAAGCAGTTGAAGTCGATGTCCGCGCCCGCTCCTGGAGTGGAGCAGCTGACCGGAGCTGGACTGTGCACCAGTGGAGCGGACTGCTCGGGCACTGGACTGGAGCAGCTGACCGGAGCTGGACTGGACACCGGTGGAGCGGACTACTCTAGCACCAGCCGTACCGGGCTGGCGACACGCACCACTGGTTTGGTGCGGGGAGCTGGTACGGGCCGTACCAGGCTGTGGAGGCGCACTGGTGACCCAGTGTGTAGAACCGGAGCAGGACATACTGGACCGTGGAGGCGCACTGGAGTTCTGGAGTTTAAAGCTGGCACAACCCGTCCTGGCTGGATGCCCACTTTTGCACGGCACGTTGGGGCGCTGGCACAGGGCACACTGGGCTGTGAATGCGCACTGGCGACACAGTGCGTATCTCCGCATACCTTGGTTCCTCAATGAACACACGCTCCTTACAGCGAGTGCGGGTAGTTGGCTCTGGTCTGCCCCCTGGCTCCGCCAACCATCCCAGCAAATATCTCCTCCCAAGACCACATCTTCCCCACCTGTGTCCAGGGTGTTTGCTCCTCCTGGGCACGCTGCTTGGTCCGTTGGTGGTGGGATCTTCTGTCACGATCGTTGAGTACAGGATTGGACCAAGGTGCAGCGTGGAATGCATACATGTTTATTTATTAATTAAACACCAACAAAACAACAAAAGCAAAGTAACGTGAAGCTCACAATGGCTACACCCAAACAAGCCAAACAAGAGTCAAGATCCCACAACATAGGTAGGCAAAATGGCTTTTAAGTATGATCCCCAATCAGAGACAACAATCGACAGCTGCCTCTGATTGGGAACCACACCCGGCCAACATAGAAATACACAACATAGAAAAGACACCCTGACCAACTCAACTAGAAAAACAGGGCTTTCCAGGTCAGGGCGTGACAATGTCGCCCTTCTCCATATACTGTTAAAGGTGGCAGAGTTAGAGCGATGTTTGTCAGACCATGAGACTTCTTCTCGTTCTTCTCAAGAAAACGTATGTAGCGTCCGAACAAACATGGATATGTCGACTCTCATGAACACGTACAGTAAAAGTCGGTTGTTTTGCACTAGGATGCCCACAAGCCTCACAAGACTAATCATTTTTATGGAAGTATACAGTGCATTCGGAAACTATTCAGACCTCTTGACTTGTTCCACATTTTGTTACACTACAGCCTTATTCTAAAATTTATTGAATAGTTTTTTTCCCCTCATCAATCTACCCACAATACCCCATAATGACAAAGCAAAAACAGGTTTTAAGACATTTTTGCACATTTATAAAAATGTTAAACTGATATATCACATTTACATAAGTGGTCCTCTGTAGCTCAGCTGGTAGAGCACGGCGCTTGAAACGCCAAGGTAGTGGGTTCGATCCCCGGGACCACCCATACACAAAAATGTATGCACGCATGACTGTAAGTCGCTTTGGATAAAAGCGTCTGCTAAATGGCATATTATTATTTTTATTTATTTTTATTCAGACCGTTTACTCATTACTTTATTGTAGCATATTTGGCAGCGATTACAGCTTCGGGTCTTCTTGGGTATGACACTACAAGCTTGGCACACCTGTATTTGGGGAGTTTCTGCCATTCTTCTCTGCAGATCTTCTCAAGCTCTGCCAGGTTGGATGGGGAGCATCGCTGCACAGTTATTCTCAGGTCTCTCCAGAGATGTTCGATCAGGTTCAAGTCCGGGCTCTTGCTGGGTCACTCAAGGAGATTCAGAGACTTGTCATGAAGCCACTCCTGCGTTGTCTTGGCTGTGTGATTAGGGTCATTGTCCTGTTGGAAGGTGAACCTTCGCCCCAGTCTGAGGTCCTGCACGTTCTGGAGCAAGTTTTCATCAAGGATGTCTCTGTACATTGCTCTGTTCATCTTTCCCTTGATCCTGACTAGTCTCCTAGTCCCTGCCACTGAAAAAAATCCCCACAGCATGATGCTGCCACCACCATGCTTCACCCTAGGGATGGTGACAGGTTTCCTCCAGACGTGACGCTTGGCATTCAGGCCAAAGAGTTCAATCTTGGTTTCATCAGACCAGAGAATCTTTAGGTGCCTTTTGGCAAACTCCAAGCGGGCTGTCATGTGCCTTTTACTGAGGAGTGGCTTCCGTCTGGCCACTCTACCATAAAGGCCTGATTGGTGGAGTGTTGCAGAGATGGTTGTCCTTCTGGAAGATTCTCCCATCTCCACAGAGGAACTGTAGAGCTCTGTCAGAGTGACCATCAGGTTCTTGGTCACCTCCCTGACCAAGGCCCTTCTCCCCCGATTGCTCAGTTTGGCTGGGTGGCCAGCTATAGTAAGACTTGGTGGTTCCAAACTTCTTCCATTTAAGAATGATGGAGGCCACTGTGTTCTTGGGGACCTTCAATGCTGCAGACATTTTTGGGTACCCTTCCCCAGATCTGTGCATCGACACAATCCTGTCTCAGAGCTCTACGGAAAATTCCTTCGACCTCATGGCTTGGTTGTTACTCTGACATGCACTGTGAACTGTGGGACATTATATAGACAGGTGTGTGCCTTTCCAAAACATTTCCAATCAATTGCATTTACCACAGGTGGACTCCAATCAAGTTGAAGAAACATCTCATGGATGATCAATGGAAACAGGATGCACCTGAGCTCAATTTCGAGTCTCATAGCAAAGGGTCTGAATACTTATGTAAATACGGTATTTCTAAAAACCTGTCAAGGGGTCTGAATACTTTCCGAATGCACTGTATGGAGAAAGTTTAGTGCCTAAAATAAGAGTTGAAATATCAAGCCAATACATTTTTAATTGAATAACATTGCTTGAGAACTTCAGAGCTGCAACGATTTGACACTTTGGCTTTGGTTAAAGGCAAGTTTAAACGCATACTGGTAGTAGTCATCGCTACTGCTCGAAAGTCCACACATTCTGAGAGATGCGATACAATGTCATCATCTCACTTGCTTCTTCTCTGAGGAGCTCTTATTGTCTATTGCTGATCACCGTTCTCAAAACTTGTCGTTGCACATCTCACACTACAAGAGCATTGCAGATTATGTGCCAATAAACTCAAACATGTTTGAAAATATTGGGACGTCTGGAACGGCTCAAAGAAGGGATCGGAAGCCCCGAGAAGGCAACAACATCGGGATTTTGTCTCCAATCAAAAACTTTGGGTCAAAATCATGTAGTGTATGCCAGGCTTAAGTGGAGTCACAAAATTCTATTAAAGCATGCTAAATAATAAACAATAATCACACCCTTGTTGTGTGTTGTGAAAAGCCTTGTTTTCATTTCTATAGTTACAATGGAGCAGAAAACAACATACACATGTCCCATTTGAGGTCAGAAATTGAGACAGGTAATATCATTCGGCATGGAGTCAAGGCACACCAAACCCACTGGTACCGAGATTTTACAATTTCCCACAATCCGCCACTAACCCAATCCCCTGAGAGAGAGTGTGATATCCACCAATCTGTTCTCACCCCCTCTTGTCACCCCCACCCTCTTTCCCCACCCTCTTTCCCCTGGCCCAGACACATTGGTTATGGTAGAGTGACGGCCGCACCACACCTCAGCAATGCTCAGCAGGGTCAGTGAGAAGGGTTAAGTGAGCCTGAGAGAGGGGGACAGCAGGAGACACAACAGCTAAGGTGTGTTAGAGCCTCCTCCCTGAAAGGATCGGAGAGGGAGGGAGGAATGGACGGAGAGAGGTTGGGAGGAAGGGAGGAGGAGAAGGGAGGGAGAGCTAGATATAGTGGGAGGGAGAAAGGAATGGAGAGATGGAGTGATGAAAGGAGGGAGGGAGGTGTTGAGGCAAAGCTCAATCTGGACATCAAACGCACACAGAGGGGAGGAGATGTGTAGGCAGTGGGGCGTGGATGGAGAGATCAGAGATGGGAGGGATCAGAGATGGGAGGAGGGAGGAAGGAGGGAGGAAGATAGTAGACACATCCTGACTATTTCCAGCTCTTCCCTGAGACATCAGTACGTGTGGCAACAATCTGGCACCAGCCCTGTCTGTGTCCCTCTGGTGTTAACGTTACTGAGAAAAGGAGGTGTTCATCCGACCTGGGTTCAAATACTATTTAAAAGCATTTCAAATACTTTAACTGGGCTTGATTGGGCTTGATTGGGCTTGATTGAGCTTGCCTGGCACAATGGAACCAATAGTTCCAAAACGTCAAACCCAACTCATCTGACCAGGCAGGGAAAAGTGTTTGAAAGATTTCTAATACTAATTCAACCCAGGTAGGGTGTTTAACCTACGAGACAGTCTTTTTCTTAACAGCTGGAGCCTATAAAGGATTGATAGCTTTGCAGAACACTTAGCTCAGAGCTGAGCTGGGGTGGGTGAATCTAATTGAGATATCCATTGTACCGTTGTTCACAAAAAAATGACCAAACTCTAATTAGGATAATGTCTATTGATGATGACATTGACTCTGTGTAATAATTAATTGTGATAAAAAGCTCCTTCATATTGGAATATTGATTTTCATTAATGTCACACTTAAAGGGGAGGCTTTTATGTTTGACTGTGTCTCAAATGGAACTCTATTCCCTTTTTACTACACTAATTGTGACTAGAGCCCTATGGGCCATGGGCCACCCTTTACAAAACCAAAACCTGTGGCATGTTATGTTACACAGGGCAAGAAGGGGTAATGACAAATCAGGAAATCAATTTGTGTCCAAATGGCACTCTATTCCCTACATAGTACACTACTTTTGACCAGAATCCTATGGACCTGGTCAAAATAAGTACACTTAATATGTAATAGAATGCCATTTATGACGTATCCTCAGTGAGCTGCACTGGCGGGCATGTATGTAAGTTGAATAGTAATTATCATTAGCTAGCTGCATGATAAATGGAGGTGGAGTGGAGTGGGGTGGGGTGGGGATGGTGCTGGGGGATGCCAATCTTTAAGCCTGTTAATGATTGGTGAGTCATGATTTACGGCTCAGGGTGACTATAGAAACGATTTGTATCCTCCCCCTGACTGACTCAAGGTCACCACTGATCCCGGGTGATTACTATCCACACAAGCAGCAACTTGTAAGGTGCAAATTATGTGTTGGTCTCTGTGAAGTTTGCTCAAAGACATGACTGCAGCAGTTATTCGTCCCATATGGCACCCTATTCCCTATATAGTGCACTACTTTTGACCAGGGCCCACAACGGAAGGAATAGCATGCCATTTGGGATGCAGTCAAAGTTTCCAGACCTGAATCAAATACATATGTCAAATTATGATTTAGTTTGCCAGCTGCAATGGGGTCAATGGAGAACTCAAAACAGTGCATATCAACTTTTCTCCACTAAATTACCACTAAATCAAGCACATCTCAAATAGTTTTTCTTCTTAATACAGTACATTTATATTATCCATATCCTTTCCCAAACAAATGTTGCAGTGAATTGATGTTGAATGTGTCTGTATGCATACTCTAAATAATGATAATTCTCTTGAAGCTCTCTTATAGTGCAATTTCCGTTGGATGGGATTTGAGAGTTTATTCCAGTGACTGAGGCGACCATGATTGAGTGATGATGACACAACGCCAGGCATGTGCACAGATAGGGCTCTACCTGTGCAGAGCACATGCCCCTTTGCCCTTCCAGTCTCCAAAGTGCTCTTTTGGGTGGTGGTAAAATTACCACAAAATATACATTTTTTGTAGAATTTTTTTGTCAATGTTGTTCGGAACCCATTGCCCACAAGTTGTCCTTAAATTCGCCACCCCCCACCCCGTCAGTTGGTTGCACCTGTTGATCTGCCCTGTACGGAGATTGTGCGCGCCCGGTTGCGCCTTTTTCCGAGTCTGCCCTGTACGGAGATTGTGTGTGCCTGGTATCCAAACATGTATGGCTTGAGAGAGGCATTTTGTATGTTAATAATTTCGAGGCATGAATTATGAAACCATTTTTTTCTTTAAGCTGTGGGGGGTTGCCCTTTTTTCATTTTGAGCAACTGCCAACTGAAAGGTCTGTGCACGGCCCTGCACAACGTGAATCTTGATGAAACATGTCACCAAGGGAGTGACAGTCCCCCTGCCACCCACCCGCAACCCGATATGAAGCGAGAGAGAGAGAAAGAGAGGGAGTCGCTCCGCTCACCTGATTTACTACCCCTGATCGCTCCGCTTGTCCTCTGCATTCTTTAAAGGCTCCTGAAGTGTCATTTCCTGCACCATGCTTGACTACAATCACAGGTAATTAAGCCTGAGAGAGGTGAATTATTAATGCCGGTGACTTTTAGACTAATTGAGCCCATTACGCTATGAGGCACAGCAAAGAGAGTGTGCTAATGTGATGGACAAATGATGGTGGACACCATCCACCTCTTTCTATTCTACCTTGTATCTCTTCCCAATTTGTAATTTAACCTTGCATTTTGAATCATAATGATGATATGGCTGGTGACACTTTGCTTGAAAGTCCAATATCTCGAAAACTTATCAACAGTGGACTAATGAAAAAAAAGACCACTATTTTTGAGTGGGTTTTCCTTTAAATGTCAAGGTTGAAATTACTAGAGGCAACCAAAACAAAAAACATGGTTTATGACCCCAATCCATTTGGGGTCGTAGTACAGTGTCTGTTTGGATTCTTTCTTTGAGTTGTTTTCCTTTTAATGATCAATTAACTGGAGGGTTGATTCACTTTTAGGCTAGTCTTCAACACACGGATAGTAGATTAATCAAGTTCCATGGTTCACTGAAAACCAGCAGACGATGGATATGTTCCAAATGGCAGCCTATTCCATATGTAGTGGACTAAGTTTTACCCCTTTGAGCCTTGATCGCGAGTAGCGCAGTAAATAGGTACTAGGGTGCCATTTGGGACGCAGACCCAGTGCAGTTAGTGTGGTGTGTAGCAGAGTAACGTGGGCACCCCCTGACCTGTATTGAATATATGAAACACTCCAACTAACTGTGATTGAACCAGGACACTGCATTAAGAGGATATGTGGTAGAGAAATTGCCACACAACCTTTTACACGGGTAATACATGGAAGGCTGTAAGGGGATTTCATCCTTCCTTCCGAGGGTGAGAGAGAATGAGAGAAAAGGAAGAATAGAATGACGAGGGATAGCGAAATGGAACTGAAATCCCCCTGAGTATAATATGGAGATCTGCCTAACATAAGATCCCTGAGGTAATGCAATTTAAGTTGGAAGGAAAAAATGTCAGGGTAATCTCATCAGTCTGTCGGAGAGAGGGATGTCAGATGTAGCCTGTGGCAAGCCTTCAGCGGGGCCTCTCCTGTCCCTCTCCTCTGCCACTCTCCTCTCCTCTCTTTCCCTCACTACAGCTTCTCCAGGCACTATGTTTAGCTGTGCCATCACCCCGTCTGTCTGTCTACAGTAACTGCTGTTCATCACTATTGCTGTACCACTAAATCTCCCCCAAACACACAAAGCACACAGAGAGAGAACCAGACAGACAGACATGGAGGAGATTTGCCTAAACAGCTCAGGACACAGTCTGCTTCCCAAATGGCAACATATTCCCTTTATACTTGCACTACTTTTGGCCAGGGCCCACTTTTGGGTGCCATTGGGGACAAACACATAGGCAAGTCTGGGTCTGGAAGTACTATACGTCTCAAGTGCCCTCAGCAGAAATGGGTGCGGGTTGATTTTAACAATTCAATATGAATATATTTATCTGTTTTCAGTACAGAAAATAGGGAGCCTGATGTAACCTCACCATATTTCCTGGATGTTGCTCTTTTAAGACCTGTCCATATGGAGAAAGGCTCAGTAAATAATTGATCCTTAAATCCTGAGGGCTGGCAGGGATTATGTAAGGTCCCTAGTGTAGGCTGGAGTGGGGTGAGGGGTACAGGAAGCCTTGTGGCTGGGCCAGCACTGAGGTTACTGTCCTGTTGAGCAGACTATCTCAGTACAGAGAAACCCAGTCAGTCACAAAGGGAGTATGAGGATTTACTGAACATAATAGGAATAGGGGAATCTCTCTTCTATTACATATAGTGATGATAGTTAAAATGATTGAAGGATACGCCAGTCCTGTCAGCCGTTTTGAGACATAGGTGAGAAAACATAGAGCAATGATGACTTACCTAAATAAGAAGCCCTGACTGTACTGGTCTGTGGCTGTGCTTGCTGACTCCAGGCTTATTGGGAAAAGGTGGCGATCCATAATTGTCAACATTCTCAGATCCAATGCTTTGTGGACATGGGAGAAAGGGGAAAGTGGCTGTGCAGCATATTAGAGAGACAAATAAGGCCAGATTGTGATGTATTGATCATAGATAGGCATCTCTTCCATCTCTCCAACAGTGCCCACACAAGTTTGTTCCCATACAGTGCAGTACTGATGGGGGTTGATGAAGGACTGATGCATGTCTGAACTGATCAGATCTGTTATTAACATGTGTGATCGGGCATGTCCAGGCATGTAGAACTATACCCCCACACAAAGGCACAGAACAATAGAAAATAAAAGAACACACAGAATATTGAGTCTCTGTCTTTCTCACATACAGTGGTGTGAAAAAGTGTTTGCCCCTTCCTGATTTCTTATTTGTTTGCATGTTTGTCACACTTAAATGTTTCAGATCATCAAACAAATTTAAATATTAGTCAAAGATAACACAAGTAAACACAAAATGCAATTTTGAAATTAAGGTTGTTATTATTATTACCCACATGGCCCTGTGTGAAAAAGTGATTGCCACCCTGGTTGGGCCACCCTTAGCAGCAACAACTAGAATCAAGCGTTTGCGATAACTTGCAATGAGTCTTTTATAGCGCTGTGGAGGAATTTTGGCCCACTCATCTTTGCAGAATTGTTGTAATTCAGCCACATTGGAGGGTTTTCGAGCATGAACTGCCTTTTTAAGGTCATGCCACAGCATCTCAATAGGATTCAGGTCAGGACTTTGACTAGGCCACTCCAAAGTCTTCATTTTGTTTTTCTTCAGCCATTCAGAGGTGGACTTGCTGGTGTGTTTTGGATCATTGTCCTGCTGCAGAACCCAAGTTCGCTTCAGCTTGAGGTCACGAACAGATGGCCGGACATTCTCCTTCAGGATGTTTTGGTAGACAGCAGAATTCACGGTTCCATTTATCACAGCAAGTCTTCCAGGTCCTGAAGCAGCAAAACAAGCCCAGACCATCACACTACCACCACCATATTTTACTGTTTGTATGATGTTCTTTTTCTGAAATGCGGTGTTACTTTTACGCCAGATGTAATGGGACACACACCTTCCAAAAAGTTCAACTTTTGTCTCGTCAGTCCATAGAGTATTTTCCCAAAGGTCTTGGGGATCATCTTGACGTTTTATGGCAAAAATTAGACAAGCCTTCATGTTATTTTTGCTCAACAGTGGTTTTCGTCTTGGAACTCTGCCATGCAGGCCATTGTTGCACAGTCTCGTTCTTACGGTGGAGTCATGAACACTGACCTTAACTGAGGCAAGTGAGGCCTGCAGCTCTTTGGATGTTGTTGTGGGGTCTTTTGTGACCTCTTGGATGAGTCGTCGCTGCGCTCTTGGGGTAATTTTGGTCGGCCGGCCACTGGGAAGGTTCACCACTGTTCCATGTTTTTGCCATTTGTGGATAATGGCTCTCACTGTGGTTCGCTGGAGTCCCAAAGCTTTAGAAATGGCTTCATAACCTTTTCCAGACTGATGGATCCCAATTACTTTCTTTCTCATTTGTTCCTGAATTTCTTTGGATCTCAGCATGATGTCTAGCTTTTGAGGATCTTTTGGTCTACTTCACTTTGTCAGGCAGGTCCTATTTAAGTGATTCCTTGATTGAGAACAGGTGTGGCAGTAATCAAGCCTGGGTGTGGCTAGCGGAATTGAACTCAGGTGTGATAAACCACAGTTGAGTTGTGTTATAACAGGGGGGCAAACACTTTTTCACACAGGGCCATGTCGGTTTGGATGTTGTTTTCCCTTAATAATAACACCCTTCATTTCAAAACTGCATTTTGTGTTTACTTGTGTTATCTTTGACTAATATTTACATTTGTTTGATGATCTGAAACATTTAAGTGTGACAAACATGCAAACAAATAACAAATCAGGAAGGGGGCAAACACTTTTTCACATCCACACAAAATGAAGAAGTGTGGGTACAATGCTATGAGACATCACTGAGGTCTCATTGTCTACATCTTTCTATCTCAATCTCGTTTATTCAAAGCTGAAAGCCAGCAGTCTGGTGCAATCAATCTTAATCTTAATTTCCTCCTCTGCTTTGATTGGCTGTAATGATCTCCGTCCGGATATTACTTGTCATTGACAAACTGATACGTTTCACTGTGTGACCCATCTGCTTCAATGTGCCTCAGTGTTCTCCCATTAGCTGCCAGCTTGTTGTTTAGCAGGGACAGACAGGCAGGCAGGGATACTCCCACGCTCAATGCACTGTGTGCGTCCCAAATGGAACCCTATTCTCTATGTAGTACACTACTACTTTTGACCACGTTTGACCAGAGTCCAAATAGGCCCTGGTCAAAAGTGGTGCACTATATAGGAAATAGGGTGCCATTTGGGACCGTTTACCTCATTCCAACCCTGTGCTATCATCTTCTCCTTCTTCTTTTGCCCTGCACACTGCTGCACACAGTGTTTGTTCAAGGAGAATGGTTCTACTATAGAGATTAAAGTGACGGCCGGGAAAGAAAGACAGAATATTCCAGTTATCTAGTCAAGAAAAGAGACGGACAGTGAATGCACTTGTTTTGCAGGAGTGAATGTACTGAATAAAAATGTCAGGGACTCATTGATAGGGACAGTGCCTGCACACCATTCACCTTTGACAGAGGCCACCAGGGTTGGGGTCAATTCCATTAAAAAATCCAGTAAAATTATGGTTAGGGCTACGTACTGAAATTCCTATTCCAATTCTATTCAATGCTTTTCCATGAGGAACATTTGGAATTGGAATTTGGTATACATTCTGAATTGACTGAAATTGAAATTGAATTGACACCAACCCTGGTGGCCACACACCATTCAACTTTTATTTTTGCTTCAATATGTTCAGTAGGCTATGTGGTTGTATTTGAGCGAGAATCCATGTGATCTGTGTAGTACATGCATGTTCTTGACTGATATACAGTGGGGTGAACAAGTATTTGATACACTGCCGAATTTGCAGGTTTTCCTACTTACAAAGCATGTAGAGGTCTGTAATTTTTATCATAGGTACACTTCATCTGTGAGAGAAGGAATCTAAAACAATCACATTGTATGATTTTTAAGTAATTAATTTGCATTTTATTGCATGACATAAGTATTTGATACATCAGAAAAGCAGAACTTAATATTTGGTACAGAAACCTTTGTTTGCAATTACAGAGATCATACGTTTCCTGTAGGTCTTGACCAGGTTTGCACACACTGCAGCAGGGATTTTGGCCCACTCCTCCATACAGACCTTCTCCAGATCCTTCAGGTTTCGGGGCTGTCGCTGGGCAATACGGACTTTCAGCTCCCTCCAAAGATTTTCTATTGGGTTCAGGTCTGGAGACTGGCTAGGCCACTCCAGGACCTTGAGATGCTTCTTACGGAGCCACTCCTTAGTTGCCCTGGCTGTGTGTTTCGGGTCGTTGTCATGCTGGAAGACCCAGCCACGACCCATCTTCAATGCACTTACTGAGGGAAGGAGGTTGTTGGCCAAGATCTCGCGATACATGGCCCCATCCATCCTCCCCTCAATACGGTGCAGTCGTCCTGTCCCCTTTGCAGAAAAGCATCCCCAAAGAATTATGTTTCCACCTCCATGCTTCACGGTTGGGATGGTGTTCTTGGGGTTGTACTCATCCTTCTTCTTCCTCCAAACACGGCGAGTGGAGTTTAGACCAAAAAGCTCTATTTTTGTCTCATCAGACCACATGACCTTCTCCCATTCCTCCTCTGGATCATCCAGATGGTCATTGGCAAACTTCAGACGGGCCTGGACATGCGCTGGCTTGAGCAGGGGGACCTTGCGTGCGCTGCAGGATTTTAATCCATGACGGAGTAGTGTGTTACTAATAGTTTTCTTTAATACTGTGGTCCCAGCTCTCTTCAGGTCATTGACCAGGTCCTGCCGTGTAGTTCTGGGCTGATCCCTCACCTTCCTCATGATCATTGATGCCCCACGAGGTGCGATCTTGCATGGAACCCCAGACCAAGGGTGATTGACCGTCATCTTTAACTTCTTCCATTTTCTAATAATTGCGCCAACAGTTGTTGCCTTCTCACCAAGCTGCTTGCCTATTGTCCTGTAGCCCATCCCAGCCTTGTGCAGGTCTACAATTTTATCCCTGATGTCCTTACACAGCTCTCTGGTTTTGGCCATTGTGGAGAGGTTGGAGTCTGTTTGATTGAGTGTGTGGACAGGTGTCTTTTATACAGTTAACGAGTTCAAACAGGTGCAGTTAATACAGGTAATGAGTGGAGAACAGGAGGGATTCTTAAAGAAAAACTAACAGGTCTGTGAGAGCCGGAATTCTTACTGGTTGGTAAGTGATCAAATACTTATGTCATGCAATAAAATGCAAATTAATTACTTTAAAATCATACAATGTGATTTTCTGGAATTTTGTTTTAGATTCCGTCTCTCACAGTTGAAGTGTACCTATGATAAAAATTACAGACCTCTACATGCTTTGTAAGTAGGAAAACCTGCAAAATCGGCAGTGTATCAAATACTTGTTCTCCCCACTGTACATTAACTATTATGTTGCACTTCCATCAGCACCAAGGGTAGAGTGATCTTGAAAAAAGGCATTTCAAAATATACTAATGTATGTTTCTATTTTTACCACCAAAAGGCTTGCTGTGTTGCTTAGATGGTCTTCATCCCAAATGGAACCCTATTCCCTTTAAAGTGCACTATTTTTGACCAGGGTCCATAAGGCTCTGGTCAAAAGTAGTGCACTATATAGGGAATAGGGTGCCATTTGGGACATACGTACCTGCTCCCGGCCTTCCCAGTGTGGGGCTGTTTAAGTGGCTCTCTGGTGAAGATCAGATCGTGTTTCTCAGATTAAGAAGGGGAGAGAGCGTTAACTCTGATGGGCCAGAGAGAGCTGTGTAAACTAAACCCAAGAACATGCATTAGCACTGTGAAACAGCACATGAAGGAAAGGGAAGGGAGAAGGCATTGAGTGCATCTCAAAAGGCACCTGATTCCATACATAGTGCACTACTTTTGTCCTGAGCCCTATGCACTACTTTTGCCCATTTGGCCCATTGGGATCTGGTCGAAAGTAGTGCGATAAATAAGGAATAGGGTGCCATTTGAGACGTACCATAAAGGGTGCAGCATCAGTGTGAGGATCAGCGGCTGATAATAAGGAATGGTGGGAGGACGTGGTGGGCTGCAGCAGCACAGCAATCAGATGAAACCAATCTGTTATGTCTCGCTCTCCGTTTGACATGGAAGATCAAGGCGATGGGTGAGGGTTCGCCTCCAGGCCGTATTATTGACAAGTATTTTGTCTGTCTAGACTTAGAGACCTTGTGGTTTGCAATTTTCTCTCCCTCTGTGGAATATATTCTACTCTGAACAAAAATAAAACGCAACATGTAGTGTTGATCCCATGTTGCATGAGCTGAAATAAAAGATCCCAGAAATGTTCCATACGCACAAAAAGCGTATTTCTCTCAAATGATATGTACAAATTTGTTTACATCCATGTTAGTGAGCATTTCTCCTTTGCCAAGATAATCCATCCAACTGACATGTGTGGCATTTCAAGAAGCTGATTAAACAGCATGATCATTACACAGGTGCACCTTGTGCTGGGGACAATACAAGGCCCTTCTAAAATGTGCAGTTTTGACACACAAGACAATGCCACAGATGTCTCAAGTTTTGAGGGAGCGCGCAATTGGCATGCTGACTGCAGGAATCTCCACCAGACATTTCTCTACCATAAGCAGACTCCAACATCGTTTTAGAGAATTTGGCAGTACTTCCAACCGGCCTCACAACCGCAGACCACGTGTAACCATGCCAGCCCAGGACCTCCACTTCTGGTTTCTTCACCTGTGGATCTTCTGACACCAGCCACCCAGATAGCTGATGAAACTGAGGCGTATCTCTGTCTGTAATAAAGCATTATAACGTTATGTGAAAAAGTTGATTTTCAGCTTGGGCCTGATAATCTAAGAGTTTATTTGGGTTGGGACGGGTTTATGGTTTGCGCAACATTACAACCTATGTTTGAGACCAACGCGTGGCCTTGACCGTGTGAGAAGCGCTCCTGTATCTCTCACATAACTAGAATTAGATTCACTCTCTCCCTCTCTCTGCTTTGATAGACATGAGCCTGCAGCTGTCATCGCTCTAGCGTTGCACTTCATCATTTATTTCCTTATAGAATCATCGCCGCGCAAAGGGTTCTGGGGGAACTGCAGCAACCCTGATAAATTGTAATACATTTGCCAAAGTTATAGAATTACTGCTGTCTGTTCAGAAATAAATGAAATAATTCAGAATAGCCTATAATTTAGCCACAGAAGCTCAATAGCTTCTTTTTTTTAAATAGCTGTGGATTGTGTGTAGCCCAATAATAAGCATAGCCTACAGTCAGGAACGCGAATCGCAAATCTGTCAGTGAACAGTATGCAGACAAAACAATCGCGGGAAAACACAGGTTGGAAAGCAAAGGGCTTCTGCTGAAAAGAGAAGACACTAATCTCTCTGCTTCCAAATATTGTTTTACAAAATAAAACAAGAGAGAAATATAGGCTTTTGGCACGAACACATAGGCCATCACCGGCGAGTGAGCTGCGCATCATTGGGTGAGTCAGTGAAACTGGAAAGCACTTTTAGGACTATAATTTCCTCCTCATATTGTAGCCTACAATATGTGTGTCTGCACACACCGAGGCCTAGACTACTGATAGATTGAAGACAAGGTCTTTGTTATTGATCTCAGATTCTTAGTTCGTCAGTGTCAAAGTAGCCTGCAATTTCGATCATTTGTGCTGTGTTAAAAAAGATTCTGCCAAGGTCTCCAGTCATGTAAAATGATGCAGAATTGCATGAAATATGTTTATAAAAGTCCACATTTTTCCCGGACCCTAGGCTACTTCAAATATTGCCCATGTGTGCAACTTCTGTAAGCGCCTCTACTCTACTACTCTATGCCACTACGCAAATGCAATGATATCCACGCAATGCTTTACTATAAAGTTTTTTTTTTTTTTTTTTTTTTTCGTTCCGGTACCTCGGAGCTCCCCAGGTCACCCCCCTCTCCCGCTAACTTTTTGATCCGGCACCTCCCGATTTACACATTAAGCACTGACTGTAACTCAGTAAAATTGTTGAAATTGTTCCATGTTGCGTATATATTTTGTTCAGTATAGCTTTTTATTGATATTTGGAGCTGTATCAAGTTAACACTTCTCATGTATTGTAGATGTTTGCATTTGAAAGCTTTTACAGAAGTGTGAGGCTCAGTCGAAGTCTCAAAGAAGGAGGGGGTGTCATTCTCCTTGTAGAAACCTCACAACAGAATTGTTGAATATCATTCCCTATACCATATGGACAACCCTCTCCATGGATTATTTAAAATGCCCCAGAGGCATCTACAGTAGCACATTGCTTTGGTGGCTTTATTAATATGAACAAGATTCTCCTCTGTGTATACAACCCCTGCTGAAAAAAACAACATAGACCAGCCTTCGTTGTGTTTTCACTGGTGACCAACCTTCATTGTGTTTTTTTTTGCTGGTGAGCAGCCTTTGCTGTGTTTTGGACACTGGTTACCAGTATATGCTGGTCAGCCACAAAACCAGCATCAAACCACATTGTGCTGGCTTGCAAAGGGGTGTTTAACTCCTATTGGAATTCAGCATGAGTTTTGGAATTTTTATTCTTCCGCAATTTGCAATCAGAATGACTACCAGAATTAGTAATATGAATAAACAAGACTACCTAAACCATCTAAACTGGGACAATAATTTCAGTAACGGGTGCAGTAAGTTCACCTAACAGATTGGATTTTTATTAATTTTTTATGTTATTTGTGTAGCATAAGATCAATTAATTGATAAATGAATCAATCAATGTACATGCAAAAACACAGATATTGAAAAACACAATTCTACAAATTAAACTGCAGTAGAGCATGCTGGGAAATATGATAATGATGGGCATGATTTTGCAGACCAGCTTGACCAGTTAGACCAAGCTGGACCAGCATAGGTTAAAAATAATTGTATAAAAGGTTATTGAGGGGTTATTTGTCAGGAGTGAGGGTGCATATCAGGAATGGTTCTTTACTGCTGTGATGGTTGTGAAGAACCATCCTGTTCTTTCACTTTCCACCATGTTTTCCTTTTATACCATGAAACGCTACACTGTTATAAAGTTCCTATAATTGTACGGTACAGTACAGGTTACTGGTAGTGTTGTTATTGCTGTAAGAGGACAGTATGTTGCTGATTACTTAAGACTACTATACCAATTATTGGATTTGAACTCACAACCTCTTGGTTGCTAATGACCTGAATCTCCTGCTACACAACCAGTTCTGCGGGCTTGGCAGAGATTGGCCACAGATTTAATAGCAAGAATACAGTTCTGCCCTTTGCTAAAAGTTGCCCAGAATCAAGTCAATAATTGTCTGATTATCTGACAAAACCAATGAAAAATTGCTTTGGGGATTTGAACTTGCAAGCTTTTGGGTGGAAGTGCATGAATGTTTCAGCAGTGACACCAGGTACATGTTTATTACCAAAAATAGTTTATTAGGTACTCCCATCTAGTACCGGGTCAGACCCCCCTCTTCCTCCAGAACAGCCTGAATGCTTCGGGCATGGAACGTTGCTCAATTGGTATCAAGGGACCTAACATGTGCCAGGAAAACATTCCCCACACCATTACACCACCGCCACCAGTCTGTACCGTTGACACCAGGCATGAATGGGAAGGGTCCATGGACTCATGCTGCTTACGCCAAATCCTGACTCTGCCATCAGCATCACGCAACAGGAACTGGGATTCGACGGACCAGGCAATGTTTTTCCACTCTTAAATTGTCCAGTGTTGGTGATCGCATTCCCTCTAGAGCTGCTTCTTCTTGTTTTTAGCTGATAGGAGTAGAATCCGGTGTGGTCGTCTGCTGCAATAACCCATCCGTGACAAGGACCGACGAGTTGTGCGTTCTGAGATGCCGTTCTGCACACCACTGTTGTACTGTAACGTTATTTGCCTGTTTGTGGCCCACCTGTTAGTTTGCACGATTCTTGCCGTTCTCCTTCGACCTCTAATCAACGAGCTGCACTTTTGCCCACAGGACTGCTGCTGACTGGATGTTTTTTGTTTGTCAAACTATTCTCAGTAAACCGTAGACACTGTTGTGCATGAAAAGCCCAGGAGGCCGTCCGTTTCTGAGATACTGGAATCGGTGCGCTTGGCACCGACAATCCTACCACGCTCAAAGTCTCTTAGGTCACTCGTTTAGCCCGTTCACGTTCAATCAAACAGTAACTGAATGCCTTAATGTCTGTCTGCCTGCTTTATATAGCAAGCCACAGCCACGTGACTCATTGTCTGCAGGAGCTAACCATTTTTGTGAAAGGGGTGTTGCACCATAATAAACTGGCCACTGAGTGTGTATTCACACACTCTCAAAATTAGGGTAAGGTAGGGGTACAGTGTTGTTCCATGGGGTACATGTGTGGATAATCTAGTATAATGGTACATTTTTCTACCCAATATTTTGAATATAAGGTACAATCATCACTGCACTTTGAAATGTAGGTGGGGGAGATGTACCTGTGGGGTCATTAGCATATTTGACGGCATGGTCTAATACATGTGTATTTGTGCGAACCGTTAGTGGAAGTGTTGTAGCAATGGTTGATGGTTATGTCAAAAGTTCAATATTGATTTAATAAGTGTAACTAAATGTAATAACAAATATTATATTCTGTATGTAATCCCCAAAAGTAAGTATTTATCATGAGAGAGCCATGAACAAAAATTAGTAATGCTGCATACTCAAAGCAATGTTAAAATATCACTTTTCTGGTAAAAATAGTTATACATTGCAGAGGTGTAGTCACTTTTGAGGACACAAGCTCAAGTACACTGTACAAATACTATTAAAATATGAAGATAGGAAATAATGTATTTCATATTCAGCAAAACTGTATGAATAAGGCTTGAAATTACTTGTATGCTTTCTAAATATAACATAATCTATATTTAGAATGGCACCGGAGGAGATGGCTGCCGTTTTACGGGCTCCAAACCAATTGTGCTATTATGTGTGTTTTTTCGCGTTATTTGTAACTTATTTTGTACATAATGTTTCTGCCACCGTCTCTTATGACCGGAAAGAGCTTCTTGATATTAGGACAGCGATTACTCATCTAGTACTGGACGAAGATTTTTTCTTCAACGAGTCGGAAGGAGAAGGATTTACTTCAGACACACGACAAGGCCCAAATGCCCGTCATTCACAGAATAAAGAGACTGAGATATTGGGGACGTAGGTCGGGGTGCCTTGTAAGGATCCGACGGCGAGTGGGTAATCTGCCTCTTCCATCAGTCCTATTAGCCAACGAACAATCATTGGACAACAAAACTGACGAGCTACTATCACCAATATCCTACCAACGGGGCATTAAAAACGGTCATATCTTATGTTTCACAAGTCATAGCTGAACGACGACATGGATAACATACAGCTGGCGGGGATAACATGGCGCTTGCAACGCCAGGGTTGTGTGTTCGATTCCCACGGGGGGCCAGTATGAAAAATGTATGCACTCGCTAACTGTAAGTCGCTCTGGATAAGAGTGTCTGCTAAATGACTAAAATGTAAATGTAAATAACACTGCATCGGCAAGATAGAACAACGGCTTTCGGTAAGACAAAGGGTGGTGGTCTGTGTAAATTTGTAAACAACAACTGGTGACAAAATATCTAATATTAAGTAAGTCTTGAGGTTTTTGCTGATCTGAGGTAGAGTATCTCATGATTAGTTGTAGACCACACTATTTACCAAGAGAGTTTTCATCTATATTTTTAGTAGCTATTTACCACCACAAACCGATGCTGGCACTAAGACTGCACTCAATGAGCTGTATAAGGCCATAAGCAAACAGGAAAACACTCATATAGAGGCGGCACTCCTAATGGCCGGGGACTTTAATGCAGGGAAAATTAAATTAATTTTAACAAGCATGTTCAATGTGCAACCAGAGGAAAAAAAACTCTAGACCACCTTTACTCCACACACAGAGACGCGTACAAAGCTCTCCCACGCCCTCCATTAGGCAAATCTGACAATAATTATATCCTCCTGATTCCTGCTTACAAGCAATATTTAAAGCAGGAAGCACCAGTGACTCGGTCAATAAAGAAGTGGTCAGATGACGCAGATGCTAAGCTACAGGACTGTTTTGCTAGCACAGACTGGAATATGTTCTGGGATTCTTCCAATGGCATTGAGGAGTACACCACATCAGTCACTGGCTTTATCAATAAGTGCATCGATGACGTCATCCCCACAGTGACCGTACGTACATACCCCAACCAGAAGCCATGGATTAAAGGCAACATCCGTACTGAGCTAAAGGGTAGAGCTGCCGCTTTAAAGGAGCGGGACTGTAACCCGGACGCTTATAAGAAATCCTGCTATGCCCTCCAATGAACCATCAAACAGGCAAAGCGTCAATACAGGTCTAAGATTGAATCGTACTACACCGGCTCCGACGCTCTTTGGATGAGGCAGGGCTTGCAAACTAATACAGACTACAAAGCGAGCTGCCCAGTGACACAAGCCTACCAGACAAGCTAAATCACTTTTATGCTCGCTTTGAGGCAAGTAACACTGAGAGCATCAGCTGTTCCGGACAGCATTATCACAGAAACCCTAGACACACTCCAATTTGCATACCGCCCCAACAGATCCACAGATGATGCAACCTCTATTGCACTCCACACTGCCCTTTCCCACCTGGACAAAAGGAACACCTACGTGAGAATGTTATTCATTGACTGCAGCTCAGCGTTCAACACCATAGTGCCCTCAAAGCTCATCACTAAGCTAAGGACCCTGGGACTAATCACCTCCCTCTGCAACTGGATCCTGGACTTCCTGATGGGCCGCCCCCAGGTGGTAAGGGTAGGTAACAACACATCTGCCACGCTGATCCTCAACATGGGGGCCCCTCAAGGGTGTGTGCTCAGTCCCCTTCTGTACTCCCTGTTCATCCATGAATACATGGCCAGGCACGACTCCAACACCATCATTACGTTTGCCGACACAACAGTGGTAGGCCTGATCACCGACAATGATGAGACAGCCTATAGGAAGGAGGTCAGAGACCTGGCCGTGTGGTGCCAGGATAACAACCTCTCCCTCAATGTTATGAAGACAAAGGAGATGATTGTGGACTACAGTAAAAGAAGGACTAAGCACGCCCCCATTGTCATCGACAGGGCTGTAGTGGAGCAGGTTGAGAGCTTCAAGTTTCTTGGTGTCCACATCACCAACAAACTATCATGGTCCAAACACACCAAGACAGTCGTGAAGAGGTCACGACGCAGCCTATTCCCCTTCAGGAGACTGAATAGATTTGGCATGGGTCCTCAGATCCACAAAAGGTTCTACAGCTGCACCATCGAGAGCATCCTGACTGGTTGCATCACTGCCTGGTATGGCAACTGCTTGGCCTCCGACCGCAAGGCACTACAGAGAGTAGTGCGTACGGCCCTGTACATCACTGGGGCCAAGCTTCCTGTCATCCAGGACCTCTATACCAGGCGGTGTCAGATGAAGGCCCATCCTAGACATAGACTGTTCTCTATGCTACCACTCGTCAAGCGGTACCGGAGAGCCAAGTCTATGTCCAAAAGGCTTCTTAACAGCTTCTACTCCAAAGCCATAAGATTCCTGAACAGCTAATCCAATGGCTACCCGGACTATTTTTATTGTCCCCCCACACCCCACCCCCTATTTTATGCTGCTGCTACTCTCTGTTTTTATCTATGCATAGTTACTTTAACTATATTTACATGTACACTACCAGTCAAAATATTGGACACTTCTACTCATTCAAGGGTTGTTCTTTATTTGTACTATTATTTTATATTGTAGAATAAAAGTGAAGACATCAAAACTATGAAATAACACATATGGAATCATATACAGTTTGGAGAACAAGTATTTGATACACTGCCGATTTTGTAGGTTTTCCTACTTACAAAGCATGTAGAGGTCTGTAATTTTTATCATAGGTACACTTCAACTGTGAGAGACGGAATCTAAAACAAAAATCCAGAAAATCACATTGTATGATTTTTAAGTAATTAATTTGCATTATATTGCATGACATAAGTATTTGATACATCAGCAAAGCAGAACTTAATATTTGGTACAGAAACCTATATTTTGCTATTACAGAGATCATACGTTTCCTGTAGGTCTTGACCAGGTTTGCACACACTGCAGCAGGGATTTTGGCCCACTCCTCCATACAGACCTTCTCCAGATCCTTCATGTTTCGGGGCTGTCGCTGGGCAATACGGACTTTCAGCTCCCTCCAAAGATTTTCTATTGGGTTCAGGTCTGGAGACTGGCTAGGCCACTCCAGGACATTGAGATGCTTCTTACGGAGCCACTACTTAGTTGCCCTGGCTGTGTGTTTCGGGTCGTTGTCATGCTGGAAGACCCAGCCACGACCCATCTTCAATGCTCTTACTGAGGGAAGGAGGTTGTTGGCCAAGATCTCGCGATACATGGCCCCATCCATCCTCCCCTCAATACGGTGCAGTCATCCTGTCCCCTTTGCAGAAAAGCATCCCCAAAGAATGATGTTTCCACCTCCATGCTTCACGGTTGGGATGATGTTCTTGGGGTTGTACTCATCCTTCTTCTTCCTCCAAACACGGCGAGTGGAGTTTAGACCAAAAAGCTATATTTTTGTCTCATCAGACCACATTACCTTCTCCCATTCCTTCTCTGGATCATACAGATGGTCATTGGCAAACTTCAGACGGGCCTGGACATGCGCTGGCTTGAGCAGGGGGGCCTTGCGTGTGCTGCAGGATTTTAATCCATGACGGTGTAGTGTGTTACTAATGGTTTTCTTTGAGACTGTGGTCCCAACTCTCTTCAGGTCATTGACCAGGTCCTGCCGTGTAGTTCTGGGCTGATCCCTCACCTTCCTCATGATCATTGATGCCCCACGAGGTGAGATCTTGCATGGAGCCCCAGACAGAGAGTGATTGACCGTCATCTTGAACTTCTTCCATTTTCTAATAATTGCACCAACAGTTGTTGCCTTCTCACCAAGCTGCTTGCCTATTGTCCTGTAGCCCATCCCAGCCTTGTGCAGGTCTACAATTGTATCCCTGATGTCCTTACACAGCTCTCTGGTCTTGGACATTGTGGAGAGATTGGAGTCTGTTTGATTGAGTGTGTGGACAGGTGTCTTTTATACAGGTAACGAGTTCAAACAGGTGCAGTTAATACAGGTAATGAGTGGAGAACAGGAGGGCTTCTTAAAGAAAAACTAACAGGTCTGTGAGAGCCGGAATTCTTACTGGTTGGGAGGTGATCAAATACTTATGTCATGCAATAAAATGCAAATTAATTACTTAAAAATCATACAATGTGATTTTCTGGATTTTGGTTTTAGATTCCGTCTATCACAGTTGAAGTGTACCTATGATAAATTACAGGCCTCTACATGCTTTGTAAGTAGGAAAACCTGCAAAATCAGCAGTGTATCAAATACTTGTTCTCCCCACTGTATATTTGAGATTCTTCAAATAGCCACCGTTTGCCTTGATGACAGCTTTGCACACTCTTGGCATTCTCTCAACCAGCTTCACCTGGAATGCTTTTCCAACCAGCTTGAAGGAGTTCCCACATATGCTTAACACTTGTTGGCTGCTTTTCCTTCACTCTGCAGTCCGACTCATCCCAAACCATCCCAATTGGTTTGAGGTCGGGGGATTGTGGAGACTAGGTCATCTGATGCAGCACGCCATCACTCTCCTTCTTGGTCAAATAGCCATTACACAGCCATGAGGTATGTTGGGTCATTGTCCTGTTGAAAAACAAATTACAGTCCCACTAAGCCCAAACCAGATGGGATGGCGTGTCGCTGCAGAATGCTGTGGTAGCCATGCTGGTTACTTGTACCGGGTGTATTGATACACCATCCAAAGTGTAATAAATAACTTCACCATTCTCAAAGGGATTTTCAACATCTGCTTTTTTATTTTTACCCATCTACCAATAGGTGACCTTCTTTGTGAGGCATTGGAAAACCTCCCTGGTCTTTGTGATTGAATCTCTTTGAAATTCACTACTCGACTGAGGGACCTTACATATAATTGCCTGTGTGGGGTACAAAGATTAGGTAGTCATAAAAAAATCATGTTAAACACTATTATTGCACACAGAGTGAGTCCATTTAACTTTTATGTAAATTGTTAAGCAAATGTTTCCCCCTGAACTTATTTAGGCTTGCCATAACAAAGGGGTTGAATACTTATTGACTCAAGACATTTCACCTTTTCATTTTCAATAATTTGTAAAACATTAGAAAAACATAATTCCACTTTGACATTATTGTGTGTAGGCCAGTGGCATTTTTTATTTTTATTTAATACTTTTTTAATTCAGTCTGTAACACAACAAAATGTGGAAAAATAAATGGTGTGAATACTTTCTGAAGACACTGTATGTGTCAGGAGTGCTGTATGTGGAAGGTGCGGGAATCAGGCGCAGGACACAGAAGCTTCGTTCAACAGTCTTTAGTAGATCAATACGAGCAAAAGTGCCCGGAGACGAGCGATACGCACACAGGCGTAAACGAACAGGAAAAATACTAACGCGCACAACAAGTGCGAAAAGCTCTCCTAAAACACAAGGAGGGAAAACCAATACAGACACGAAGACAGGAAGCTCAATAACACACAACACATGACAAACAAAACAAGAACTTATAGGACACATAATCAACGCTAACTAACCACAGGTGTACAACAATCAGACAAAAGCAAACGAACATAGAAACATACAACGGTGGTAGCTAGTACTCCGGGGACGACGACCGCCGAAAGCTGCCCGAGCAAGGAGGAGGAGCAGCCTCGGCAGATTCCGTGACAGTATGTAGATGAAACCAGATCAAAATATTATGACCAAAGTATTAAAAATGACTGTTGCTTCTACATTAATAAAGTTTGATCATAAAGTTACTGGTCCCCCTCCCCCATGTCAAACACTTGGATTCAGGAGCTGGGATCATTAAGGGGATAGGGTGACATCACCCTAATGCTCATTCAATCCATCAATGGTATCATAGTCGCTTACTCAATAAGCACGGCCTTGTAACCAACATTGGAGAAGGCATGTTTGCGGAGGGGCGTGGTTTATATACAGTAGCTAGATAGCTACTCCTTGTCTCCGTGCTGTCGTTGCTGTGCTGTTTGTTGCTACTTGGCTACCTGCCAAACTATTCACGTTTTACTTTTAATAAACGTTTAATCAATCTCTGTGTTCAACAAATTTACCAACTTTTTAGTTTTGTCCTCACTCATCTTTTTTCGTTAAACTTTTTCACCCCGGACGTTTATCCCGAGACAGAAGAGTCATTTTCCTGTGCGTTTTAGCTGCCAACGTTATTTTCCTTTTTTCCATCGCAACTTTTTTCCCTTATTCAAGTTTTCACTCCGGACGCTTTATCTGGACATGATTCGTCAACATCTTCAACATCTTCAACAGCCGAAGCTAAGTAGTAACATTAACATGATGTCTTCTAATTGCAGTCGCTGTACTCATAATATACAGGAGAATTCTCGCCTTACGGCGAAAATAGCTGTGCTACAAGCCCAGCTTCAGACGCAATCGTTAGGCAAGGGCAATATCAGTGTAGGAAAGGAAGAAACAGCGTCTGTGCCACCAGTAAGTACAGACAGTAACGTTAGTATAAATCCCCCCGCACAGTCCCCGCAGCCGGACAACTTTCTCATGGCTTCTGGAGGGAAATACTGTTGGAATGCTCAACCGGTGTCGCTCATTCAGCCGACAGAAACTTTCAACCGGTTTTCCCCATTATGTAGCGAGTCGGAGTCTGAGTCTGAGTCTTCTCTTGTCTCTACTCCTCCCGTTACGGGGTCTGAGACTCCGAAGGCTCCCACCATTAGCTCTGACAAATTGAAAACCCTAGTCATTGGCGACTCCATTACCCGCAGTATTAGACTTAAAACGAATCACCCAGCGATCATACACTGTTTACCAGGGGGCAGGGCTACCGACGTTAAGGCTAATCTAAAGATGGTGCTGGCTAAAGCTAAAACTGGCGAGTGTAGAGAGTATAGAGATATTGTTATCCACGTCGGCACCAACGATGTTAGGATGAAACAGTCAGAGGTCACCAAGTGCAACATAGCTTCAGCGTGTAAATCAGCTAGAAAGATGTGTCGGCATCGAGTAATTGTCTCTGGCCCCCTCCCAGTTAGGGGAAGTGACGAGCTCTACAGCAGAGTCTCAGCACTCAATCGCTGGTTGAAAACTGTTTTCTGCCCCTCCCAAAAGATAACATTTGTGGATAATTGGCCCTCTTTCTGGGACTCACCCACAAACAGGATCAAGCCTGACCTGCTGAGGAGTGACGGACTCCATCCTAGCTGGAGGGGTGCTCTCCTCTTATCTACCAACATAGATAGGGCTCTAACTCCTCTAGCCCCACAGTGAAATAGGGTGCAGGCCAGGCAGCAGGCTGTTAGCCAACCTGCCAGCTTAGTGGAGTCTGCCAATAGCACAGTCAGTGTAGTCAGCTCAGCCATACCCATTGAGACTGTGTCTGTGCCTCGACCTAGGTTGGGCAAAACTAAACATGGCGGTGTTCACCCTAGCAATCTTATTAGGATAAAGACCTCCTCCATTCCTGCCATTATTGAAAGAGATTGTGATACCACACATCTCAAAATAGGGTTACTTAATGTTAGATCCCTCACTTCAAAGGCAGTCATAGTCAATGAACTAATCACTGATCATAATCTTGATGTGATTGGCCTGACTGAAACATGGCTTAAGCCTGATGAATTTGCTGTGTTAAATGAGGCCTCACCTCCTGGTTACACTAGTGACCATATTCCCCGTGCATCCCGCAAAGGCGGAGGTGTTGCTAACATTTACGATAGCAAATTTCAATTTACAAAAAAAAAAATGGCGTTTTCATCTTTTGAGCTTCTAGTCATGAAATCTATGCAGCCTACTCAATCACTTTTTATAGCTACTGTTTACAGGCCTCCTGGGCCATATACAGCGTTCCTCTCTGAGTTTCCTG
The DNA here is from genome assembly GCF_964263955.1 of Coregonus lavaretus. Taxonomy (NCBI): domain Eukaryota; kingdom Metazoa; phylum Chordata; class Actinopteri; order Salmoniformes; family Salmonidae; genus Coregonus; species Coregonus lavaretus. Next base: position 25,547,006 of record NC_140021.1, read on the forward strand.
AATTCCTATCAGACCTTGTAGTCATAGCAGATCATATTCTAATTTTTGGTGATTTTAATATTCACATGGAGAAGTCCACAGACCCACTCCAAAAGTCTTTCGGAGCCATTATCGACTCAGTGGGTTTTGTCCAACATGTCTCTGGACCTACTCACTGCCACGGTCATACTCTGGACCTAGTTTTGTCCCATGGAATAAATGTTGTAGATCTTAATGTTTTTCCACAAAATCCTGGACTATCGGACCACCATTTTATTACGTTTGCAATCGCAACAAATAATCTGCTCAGACCCCAACCAAGGAGCATCAAAAGTCGTGCTATAAATTCTCAGACAACACAAAAATTCATTGATGCCCTTCCAGACTCCTTCTGCCTACCCAAGGACGTCAGAGGACAAAAATCAGTTAACCACTTAACTGAGGAACTCAATTTAACCTTGCGCAATACCCTAGATGCAGTTGCACCCCTAAAAACGAAAAACATTTGTCATAAGAAACTAGCTCCCTGGTATACAGAAAATACCCGAGCTTTGAAGCAAGCTTCCAGGAAATTGGAACGGAAATGGCGCCACACCAAACTGGAAGTCTTCCGACTAGCTTGGAAAGACAGTACCGTGCAGTACCGAAGAGCCCTCACTGCTGCTCGATCATCCTACTTTTCCAACTTAATCGAGGAAAATAAGAACAATCCAAAATTTATTTTTGATACTGTTGCAAAGCTAACTAAAAAGCAGCATTCCCCAAGAGAGGATGGCTTTCACTTCAGCAGTGATAAATTCATGAACTTCTTTGAGGAAAAGATCATGACCATTAGAAAGCAAATTACGGACTCCTCTTTGAATCTGCGTATTCCTCCAGGGCTTAGCTGTCCTGGATCTGCACAGCTCTGCGAGGGCCTGGGATCGGGAGAGACACTTAAGTGTTTTAGTACTATATCTCTTGACACAATGATGAAAATAATCATGGCCTCTAAACCTTCAAGCTGCATATTGGATCCTATTCCTACTAAACTGCTGAAGGAGCTGCTTCCTGTGCTTGGCCCTCCTATGTTGAACATAATAAACAGCTCTCTATCCACCGGATGTGTACCAAACTCACTAAAAGTGGCAGTGATAAAGCCTCTCTTGAAAAAGCCAAACCTTGACCCGGAAAATATAAAAAACTATCGGCCTATATCGAATCTTCCATTCCTCTCAAAAATTTTAGAAAAAGCTGTTGCGCAGCAACTCACTGCCTTTCTGAAGACAAACAATGTATACGAAATGCTTCAGTCTGGTTTTAGACCCCATCATAGCACTGAGACTGCACTTGTGAAGGTGGTAAATGACCTTTTAATGGCATCAGACCGAGGCTCTGCATCTGTCCTCGTGCTACTAGACCTTAGTGCTGCCTTTGACACCATCGATCACCACATTCTTTTGGAGAGACTGGAAACCCAAATTGGTCTACACGGACAAGTTCTGGCCTGGTTTAGATCCTACCTGTCGGAAAGATATCAGTTTGTCTCTGTGAATGGTCTGTCCTCCGACAAATCAACTGTACATTTCGGTGTTCCTCAAGGTTCCGTTTTAGGACCACTATTGTTTTCACTATATATTTTACCTCTTGGGGATGTTATTCGAAAACATAATGTTAACTTTCACTGCTATGCGGATGACACACAGCTGTACATTTCAATGAAGCATGGTGAAGCCCCAAAATTGCCCTCGCTAGAAGCCTGTGTTTCAGACATAAGAAAGTGGATGGCAAAAAACTTTTTACTTTTAAACTCGGACAAAACAGAGATGCTTGTTCTAGGTCCCAAGAAACAAAGAGATCTTCTGTTAAATCTGACAATTCATCTTGATGGTTGTAAAGTCGTCTCAAATAAAACTGTGAAGGACCTAGGCGTTACTCTTGACCCTGATCTCTCTTTTGACGAACATATCAAGACTGTTTCAAGGACAGCTTTTTTCCATCTACGTAACATTGCAAAAATCAGAAATTTTCTGTCCAAAAATGATGCAGAAAAATTAATCCATGCATTTGTTACTTCTAGGTTAGACTACTGCAATGCTCTATTTTCCGGCTACCCGGATAAAGCACTAAATAAACTTCAGTTAGTGCTAAATACGGCTGCTAGAATCCTGACTAGAACCAAGAAATTTGATCATATTACTCCAGTGCTAGCTTCCCTACACTGGCTTCCTGTTAAGGCAAGGGCTGATTTCAAGGTTTTACTGTTAACCTATAAAGCGTTACATGGGCTTGCTCCTACCTATCTTTCCGAGTTGGTCCTGCCGTACATACCAATACGTACGCTACGGTCACAAGACGCAGGCCTCCTAATTGTCCCTAGAATTTCTAAGCAAACAGCGGGAGGCAGGGCTTTCTCCTATAGATCTCCATTTTTATGGAACAGTCTGCCTACCCATGTGAGAGACGCAGACTCAGTCTCAACCTTTAAGTCTTTACTGAAGACTTATCTCTTCAGTAGGTCATATGATTGAGTGTAGTCTGGCCCAGGAGTGTGAAGGTGAACGGAAAGGCTGGAGCAACGAACAGCCCTTGCTGTCTCTGCCAGGCCGGTTCCCCTCTCCACTGGGGTTCTCTGCCTCTAACCCTGTTGCAGGGGCTGAGTCACTGGCTTGCTGGTGCTCTTTCATGCCGTCCCTGGGAGGGGTGCGTCACTTGAGTGGGTTGAGTTACTGACGTGATCTTCCTGTCTGGGTTGGCGCCCCCCCCTTGGTTTGTGCTGTGGTGGAGACCTCTGTGGGCTATACTCGGCCTTGTCTCAGGATTGTAAGTTGGTGGTTGGGGATATCCCTCTAGTGGTGCGGGGGCTGTGCTTTGGCGGAGTGGGTGGGGTTATATCCTTCCTGTTTGGCCCTGTCCGGGGGTTTCTTCAGATGGGGCCACAGTGTCTCCGGACCGCTCCTGTCTCAGCCTCCAGTATTTATGCTGCAGTAGTTTATGTGTCGGGGGGCTGGGGTTAGTTGGTTATACCTGGAGTACTTCTCCTGTCTTATCCAGTGTCCTGTGTGAATTTAAGTATGCTCTCTCTAATTCTCTCGTTCTCTCTTTCTCTCTGAGAACCTGAGCCCTAGGACCATACGTCAGGACTACCGGGCATGATGACACCTTGCTGTCCCCAGTCCGCCTGGCCTTGCTGCTATTCCAGTTTCAACTGTTCTGCCTGCGGCTACGAAACCCCTACCTGTCCCAGACCTGCTGTTTTCAACTCTTAATGATCGGCTATGAAAAGCCAACTGAGAGACCTGAGCCCTAGGACCATACGTTGGGACTACCGGCCGTGGTGACTCCTTGCTGTCCCCAGTCCGCCTGGCCTTGCTGCTATTCCAGTTTCAACTGTTCTGCCTGCGGTTATGGAACCCCTACCTGTCCCAGACCTGCTGTTTTCAAACTCTTAATGATCGGCTATGAAAAGCCAACTGAGATTTATTCCTGATTATTATTTGACCATGCTTGTCACTTATGAACATTTTTGAACATCTTGGCATGGTTCTGTTATAATCTCCACCCGGCACAGCCAGAAGAGGACTGGCCACCCCTCATAGCCTGGTTCCTCTCTAGGTTTCTTCCTAGGTTTTCGCCTTTCTAGGGAGTTTTTCCTAGCCACCGTGCTTCTACACCTGCATTACTAGCTGTTTGGGGTTTTAGGCTGGGTTTCTGTACAGCACTTCGAGATATTAGCTGATGTAAGAAGGGCTACATAAAATAAAATTGATTGATTGATTGAAATTGATACTCTACTGGTGCCAAAATGTGACTGTATTGTACTGGAGTGTGAGGCCGGTCACAGCCTCCCTATTTTTCTGGAATGTGAATTCATTACACTTTGTGACACCAGAGGGAAGGGAAAAATGTCGGTGAAAAAGGATGAAAAATTGCCCTACCAACTAACTAACACTCATTACAACCTCACCACTCTTCCACTACTTAGCACTATCTGATCATACACCAGGCAGGTAATGATAATATTAACAGTATTTTTTTCGATTGATGAGTCTGTGAGATTAACTTTTGACACCCTGTGAGCTAACTAGCTACCAAGTCGAGTTGACATTTTCTATCTGAGGTAAAATTTTATATTATCTGATCATTTACATAAATATTTTTTAAGGACATGAAAAGCTTTATGAAGTAAATTAGAGATTTTAATAAATCTCCTCAGATGTTAGCTATCTAACATTAGCTAGATTGCTAGCTAGCCACCTAGCTAACTATGATGGCCAAGTCAGTCCCCCAAAATTGAGCAAGGTAACCTACTTGATTTATCTCTTGTCTTTTTGATGTTAATACCAAAAAAAATGCATTTGTCATTAGGTAGTAGAGCAAAAACGAACTGGCTAGTGATTATATTTTGTCCTTAGCTAACCAGACAAAATAGAGAGGGGGCTGTAAAGGAAAATTGGATGGCTATATATCTTACCAACTAGTCATATACCCATAGCCATATAGTTATCCCCTGATGACATTGCTATATCTCATTAGGTGTCTGTTTATCTATGATATGATTCTTAAGAAATATTAAGCCTTCTGGCTGTTGATTGCAAGAATGAATGTAACGTTATAGCCTAAACCTTATGATAAGAGCTTATAAATAATGACGTTGTGGTGGTAAGCTTTGCAACTAAATGTTCCTGGTCTAGCTGGTTGGTGACTTTGCTACTTACAGTTGAATTCGGAAGTTTTCATACACTTAGGTTGGAGTCATTAAAACTTGTTTTTCAACCACTCCACAAAATTCTTGTTAACAAATTACAGTTTCGGCAAGTCGGTTAGGACATCTACTTTGTGCATGACACAAGTAATTTTTCCAACAATTGTTCACAGACAGATTATTTCACTTATAATTCACTGTATCACAATTCCAGTGGGTCAGAAGTTTACGTAAACTAAGTTGACTGTGCCTTTAAACAGCTTGGAAAATTCCAGAAAATGATGTCACGGCTTTAGAAGCTTCTGAAAGGCTAATTGACATCATTTGAGTCAACTGGAGGTGAACCTGTGGATGTATTTCAAGGCATACCTTCAAACTTAGTGCCTCCTTACTTGACAACATGGGAAAATGAAAAGAAATCAGCCAAGAAATTGTAGACCTCCACAAGGGGTGCAGAGCTGGTGGCCGGGTTAGTGGTAGCCAGGTGAAAAGCATGGCCAGCCGTAGCAAAATGCTTGTTGAAATTTTTGTGCTGATTTTTTGTGCTGATTATTGTTGATTTATTGGTGGTGACATTGTTTCCTAGCCTTAGTGCAGTGGGCTTGGAGGAGGTGCTCTTATTTTCCATGGACTTTACAGTGTCCCAAAACTTTTTGGAGTTAGTGCTACAGGATGCACATTTCTGTTTGAAAAAGCTATCCTTTGCTTTCCTAACTGATTGTGTATATTGGTTCCTGACTTTCCTAAAAAGTTGCATATCGCAGGGGCTGTTCGATGCTTATGCAGTACGCCACAGGACGTTTTTGTGCTGGTCAAGGGTAGTCAAGTCTGAGGAGAACCAGGTGGCTATATCTGTTCTTAGTTCTAAAATTTTTGAATGGGGCATGCTTATTTAAGATTGAGAGGAAAGCACTTTTAAAGAACAACCAGGCATCCTCTACTGACGGAATGAGGTCAATATCCATCCAGGATACCCAGGCCAGGTCAATTAGAAAGGCCTGCTTGCTAAAGTGTTTTAGGGAGCGTTTGACAGTGATGAGGGGTGGTCGTTTGATCGAGGACCTATTACGGACGCAGGTAATAAGGCAGTGATCGCTGAGATCCTGGTTGAAGACAGCAGAGGTGTATTTAGAGTGTCAATTTGGCAGGATGATATCTATGAGGGTGCCCATGTTTACAGATTTAGGGTTGTACCTGGTAGGTTCGTTGATAATTTGTGAGAGATTGAGGGCATCTAGTTTAGATTGTAGGTTGGCCGGGATGTTAAGCATATCCCAGTTTAGGTCACCAAGCAATACGAACTCTGAGGATAGATGGAGGGCAATCAGTTCACATATGGTGTCCAGGGCACAGCTCGGGGCTGAGGGGGGTCTGTAGCAAGCGGCAACAGTGAGAGACTTATTTCTGGAAAGGTGGATTTTTAGAAGTAGAAGCTCAAAACTGTTTGGGCACAGACCTGGATAGTACGATAGAGCTCTGCAGGCTATCTCTACAGTAGATTGCAACCCCACCCCCTTTGGCAGTTCTATCGAGACAGAAAATGTTGTAGTTGGGGATGGATTTTTTCTGAATTTTTGGTGGCCTTCCTAAGCCAGGATTCAGGCACTGTTAGAACATCAGGGTTGGCGGAGTGTGCTAACGCAGTGAATAACTCAAATTTAGGGAGGAGGCTTCGGATGTTAACGTGCAAGAAACCAAGGCTTTTACAATTATAGAAGTCAACAAATGATAACGCCTGGGGAGTAGGACTGATTGTGGGGGCTACAGGATATGGAAGGATATGAGTACAGTGGAGGTAAACCTAAGCGTGTGGTAACGATGAAAGAGATAGCATTACTGGAGGCACCGATTGAGTCGGTCTCCGCGTGTATGGGGGGTGGGACAAAGGAGCTATCTAAGGCAGGTTTAGCTTGGCTGGGGGATCTACAGTGAAATAGTACGATAAGAAATAACCGAAACAGCAATAAGCAAGGCATATTGACATGGGAGAGAGGCATAAAGCAATCACAGGTGTAATTCGAGAGAGCTAAGACAACAGCTGGTAATGGCAACAAAGTTTGGGCTGAGGCTAAACATAAACAGGATGCGGTACCGTAAAAAGGAACAGTCCAGCAGGCATCAGCTGTACAGCTGAGTTATTGTAAGGTCCGGTGAACAACAATAGGATAGTTCGGAGGTAGTTCGGGGGCTGCTATAGCACTAGCGAGCAAGAGGCCACGGCTAGCGTGTGCTAGCGGGCCGGGGCTAGCAGATGGATCTTCGTTGTCGACGTTGTAACGGGAAGCCTGTTGTAACCACATCAGACGATTTCGTCTCCCAGGTGTCTTTTATACAGGTAACGAGCTGAGATTAGGAGCACACTCTTAAAGGGAGTACTCCTAATCTCAGTTTGTTACCTGTATAAAAGACATCTGTCCACAGAAGCAATCAATCAATCAGATTCCAAACTCTCCACCATGACCAAGACCAAAGAGCTCTCCAAGGATGTCAGGGACAAGATTGTAGACCTACACAAGGCTGGAATGGGCTACAAGATCATCGCCAAACAGCTTGGTGAGAAGGTGACAACAATTGGTGCGATTATTCGCAAATGGAAGAAACACAAACTAACTGTCAATCTCCCTCAGCCTGGGGTTCATTGCAAGATCTCACCTCGTGGAGTTGCAATGATCATGAGAACGGTGAGGAATCAGCCCAGAACTACACGGGAGTATCTTGTCAATAATCTCAAGGCAGCTGGGACCATAGTCAGCAAGAAAACAATTGGTAACACACTACGCCGTGAAGGACTGAAATCCTGCAGCGCATGCAAGGTCCCCCTGCTCAAGAAAGCACATATACAGGCCCATCTGAAGTTGAGAGGAGAACTGGGTGAAAGTGTTGTGGTCAGATGAGACTCTCGAGCTCTTTGGCATCAACTCATCTCGCCGTGTTTGGAGGAGGAGGAATGCTGCCTATGACCCCAAGAACACCATCCCCACCGTCAAACATGGAGGTGGAAACATTATGCTTTGGGGGTATTTTTCTGCTAAAGGGACAGGACAACTTCACCGCATCAAAGGGACGATGGACGGGGCCATGTACCATCAAATCTTGGGTGAGAACCTCCTTCCCTCAGCCAGGGCATTGAAAATGGGTATTGGATGGGTATTCCAGCATGACAATCACCCAAAACACATGGCCAAGGCAACAAAGGAGTGGCTCAAGAAGACGCACATTAAGGTCCTGGAGTGGCCTAGCCAGTCTCCAGACCTTAATCCCATAGAACATCTGTGGAGAATGCTGAAGTTTTGAGTTGCCAAACGTCAGCCTCGAAACCTTAATGACTTGGAGAAGATCTGCAAAGAGGAGTGGGACAAAATCCCTCCTGACATGTGTGCAAACCTGGTGGCCAACTACAAGAAACGTCTGACCTCTGTGATTGCCAACAAGGGATTTGCCACCAAGTACTAAGTCATGTTTTGCAGAGGGGTCAAATACTTATTTCCCTCATTAAAATGCAAATCAATTTATAACATTTTCAACATGCATTTTTCTGGATTTTTTTGTTGTTATTCTGTCTCTCACTGTTCAAATAAACCTACCATTAAAATTATAGGCTGATCATGTCTTTGTCACTGGGCAAATGTACAAAATCAGCAGGGGATCAAATACTGTTTTGCCTCACTGTAGTAGCGATGAATCCGGTGTTAAAGGATCAGTGATTCCGGCAGATAAACCGATATGTTCAGGGTCGATAACGCGCTGTGCAGACAGTGCAGACTGGCCGAATAATAGTCCAGGCTAGAGCTGGCTGGCTGGTAGGTAGTGCAGGTCACGGCCACGGACAATGGTGAAGACCGCTAATGGTGGCTAATAGCAAGTAGCTAGTTAGCTGGCTAGCGATGATCCGGTGTTAAGGTCCAATGATTCAGTCATTCCGGCAGAAAATCCTATATGCTCTGGCTCGATAGCGCGATGTGCAGACTGGCCGACAAATTGTCCAGGTTAGAGCTGGCTGGTAGGTAGTGCAGGCCACGGCCACGGACAATGGTGAAGACCGCTAACGGTGGCTAATAGCGAGTAGCTAGTTAGCTGGCTAGCTGGCTAGTTTCAGCCAGAGGTTCTGGATAAAAAATGTATGAAGAAACAACATAATCCATTCCACATTGGGTGAGGCGGGTTGCAGGAAAGTATATTTAGTTAAAGGATGGAAAGTGAGATTGAGAAATATATACGAAAAAGACAAAAAAAAACTAAAAAAACAGGCTATTTACATAAGGACACTACAGAAAACACGACCGCACTGCTATGCCATCTTGGATTGTGTTGACCCCAAACATACTTCAAAAGTTGTGGCAAAATGGCTTAAGGACAACAAAGTCAAGGTATTGGAGTGGCTATCACAAAGCCCTGACCTCAATCCTATAGAAAATGTGTGGGCAGAACTGAAAAGGCGCGTGCGAGCAAGGAGGCCTACAAACCTGATTCAGGAGGAATGGCCCAAAATTCACTCAACTTATTGTGGGAAGCTTGTGGAAGGCTACCCGAAACGTTTGACCCAAGTTAAACAATTTAAAGGCAATGCTACCAAATACTAATTGAGTGTATGTAAACTTCTGACCCACTGGGAATGTGATGAAAGAAATAAAACCTGAAATAAATCATGAATCATCTCTTCTATTATTCTGACATTTCACATTCTTAAAATAAAGTGGTGATCCTAACTGACCTAAGACAGGGAATTTTTACTAGGATTAAATGTCAGGAATTGTGAAAAACTGAGTTTAAATGTATTTGGCTAAGGTGTATGTAAACATCCGACTTCAACTGTACATGCATACATTATCATATTATTTCAGTTATGGACTATCATATATGCAATTATATGAGATGTTTTCTTAAATGTAATAGTGAAAGCCTCCTGAGTGGCACAGTGGTCTAAGGCACTGCATTGCAGTGCTAGCTGCGCCACTAGAGATCCTGGTTTGAGTCCAGGCTCTGTCGCGACCGGGAGACCCATGGCACACAATTGGCCCAGCGTCATCCATGTTAGGGGAGGGTTTGACCGGCAGGGGTATTCTTCTCCCATTGCGCACTAGCGACTTCTGTGGCGGGCTGGTCGCCAGGTGTACGGTGTTTCCTCCGACCCATTGGTGCAGCTGGCTTCCGGGTTAAGCGGGCATTGGGTCAAGAAGCGGCTCGGCTGGGTTGTGTTCTGAAGGATGCACGGCTCTCGACCTTCGCCTCTCCTGAGTCCGTACAGGATTTGCAGCGATGGGACAAGACTGTAACTACCGATTGGATACCGTAAAAAAGGGGTAAAATAATAAAAAACTTTGGATAATGAATTGTCACCTTGCACTTGATACATTATTCACTTTCATTGATGGTTCCTTTTTTTATGTACTAAAGTGTATTCTTAATATAACTTTTTGTCAATCTTAGGCTATTCTTTGGAGGAGTTGTCATTGACTTACATTTGAAATGTTAATTTTCATTGTTTGTCTTTATGTTTAAGTTTTAGAAATGGACATAGGAGACCGGTACCAGCGGAAAATGCAGTCCCTGTCCGTGAGGAGGAGGACACTGACGTCAGATGAGTTGTTGGTCATTGCTGCAGAAGGCCTGTAGGATGAGGAGGACCATGAAGGCCTTCTTAGAGGAAGATGCCCTTGATGCTGAGCTACTCTGAGAAGATGAGGATGAAGAGAATGAGATGAAGGAGCCAGAGGAAGTTGAGGAGCCACCACCTGAGGCCTCTCAGCCAAGCTCTTCAACTGGAAGGTAATTATAAATTATGTGTTATTGTTATGTATTATCAGGCCTTTATATATAAATATATACACTGAGTGTACAAAACATTAAGAACACCTGTTTCTTCCATGACATAGACTGACCAGGTGAATCCAGGTGAAAGCTATGATCCCTTATTGATTTCACTTGTTAAATCCACTCCAATCAGAATAGATGAAGGGGAGGAGACAGGTTAAAGAAGGATTTTCAAGCCTTGAGACAATTGAGACATGGATTGTGTATGTGAGCCATTCAGAGGATGGACAAATCTTCTTCTTCTTCTTCTTCTTCTTCTTCTTCCTCTTCCTCTTCAACTGTGAGGTGCATACACCGCACCTACTGTGAGGCAAGACAAAATACTTAAGTGCCTTTGAACGAGGTATGTTAGTAAGTGCCATGTGCGCACTTCATTTGCGGTGAAAGGTGACAGAGTTAGAGCGGTGTTTGTCAGACCGAGTCATCCCGAAAATCGGTCTTCTCACAAAATCGTCTGTAGTGTACAACCTATGGCAGAAGACCTAGAAGTGGTTGAAAACACTTTTTTTCCCACTGTGCTGACTTTGCAGTTGTCAACATTTACCTTTTGTTCCAGGAATGGCAGTGTAGTCACACAGCACCTGTTAATGACAGTTATCCATCTTTTGACAGACCTTCAATTTTTTCACACACAGCATGTGCCCAGTCTACAGGCCCCCTCTAAAAATTGTTGGCTGTGTTACAGGAAATATAGAAAGGAGAACAGGACCCGGTTTGTTTGTGTGGCACAACGGTTTTGCATCGTAGAGGACCGGAATTGTTTTACTGTAGGTTATGGCACTCCAGTGAGTGTGACTCATTGTGGAAATAGGCACTAGTAAAGGGAATCAGATGTAGCCCTTTCCTGCATGTCACCTCTCCCTTTCATGTTTTCCCTTCCTTATCCAAGACAACCTGAATGCCAACCTCCTTTTATGTTTGATTCATGACTCTATTGGCCTTGGGGATGTAAAGACATTATAAATTGTAATGACTGTAAAAGTATCATTAAGCAGTCTTCAACGCACCTGCCACCACAGGTAATTCATCCTCATGCTTGTCAGGCGTAGTGGTATATGTTGCACAACCTTCAGCAACATAACGATAAAACCACTTAAACTGGTAGAACACTTCCACTAACGGTTTTCACAAATGCAACATATTTTAGACAATGCCCCCAAAATATGCTAATGAACCCACGCCAGCACATTGTCTCGCCTACATTTCAAAGTGATGTGAAAGTTAGGTAAACAACAACAATTCATTTTACAACAATAACACCTTAATTAAACTGTAAAAACACAGTATTTTTACTTAAACTCAGTAGCCGGTAACTTACTGTCAAATTGCAGATCATTTTTAACAGTGTATGCCATAAGCACATCTGAAGGCTTGTCACCAGCGAAAACACAATGAAGGCTGGTCACCAGCAAAAACACAATGAACCAGTTAGACCATGCTGGTCAGCCAGCGGAACCAGCTAGACCGTGCTGGTCAGACCAACTTGACGAGCGTCTGACCAGCGCTGACCAGCATAGACCAGTATGGACCAGCCTAAACCAGCACGGACCAGCTTGACGTTTATGCTGGTCTATGCTGTTGTCTTTCTGCAGGGACAGAACAACATTGTGTAAGGGCATCTGCCCAACACTTCTTCTCTCAACCTATTACTGCTCAGATACAAGACAAGAAAATGGAAAACATTGACTGAGTCTGTGTCCGAAATGGCACCCTATTCTTTTTATAGTGGTCCTCCTGTAGCTCAGTTGGTAGAGCATGGTGCTTACAACGCCAGGGTTGTGGGTTCGATTCCCACGGGGGGCCAGTATGAAACATTTATGCACTCACTAACTGTAAGTCGCTCTGGATAAGACTGCTAAATGACTAAAATTTAAATAGTGCACTACTTTTGACTAGGGAAATAGGGATCTGATCAAAAGCAGTGCACCATATAGGGAATAGGGTGCCATTTGGGACTCAACCACAGTAGACAAGAAAATTGATGACACTGACTTGAGAAGAATGAGCATCACCTAACAGAAAACCATACTTGACATGACCGCTGTGTGTCAGTGTCAGGTGAGCGGAGCACTGACCTGTCACCTGGCATGTAAGCAGCTGACATATCAGCACGTGTGTTTCATAAATCAATGGCTTCTCAACAGAGAAATGAAACACCACATATTTGTCAGGAGCGTTAAATCCAGGTTTAGCATGACTGAACATGTCAACGTTTTGTCATGTCTGTTAGATGAGCAATGTGTCATCTCCAAACACAAGCCACCTCCACCTTGTCTACTGAGAAACAATGTGGGCCGAGGAGAGACGGGACCGTGAACCAAATTAAGACTCCTTGAATAAAGACACTGACATGTGCTTGTCATTTAATGTAATTTATATCAACATGATATGTTCTCATACAGTGCCTTGCATAAGACTTCAACACATTGTATTGTGTAACAAACTGGAATGAAAAGGGATTTAATTGTACTTTTTTTGTCAACAATCTACTCAAAATACTCTGTAATGTATTTTTATTTTTTTGTAAGATTAATAAAAAACGTATAACTAAAATATAGTCATGCATTCACCCCCTTTGTGAATTCAGGAGTAAAATTTAGCTTAACAAATCCCATAATATGTTATAAGGACTCAGTCTGTGTGAAATAATTGACATTATTATTTGAATGACCAACCCTTCCTCGGTCCACCATACATACAACATCTGTAAGGTCGCTCAGTCAAGTATTGAATTTCAAGTACAGATTCAACTACAAAGACCAGGGACCTTTTCGAAAGCCTCATAAAGAAGGACAGTGATTGGTAGATGGGTAACAATAACAAATCAGACATAGAATATCTATTTAAGTATGGTCAAGTTAATAATTATGCTGTGGATTATGTACTAAACCACCAAGACACATCAAAGATACAGTCAGCCTTCTGAACTGAGCTGCAGGACATGAATTCAACTGCTCAGGGATGTTACCATGAGGCCATTGGTGATTTTAAAACAGTTACAGTGGGGGAAAAAAGTATTTAGTCAGCCACCAATTGTGCAAGTTCTCCCACTTAAAAAGATGAGAGAGACCTGTAATTTTCATCATAGGTACACGTCAACTATGACAGACAAATTGAGAAAAAAAATTCCAGAAAATCACATTGTAGGATTTTTTATGAATTTATTTGCAAATTATGGTGGAAAATAAGTATTTCGTCACCTACAAACAAGCAAGATTTCTGGCTCTCACAGACCTGTAACTTCTTCTTTAAGAGGCTCCTCTGTCCTCCACTTGTTACCTGTATTAATGGCACCTGTTTGAACTTGTTATCAGTATAAAAGACACCTGTCCACAACCTCAAACAGTCACACTCCAAACTCCACTATGGCCAAGACCAAAGAGCTGTCAAAGGACACCAGAAACAAAATTGTAGACCTGCACCAGGCTGGGAAGACTGAATCTGCAATAGGTAAGCAGCTTGGCTTGAAGAAATCAACTGTGGGAGCAATTATTAGGAAATGGAAGACATACAAGACCACTGATAATCTCCCTCGATCTGGGGCTCCACGCAAGATCTCACCCCGTGGAGTCAAAATGATCACAAGAACGGTGAGCAAAAATCCCAGAACCACACGGGGGGACCTAGTGAATGACCTGCAGAGAGCTGGAACCAAAATAACAAAGCCTACCATCAGTAACACACTACGCCACCAGGGACTCAAATCCTGCAGTGCCAGACGTGTCCCCCTGCTTAAGCCAGTACATGTCCAGGCCCGTCTGAAGTTTGCTAGAGTGCATTTAGATGATCCAGAAGAGGATTGGGAGATGGTCAGATGAAACAAAAATAGAACTTTTTGGTAAAAACTCAACTCGTCGTGTTTGGAGGACAAAGAATGCTGAGTTGCATCCAAAGAACACCATAGCTACTGTGAAGCATGGGGGTGGAAACATCATGCTTTGGGGCTGTTTTTCTGCAAAGGGACCAGGACGACTGATCCGTGTAAAGGAAAGAATGAATGGGGCCATGTATCGTGAGATTTTGAGTGAAAACCTCCTTCCATCAGCAAGGGTATTGAAGATGAAACGTGGCTGGGTCTTTCAGCATGACAATGATCCCAAACACACCGCCCGGGCAACGAAGGAGTGGCTTCGTAAGAAGCATTTCAAGGTCCTGGAGTAGCCTAGCCAGTCTCCAGATCTCAACCCCATAGAAAATCTTTGGAGGGAGTTGAAAGTCCGTGTTGCCCAGCGACAGCCCCAAAACATCACTGCTCTAGAGGAGATCTGCATGGAGGAATGGGCCAAAATACCAGCAACAGTGTGTGAAAACCTTGTGAAGACTTACAGAAAACGTTTGACCTGTGTCATTGCCAACAAAGGGTATATAACAAAGTATTGAGAAACTTTTGTTATTGACCAAATACTTATTTTCCACCATCATTTGCAAATAAATTCAATAAACATCCTACAATGTGATTTTCTGGATTTTATTTCTCATTTTGTCTGTCATAGTTGACGTGTACCTATGATGAAAATTACAGGCCTCTCTCATCTTTTTAAGTGGGAGAACTTGCACAATTGGTGGCTGACTAAATACTTTTTTTCCCCACTGTACCTAGTTTAATGGCTGAGATGGGAAAAATCTGAGTATGGATCAACAACATTGTAGTGACTCCACAATAATGACTTAAATGACAGAGTGAAAAGAATAATACAAATATACTTTTTGGCCTAAATGCAAAGCCAACGCAACATATGACTGAGTAACTGCGTCCTTATTTTCAAGAATGGTTGTGGCTGCATCATGGTATGGGTGCGCTTGACATCGGCAAAGACTGGGGAGTTTTACAGGATGAAAAGAAACAGGATGGAGTTAGAGGAAAACCTGCTTCAGTCTGCTTTACACCAGAAACTGGGAGAGGAATTCACATTTCAGCAGGACAATAACCTAAAACACAAGGCCAAATATGAACTGGAGTTACTTACCAATAAGACAGTGAATGTTCCTGAGTGGTCAAGTTAGAGTTTTGACTTGGAAATCGATGGCAACACTTGAAAATTGCTGTCTAGCCATGATCTCCAACACCTTGACAGAGCTTGAAGAATTTTTAAAAGAAAAATGGGCAAATATCGCACAATACAGGTGTTCAAGAAGACTCACAGGTGTTTCTAACATGTATTTACTCATGGGTGTGAATATTTATGTAATGAAGGTATATTAGTGGTTTATTTTTCATGAATCTTAAAAAATAAATGAAAATAAATCTTTCACTTTGACATTACAAAGCATTTTGAGTAGATTGTTGACAAAAAAAAAGACAATTAAATCAAAAGTCTAAAGGGGATGAATACTTATGCAAGGCACTGTATGCACTAAATTCTATCATCCTGATCTATGGTATGGTGACTAACAACGTGCCTGTTAACTTTGCATATACAGTTGAAGTCTGAATACATTTAAACTCTGTTTTTCACAAATCCTGACATTTAATCCTAGTAAAACGTCCCTGTCTTAGGTCAGTTAGGATCATCACTTTATTTTAAGAATGTGAAATGTCAGAATAATAGTAGAGAGAATGATTTATTTCAACTTTTCTTTATTTCATCACATTCCCAGTGGGCCAGAAGTTTACATACACTCAATTAGTATTTGGTAGCATTGCCTTTAAATTGTTTAATTTGGGTCAAACGTTTCGGGTAGCCTTCCACAAGCTTCCCACAATAATTTGGCCCATTCCTCCTGACAGAGCTGGTGTAACTGAGTCAGGTTTGTAGGCCTCCTTGCTCGCACACGCTTTTTCAGTTCTGCCCACAAATGTTCTATAGGATTGAGGTCAGGGGTTTGTGATGGCCACTCCAATACCTTGACTTTGTTGTCCTTAAGCCATTTTGCCACAACTTTGGAAGTATGCTTGGGATCATTGTCCATTTGGAAGACACATTTGTGACTAAGCTTTAACTTCCTGACTGATGTCTTGAGATGTGGCTTCAATATATCCACATAATCTTCCTTCCTCATGATGTCATCTATTTTGTGAAGTACACCAGTCCCTCCTGCAGCAAAGCACCCCCACAGCATGATACTGCCACCCCCATGCTTCACGGTTGGGATGGTGTTCTTTGGCTTGCAAGCTACCACCTTTTTCCTCCAAACATAACAATGGTCATTATGGCCAAACAGTTCTATTCTTGTTTCATCAAACCAGAGGACATTTCTCAAAAAAGTACGATCTTTGTCCCCATATGCAGTGTCAAACCATAGTCTGGCTTTTTTATGGCGATTTTGGAGAAGTGGCTTCTTCCTTGCTGAGTAGCATTTCAGGTTATGTCGATATAGGACTCGTTTTACTGTGGATATAGATACTTTTGTACCTATTTCCTCCAGGATCTTCACAAGGTCCTTTGCTGTTGTTCTGGGATTGATTTGCACTTTTCGCACCAAAGTACGTTCATCTCTAGGAGACAGAACGCGTCTCCTTCCTGATTGGTATGACGGCTGAGTGGTCCCATGGTGTTTATACTTGTGTACTATTGTTTGTACAGATGAACGTGGTAGGTTCAGGCATTTGGAAATTGCTCCCAAGGATGAACCAGACTTGTGGAGGTCTAAAAAAAATTTTCTGAGGTCTTGGCTGATTTCTTTTCATTTTCCCATGATGTCAAGCAAAGAGGCACAGAGTTTGACGGTAGGCCTTGAAATACATCCACAGGTACATCTCCAATTGACTCAAATGATGTCAATTAGCCTATCAGAAGCTCCTAAAGCCATGACATCATTTTCTGGAATTTTACAAGCTGTTTAAAGGCACAGTCAACTTAGTGTATGATTACTTCTGACCCACTGGAATTGTGATACAGTGAATTATAAGTGAAATAATCTGTCTGTAAACAATTGTTCGAAAAATTACTTGTGTCATGCACAAAGTAGATGTCCTAACCGACTTGCAAAAACTATAGTTTGTTAACAAGAAATTTGTGGAGTGGTTGAAAAACAAGTTTTAATGACTCCAACCTAAGTGTAGGTAAACTTCCGAGTTTAACTGTACTTATTTTCCTCCCTCTTGGCCCTGAAACACATTTTTGAATATTATCTCTCATGAATCAATAGCAGGGATAAATAAAACATTCTGAGAAGGAAATAGGACTTTAGGAAATACAGTCAGATGACCCCAATAACCAAATCAGGATTTATTCAACTTCATTTTATACTGGAAGGCTAAAAGTGGGCAGTAAAATAAATCAGTAGGGAAAGATAATACCCATCCACACCAGAATGTGATTCTGCCTATTAATTGTTTTTTGTCAATGCATGACAAATGCAGTGTTAAATGTGCAGTATATCCCTGATTCATTTCATATGCACATATCAAACATGACACATTTATGTCATACAAATGGCTGAATATAGTTCACAGGTAGATATGACCACAACTTTCCATGTGTTTATTTTTAGAGAACCAGATTGGTATAATACATCTGGGCGAGGGAGGCATCGGGGCGGAAATCACTACTCAGTTCTCAAATGCATCCAGCTGTACCTGTCTGTTTGCCTCGGCCTAATGGCCACTGAAGAAAGTGTGTCACTTAACAAATCATCCTGCTTTATTCGATATGCAATTCACCTACAGTATATTGTTTGGTGGAAGTTTCCGGTCCAGCCAGGAGTTTTGACTGATAAATAAAAATGGCGGTATAAAATGTAGGAAATCAATCCCCTTTCTCTGTATTGATTTCATTAAAAGCCTTTTTGGAGATTGATTACATTGATAGCTGCCCTCTCTACGCATCAGATTACAGTTGCACACAATCCCGTCTTGTTTTTAGAGGTCCACAGATGAGGAGTTTACTTTAGCATACTGAAACGTGTAAATCTCATCACTTCAATGCCCCGAAGCCAATGCTACTTCTGACTAGGAAAAAAACTAGTATACAGTTGCCTATGTTTTTATTTTTTTGGTATTTCTTTTCTCTTTATCCGTACAATAGCTTTATGATGGCATTCTGCCTTTCAAGTACATTGTGTGATGCACTTGAATTTAATTTTGATTAAACAAAGTTAAGGAGATACTCCCAGGCTCAAATATTGTCATATAATGGTGCAGTTTAAAATCTGTATTCCGGATTTGTGATTTTGGGATCTACTCTACACAACAATGTAATTCTCTTCATCCCTCCACAAAAATGCTGAGCTGAAGTTTTTAGATTGATTTGAAAAACTAAATTCATGCATTAATCTGAGCAGGGCTTAATCCCAGACAGTGTTAATAGTCATATCAGCAATTACAATACAACCCAGTAAAAACTGAATCATAATATGCCCATCGTTTTTATCATGGCATAGCTTGGCACAGCTTCTCTACAGCCTATATTACTTCTATTATAGAATGTGTTCTTATCATCAAAGGAAAAACCGAATGACAAAGAGTGCCTCTGTGGGAATTTATCATAACATTAGATGCATTTTATTGGCGTATAAACTGATAATACAGTCCATTAATGATCATAATAATAATAATAATATGGCTTGTTTGGGTCTGTCCTGATTCAGCGGTTTGCGGTGGCCATCTTGGATGGTGCACTGTTGAGATGGTGTCCTTGCGGAACCAACCGCACTATGATTCAATTATCTGTCATGTACAGTTGAAGTCGGAAGTTTACATACACCTAGGTTGGAGTCATTAAAACTATTTTTCAACCACTCCACAAATGTCTTGTTAACAAACTATAGTTTTGGCAAGTCGGTTAGGACATCTACTTTCTGCATGACACAAGTAATTTTTCCAACAATTGTTTACAGACAGATTATTTCACTTATAATTCACTGTATCACAATTCCAGTGAGGTCAGAAGTTTACATACACTAAGTTGACTGTGCCTTTAAACAGCTTGGAAAATTCCAGAAAATGATGTCATGGTCTTAGAAGCTTCTGATAGGCTAATTGACATCATTTTAGCCAATTGGAGGTGTACCTGTGGATGTATTTCAAGGCCTACCTTCAAACTCAGTGCCTCTTTGCTTGACATCATGGGAAAATCAAAAGAAATCAGCCAAGACCTTAGAAAAATAATTGTAGACCTCCACAAGTCTGGTTCATCCTTTGGAGCAATTTCCAAATGCCTGAAGGTACCACGTTAATCTGTACAAACAATAGTACGCAAGTATAAAAAACCATGGGACCACACAGCCGTCATACCGCTCAGGAAGGAGGCGCGTTTTGTCTCCTAGAGATTAACATACTTTGGTGAGAAAGGTGCAAATCAATCCCAGAACAACAGCAAATGACATTAACGATGCTGGAGGATACAGGTACACAAGTATCCACAGTAAAATTAGTCCTATATCGACATAACCTGAAAGGCCGCTCAGCGAAGAAGAAGCCACTGCTCCAAAACCACCATACAAAAGCCAGACTACGGTTTGCAACTGCACATGGGGACAAAGATCGTACTTTTTGGAGAAATGTCCTCTGGTCTGATGAAACAAAAACAGAACTGTTTGGCCATAATGACCATCGTTATGTTTGGAGGAGTAAGGTTACAGCTTGCAAGCCAAAGAACACCATCCCAACCGTGAAGCACGGAGGTGGCAGCATCATGCTGTGGGGGTGCTTTGCTGCAGGAGGGACTGGTGCACTTCACAAAATAAATGGCATCATGAGGAATGAAAATTATGTGGATATATTGAAGCAACATCTCAAGACATCAGTCAGGAAGTTAAAGCTTAGTCGCAAATGGGTCTTCCAAATGGACAATGATCCCAAGCATACTTCCAAAGTTGTGGCAAAATGGCTTAAGGACAACAAAGTCAAGGTATTGGAGTGGCCATCACAAAGCCCTGACCTCAATCCTATAGAAAGTGTGTGGGCAGAACTGAGAAAGCATGTGCTAGCAAGGAAGCCAATAAAACTGACTCAGTTACACCAACTCTGTCAGGAGGAATGGGCCAAAATTTACCCAACTTATTGTGGGAAGCTTGTGGAAGGCTACCCGGAACGTTTGACCCAAGTTAAACAATTTAAAGGCAATGCTACCAAATACTAATTGAGTGTATGTAAACTTCTGACCCACTGGGAATGTGATGAAAGAAATAAAAGCTGAAATAAATCATTCTCTACTACTATTCTGACATTTCACATTCTTAAAATAAAGTGGTGATCCTAACTGACCTAAGACAGGGAATTGTTACTATGATTAATTGTCAGGAATTGTGAAAAACTGAGTTTAAATGTATTTGGCTAAGGTGTATGTAATCTTCTGACTTCAACTGTATTTTCTGCTGAGCATGCCACTATATGCCAGTGGGGTGTTTATGAATATATCCGACCAAATGATATGAAAGCAATAACAGTTCATAAGATACCTGTTATTTCATTGGAAAATCGATTACGTATGATCCCTGAAATTGCATTTATCTTTTTAAGTTGTTTATTATCACATTCTATATTACACATTGTGTGAGCGGCATGGGAGGGAGGCAGACTGGGTTGGATTTTGCATATGGCTGTCTAACATTTTCCTAGTCCCTAGCTCTGCGTAGTGTAGACTGAGCTGTTGTTGAGGAATAGATAAGCACTTCCATCCGGAAGCGAGTGAGTAGCTTGCCCCTGTGAGGTCTGAGGTTCTCTGTGCCTTTGCTCACATTTTAAAAGGTTATTTTAGGTTGCCAACTAAAACCGTCCATATCACCTTGGGCTAATTCTCTCCCGTCTCTTCCTCTTCGCTTGTCTTCTTTTCTTGGCCTGGCACCAACATACATGGGTATTTGCCATATGACCAAAACAATTGTTGAAAAATAATGTCTTCTAAAATGTAAGCAAAAAAACATATAGTTACAATAAACTATGTCTAAACAACTTAAAATGTTATAAGGCCACCTTACATTTTGAGTTTATATTCAATGTAATGAAGCATTTAATGCATTAGTGCCTGGTGTGACATCATAATTCATGTTAATATAAAGGTTTCACAGTGACCAAATAGACAATACATTTATTTGTACTCATTAATTAGTTACTTCTGTCTTTAAATCAGTAATCATGTTCTGGCATTTGAAATGAAAACACATTATTTCCTGTATAATGATGATAACCAAGTGTCTCGCTAATACATTTTGGGTAAGATTCACAGTAATCTCACTAAGCCTAGATAAAAAGCAATTATCTTACTTGTTTATTATTATAATGTTACCTGCCTCATGCTTAACAATGAATTGTAAATTTTGTCCAAGACTACACATTTTTTGCCTTTTCATTTATTGCCGTCACCCCATAGGACATTATGTCACACCGATGGACAATACACAACAGGCAGTCAAATTTTACTTTTAAAACATCATTAATGACACTTTCAGAAGTTTCTGACCACTGTAAAACTGCTTCTAAACATCAGTAATGGATCCTCATTAAAGGATTTGAAGTGTACTCATTCCAATTACAGGGCCTCAAAAGAGTCCTTATTGTTATTTTTCGTCACTGCCTCTTTGAATCAGGAGTGGATTTGCATGCCTGCTGCCTTCCTTAGATGGGGTAGTCGTTTCTCAGGCTCCCTCTCCAGAATCAAACTCTGATTCCACGTTACCCGTGGTCACCATGGTATGCACAGAACCTACCATCGAAAGTTGATAGGGCAGACATTGCCACAAAGGGTCAGTAAAAGCATCCAGGGCACCCGAAAGCACCCCATATGGGTCAGCACTTGTTGGCATATCTTAGCTCTAGAATTACCACATCCAAGTAACATTGGAGCGATCAATGGAACCATAACTGATTTATTCACAGTTTATGATTTAATGAGCCATTCACAGTTTCACTCTACCAACCGTGTGTACTTAGACTTGCATGGCTTAATCTTTAGGACAAGAAAATGCTACAGGCAGAGTCAATCAGATAGCCCCCCGCAACATTGAAGTTTACCTGGGCGCACAGCGAGGTGCAGCGGCACAGTCCTCCAGTGATGGAGGAGACCAAAGCTCACCCAGTGGGAGGCTCCGACCTACCCACAGCCGAAGCTGCTCGAGAGGTGTCCTATTGGAGGGTTTTTGGAGTATACCACACAACAGAGCCAACGACAGAGTTTTGAGAAACGCAATGTGTCTTTGACGTCAGCGAGTAATAGCATTGCTGTCTAGGCGTGCCATGCCCTGCGCCGGAATGCTATCGGAGGACAACTGAGACAGACTTGAGTGTGGCTAGCCGGGCGTATTGGAGAGCAAGGGGGAACAGTCTCCAAAAGAGGCACAACTGATGGGGGCCCTCACAGGGTGGATCACATATGATCAGTCGGGAGGAGTGAAATTGGTAGGACAGAGAGAGGGACCAAGGGGATTGATGGTCTAATGCAGGGAGTGAGAACCATGAATGTGAGCACTATAGCCAGTCTCCATTATCTGCCTGCACCAGCCCTAGGGCCAGGTTAAAAAAAATTAAACCTTCCACAGAGGGCAGTGACAGACCCAGAGATCGCTGGAGGAATGGTCATCTGCCAAGAGTGAGAAACCAGGCATGGGAGAATGACTACATAAATATTGCACAAATAAACACTTAAAACGATCACAATTGCAACATGATACAAATAAGCATTATTTGATGTAAAATAAATCTACAAAGGTAATTATATAAGTTTATTAATGGCTATGTAACCCAGAGTGAAAGCCATTTCCTCTGGTGTGACACTATCTTCATGTCACACCAAGGGGAAAAAGCTGTGACACCAGTGGAAATCTCAGGCTGTATGGTCCTTTTTGGGCCTTATTGTTAGCTACTATATGATTTCACCACAACATGTTTTCATTGCTTCTTATACTTCAATTGTCCAAAAAATCGTATTTTCACACAGTGGCTTGCGAAAGTATTCACCCCCCTTGGCATTTTTCCTATTTTGTTGCCTTACAACCTGGAATTAAAATTGATTTTGGGGGGGTTTGTATCATTTGATTTACACAACATGCCTACCACTTTGAAGATGCAAAATATGTTTTATTGTGAAACAAACAAGAAATAAGACAAAAAAACAGAAAACTTGAGCGTGCATAACTATTTTAGCCTCGTCTGATCAGAGTACCTTTTTCCATATGTTTGGGGAGTCTCCCACATGCCTTTTGGCGAACACCAAACGTGTTTGCTTATTTTTTCCTTTAAGCAATGACTTTTTTCTGGCCACTCTTCCGTAAAGCCCAGCTCTGTGGAGTGTATGGCTTAAAGTGGTCCTATGGACAGATATTCCAATCTCCGCTGTGGAGCTTTGCAGCTCCTTCAGGGTTATCTTTGATCTCTTTGTTGCCTCTCTGATTAATGCCCTCCTTGCCTGGTCCGTGAGTTTTGGTGGGCGGCCCTCTCTTGGCAGGTTTGTTGTGGTGCCATATTCATTCCATTTTTTAATAATGGATTTAATGGTGCTCCGTGGGATGTTCAAAGTTTCAGATATTTTTGTATAACCCAACCCTGATCTGTACTTCTCCACAACTTTGTCCCTGACCTGTTAGGAGAGCTCCTTGGTCTTCATGGTGCCGCTTGCTTGGTGGTGCCCCTTGCTTAGTGGTGTTGCAGATTCATTTTAAATTATAGGTTGTAATGCAACAAAATAGGAAAAGCGCCAAGGAGATGAACATTTTTGCAAGCCAGAACTATTTGGTAAGACTTGGGACTATTATTTCATTAAATAAACTACAAGAGTAGTTGAAGGTATTTTCATTTATTTTTTCATAAATGTAGTTAAACTTGTGGAACTTTGAACTTAACTGGGACAGTCACACGTTTGGTTCAAAATTGTAGGAAAATAAATGATACACTGCATGAATTTACTCGCTTTTAGTATTATATCAATATGGTATGCAATTTAAGTTATATTTGTGTTTGTCATCATGGACAAAAAAAGGGGTGTCTCGTCAACTACCCACATGCTTCTACTGTATTCAGTACATAAGGTGGATGGGATGGAAGCAGGGGTCTGTGGGTCTTGCCATTAACTACCATTACTGATCCAGAGGAAGATGGAGGTGAGGTTGGGGGGAAGAGGGGGGCAGATAAGGTTTAAGGAGGGCAGAGGGGGGATGGTGGCGGCAGAGGGCGGAATGAGGGCTGGGGCAGAGGCTTGGCCCTGTTGAGTATTCTCATTTCCCATGCAGCAGTGGGGATCCATGGAGAAGTGCATATGAGTATACTTGCCCATATATTCTGAAATAACGTAGATTTTTTTAGGGAACGATAAGCTTGAAATGGGCATGGTGTAATTGACTCAACAACCAAAACCACATATTTAAGTTTTGTTTTCTTAATGAACCAGAAAATGTGTAGTTATTTCTGGTTGTTTATCGACGTTACCTGGATAACTCATTGATCCTGCTTTGTAGTATACTTTGTGTTACAGCCTGAATTTAAAATTGATTAAAATATAGATTTTTTGTCACTGACCTACACACAATACCCCTTTGATATGGCAAGCCTAAATAAGTTCAGGAGTAAAAATGTGCTTAACAAGTCACATAATGTGTTGCATGGACTCACTCTGTGTGCAATAATATTGTTTCATGTGTTTTTATAATGACTACCTCATCTCCGTACCTCACACAAACAATTATCTGTGAGGTCCCTAGTCGAGCAGTGAATTTCAAACACAGATTCAACCAAAAATACCAGGTTTTACAATGCCTTGCAAAGAAGGGCACCTATTGGTAGATAGGTACACATTTAAAAGCAGACATTGAATATTTGAGCATGGTGAAGTTATTAATTACACTTTGGATGGTGTATCAATACACCCAGTCACTACAAAGATACAGGCGTCCTTCCTAACTCAGTTGCCGGAGAGGAAGGAACCTGCTATGGGATTTCACCATGAGGAAAATGGTGACTTTAAAATCCAAGATGGCGTAGCAGTGCGGTCGTGTTCTTTGTGTGTCCGTGTAAATAGCCAGTTTTTTGTATTTTTTTTTGTATTTTTCGTATATATTTCCCTATCACACTTTTAATCTTTCTACTAAATATACTTTCCTGCAACCCGCCTCACTCAATGTGGAACGGATTCTATTATTTACTCACCTTTATCTAGAATCTCCAGTTGAAACTAGCTAGCCAGCTAACTAGCTACTTGCTATTAGCCACCATTAGCGGTTTTCACCCAGAACACCGTTAGCAGTTTTCACCCAGAACATCGGATTTCCTGCCGGAATAACTGAATCACTGGACCCTAACACCGGATCACAACTAGCTAGCCACAACCGAATGGATGTTGCTGTAGGCTAATCACCACTGCCCCCGAAGCAAGCACCAGTTAGCCTTGAACCAGGCCCATATCCCGGCTATCTACCTCTTTGTCTACCGGACGGGAGTAGCCAGCTAACTAGCTACTTGCTATTAGCCACCATTAGCAGTTTTTCACCATTGTCCGTGGCCTGCACTACCTACTAGCCAGCTATAGCCTGGACTATTATCGGCCAGTCTGCACTGTCTGCACAGCGCGTTATCGACCCAGAACATATTGGATGTTCTGCCGGAATCACTAAATCACTGGACCTTTAACACCTGATCATCGCAACTAGCTAGCTGCAACCAAATGGATGTTGTTGTTGGCTAATCAGCCTTGAGTTAGCCTCGAGTTAGGCACATCTCCCGGCTATCTACCTCTCTGTCAACTGGACGGGACCTCCTAGAGTCGACATGGAGCCCCGCCGATCCATCACCACTGGTCTGCCGACGTAATCATCTGTGGTTTCAACAAGCTTCCCGTTACGACGACCACGAAGATCCATCTGCTATCCCCGGCCCGTTAGCACACGCAAACAACAGCCGTGCTTCCTGCTCGCTGTGCTTTAGCACCAATTCAAACTGTTCTCGGACTCACATATTGCTGTTCACTGGACCTTATGATCACTCAGCTGCACAGCTGATGCCTGCTGGACTGTTCCTATACACGGTACCCTGTCCTGTTTATCTGTTTAGCCTCAGCCCAAACTTTCATCGCCATTACCAGTTGTTGTCTTAGCTCTCTCTAATAACACCTGTGATTGCTTTATGCCTCTCTCCCATGTCAATATGCCTTGGCTATTGCTGTTCCAGTTAGTTCTTATTATACAATTTCAATATAGAACCCCAAGTCATTCTCAAACTGCCTCAAATAGCTCCCTTGTTCCACCCCCCATATACACAGAGACCGGCTCAATCGGTGCCTCCAGTGATGCTATCTCTTTCATTGTTACCCAACGCTTAGGTTTACCTCCACTGTACTCATATCCTTCCATATCCTTGTATGTACACAATGCCCTGAATCTATTCTACAACGCCCAGAAATCTGCCCCCTTTATTCTCTGTACCCAACGCACTAGAAGACCAGTTCTTAAAGCCTTTAGCTGTATCCTTATTCTAGTCCTCCTCTGTTCCTCTGGTGATGTAGAGGCTAACCCAGGCCCTGCAGCCCCCAGTATCACTCCTACTCCCCAGAAGTTATCATTTGTTGACTTCTGTAACCGTAAATGCCTTGGTTTTCTGCACGTTAACATCAGAAGCCTCCTTCCTAAGTTTGAGTTATTCACTGCGTCAGCGCACTCTGCCAACCCTGATGTTCTAGCAGTGTCTGAATCCTGGCTTAGGAAGGCCACCAAAAA
Organism: Coregonus lavaretus; assembly: GCF_964263955.1. NCBI lineage: Eukaryota > Metazoa > Chordata > Actinopteri > Salmoniformes > Salmonidae > Coregonus > Coregonus lavaretus. The sequence continues at coordinate 25,574,058 of NC_140021.1, forward strand.
TTCAGAAATGTCCATCCCCAACTACAACATTTTCCATCTAGATAGAACTGCCAAAGGGGGTGGAGTTGCAATCTACTGTAGAGATAGCCTGCAGAGTTATATCATACTATCCAGGTCTGTGCCCAAACAGTTTGAGTTCCTACTTCTAAAAATCCACCTTTCCAGAAATAAGTCTCTCACTGTTGCTGCTTGCTACAGACCCCCTCAGCCCCCAGCTGTGCCCTGGACACCATATGTGAATTGATTGCCCCCATCTATCCTCAGAGTTCGTACTGCTTGGTGACCTAAACTGGGATATGCTTAACACCCCGGCCATCCTACAATCCAAACTAGATGCCCTCAATCTCACAAAAATGATCAAGGAACCTACCAGGTACAACCCTAAATTCGTAAACATGGGCACACTCATAGATATTATCCTGACTAACTTACCCTCTAAATACACCTCCGCTGTATTCAACCAGGATCTCAGCGATCACTGCCTTATTGCCTGCGTCCGTAATGGGTCCACAGTCAAACGACCACCCCTCATCACTGTCAAACGCTCCCTAAAACACTTTAGAGAGCAGGCCTTCCTAATTGACCTGGCCCAGGTATCCTGGATGGATATCGATCTCATTCCGTCAGTAGAGGATGCCTGGTTGTTCTTTAAAAGTGCATGCCCCATTCAAAAAATTAAATTCAGAACTAAGAACAGATATAGCCCCTGGTTTTCCTCAGACTTGACTGCCCTTGACCAGCACAAAAACATCCTGTGGCGTACTGCATTAGCATCGAATAGCCCCCGCGATATGCAACTTTTCAGGGAAGTTAGGAACCAATATACACAAGCAGTTAGGAAAGCAAAGGCTAGCTTTTTCAAACAGAAATTTGCATCCTGTAGCACTAACTCCAAAAAGTTTTGGGACACTTTAAAGTCCATGGAGAATAAGAGCACCTCCTCCCAGCTGCCCACTGCACTGAGGCTAGGAAACACTATCACCACCGATAGATCTACAATAATCGAGAATTTTAACAAGCATTTTGCTATGGCTGGCCATGCTTTCCACCTGGCTACCTCTACCCCGGCCACCAGCTCTGCACCCTCCGCTGCAACTTGCCCATGCCCCCCTGCTTCTCCTTCACACAAATTCAGACAGCTGATGTTCTGAAAGAGCTGCAAAATCTGGACCCCTACAAATAATATGGGCTAGACAATCTGGACCCTTTCTTTCTAAAAATTAGCCGCAGAAATTGTCGCAACCCCTATTACTAGCCTGTTCAACCTCTCTTTCATAATGTCTGAGTTCCCCAGAGATTGGAAAGCTGCCGCGGTCATCCCCCTCTTCAAAGGGGGTGACACTCTAGATCCAAACTGTTACAGACCTATATCCATCCTGCCCTGCCTTTCGAAAGTTTTTGAAAGCCAAGTTAACCATCAGATCACCGACCATTTCGAATCCCACCGTACCTTCTCCGCTATGCAATCCGGTTTCCGAGCTGGTCATGGGTGCACCTCAGCCACGCTCAATGATATTATAACTGTGATCGATAATAGACAGTACTGTGCAGCCGTCTTCATCGACCTGGCCAAAGCTTTCGACTCTGTCAACCACCGCATTGTTATTGGCAGACTAAATACCCTTGGTTTCTCAATTGACTGCCTCGCCTGGTTCACCAACTACTTCTCAGATAGAGTTCAATGTGTCAAATCGGAGGGCCTGTTGTCTGGACCTATGGCAGTCTCTATGGGGGTGCCACAGGGTTCAATTATTGGGCCGACTATTTTCTCTGTGTATATCAATGATGTCGCTCTTGCTGCTGGTGACTCTCAGATCCACCTCTACGCAGACGACATCATTTTGTATACATCTGGCCCTTCATTGGACACTGTGTTAACAAACCTCCAAACGAGCTTCAATGCCATACAACACTCCTTCCGTAGCCTCCAACTGCTCTTAAACACTAGTAAAACTAAATGCATGCTCTTCAATCGAACACTGCTGGCACCCGCCCACCCGACTAGAATCACTACTCTCGACGGGTCTGATCTAGAGTATGTGGACAACTACAAATACCTAGGTGTCTGGTTAGACTGTAAACTCTCCTTCCAGACTCACATTAAGCATCTCCAATCCAAAGTCTAAAATCTAGAATTGGCTTCCTATTTCGCAACAAAGCCTCCTTCACTCATGCTGCCAAACATGCCCTCGTAAAACGGACTATCCTACCAATCCTTGACTTCGGCGATGTCATTTACAAAATAGCATCCAACACTCTACTCAGCTAATTGGATGTAGTCTATCACAGTGCCATCTGTTTTGTCACCTAAGCTCCATATACTACCCACCACTGTGACCGGTACGCTCTTGTTGGCTGGTCCTCACTACATATTCGTCGCCAAACCCACTGGCTCCAGGCCATCTATAAATCACTGCTAGGCAAATCTCCGCCTTATCTTAGCTCATTGCTCACCATAGCAACACCCACCCGTAGTATAATATATAATAATAATATGCCATTTAGCAGACGCTTTTATCCAAAGCGACTTACAGTCATGCGTGCATAATTTTTTTTTTTGTGTATGGGTGGTCCCGGGGATCGAACCCACTACCTTGGCATTACAAGTGCTGTGCTCTACCAGCTGAGCTACAGCAGGTATATCTCACTGGTTATCCCCAAAGCCAACACCTCCTTTGGCCGCCATTCCTTCCAGTTCTCTGCTGCCAATGACTGGAACGAACTGCAAAAATTTCTGAAGCTGGAGACTCTTATCTCCTTCACTAACTTTAAGCATCAGTTGTCAGAGCACCTTACCGATCACTGCACCTGTACACAGCCCTTCTGAAATTAGCCCACTGAACTACCTCATCCCCATATTGTTATTTATTTTGCTCATTTGCACCCCAGTCTCTCTATTTGCACATCATCTCTTGCACATCTATCATTCCAGTGTTAAAACGAATTGTAATTATTTTGCACTATGGCCTATGTATTGCCTTACCTCCATAACTTGCTACATTTGCACACACTGTATATATATATATATTATCTGTGGTATTTTTGACTTTATGTTTTGTTTTACCCCATATGTAATTCTGTTTTGTTGTTTTTATCACACTGCTTTGCTTTATCTTGGCCAGGTCGCAGTTGTAAATGAGAACTTGTTCTCAACTGGCTTACCTTGTTAAATAAATAAAACACATTACTCAGTACCACTCTCCATATTTTCAAGCATAGTGGTGGCTGCATCATTATATGGGTATGCTTGTAATCCTTAAAGACTGGTTGGGTTTTCAGGATAAAAAAAAAATGTAATGGAATGAAGCTAAGCACAGGCAAACTTCTAGCGGAAAACCTAGTTCAGTCTGCTTCCCACCAGACACTGGGAGATTAATTAACCTTTCAGCAGGACAATAACCTAAAACACAAGGCCAAATCTACATTGGAGTTGCTTACCAAGAAGACAGCATATGTTCCTGAGTCTGAGTTAAAAATGTTTATAGTTTGGACTTAAATCTACTTGAAAATCTATGGTAGGCCCTGAAAATGGTTGTCTAGCAATGATCAACAACCAATTTGACAGAGCTTGAAGAATTTTGAAAAGGAAAATGGGCAAATGTTGCACAATCCAGGTGTGGAAAGCTCTTAGAGACTTACCCAGAAAGACTCACAGCTGAAATCGCTGCCAAAGGTGCTTCTACAATGTATTGACTCAGGGGTGTGAATACTTATGTAAATTATATATTTCTGTATAAAATGTACAATAAATTAGCAAACATTTGCAAAAACATGTTTTCACTTTGTCATTATGGGGCATTGTGTGTAGATGGTTGAGAAACATAATATATTTAACCCACTTTGAATTCAGGCTGCAACACAACAAAATGTGGCCCCATGCATTCAGCATGCTTGTTGGAACAGTGGGGTCCTGTGGAGGGGGAGGTGCTGTGAGCCCTGAGGGCCGTGGTTGTTCAGAAGGGCTTTATTCCCTATATAGTGCACTTCTTTTGACCAGGGACTATAGGGTTCTTGTCAAAAGTAGTGCGCTATGTAGGGAATACGGTGCCTTTCGGCCCACATATGTGGATGAATCTCCAGCTGTTTGCAGTGCTGGAGCCATCTGAACTCCTTGTGCATTCTGACCCCAGGCAGGCCGAGTCATGCTGCTTCATTATCCCATTCTGCTGCTGCAAGCTGCCTGGAACAGATTTAAAGCAGGTCCAGTCTCTATGTCTGTGTCCCAACTGGTACCCTATGCCCTATAAAGTGTATTTATTTTGACCAGGGCCCTATGGGCCTTCGTCAAAAGTAGTGCACTAAATAGGGAATAGGGTGCCATTTGGGACTCAACCATTATTACCATATGGTACCATACTGTTTATGCAATATATATATATATATATATATATACCGCACAAAGATGGGGTTGTATTAACAAACTGTGAAGCGTCACTCTCTGTGCTCTGTGCTCCCTGGAACTCCAGACAAGTGATGTTGCAGGGATTTCATCATGTACAGTATGATTGTAGTTGGGAGAGTTCGTCTCACATAAAGTGCATTCGGAAAGTATTCAGACCCATTGACTTTTTCCACATTTTGTTACAATACAGCCTTATTTTAACATGGATTGAATATATATACTGTATATATATTCATCAATCTACACACAATAACTCATAATGACAAAGCGAAAAACAGGTTTTTAGAAAATTACAAAAAAAACAGAAATACCTTATTTACATAAGTATTCAGACACTTTGCTATGACACTCGAAATTGAGCTCAGGTGCATCCTGTTTCCATTGATCATCCTTGAGATGTTTCTACAACTTGATTGGAGTCCACCTGTGGTAAATTGATTGATTGGACATGAATTGGAAAGGCACACACCTGTCTATATATGGTCCCATAGTTGACAGTGCATGTCAGAGCAAAAACCAAGCCATGAGGTCGAAGGAATTGTCTGTAGAGCTCCGAGACAGGATTGTGTCGATGCACAGATCTGGGGAAGGGTACCAAAACATTTCTGCAGCATTGAAGGTTCCCAAGAACACAGTGGCCTCCATCATTCTTAAATGGAAGAAGTTTGGAACCACCAAGACTCTTCCTAGAGCTGGCCGCCCGGCCAAACTGAGCAATCTGGGGAGAAGGGCCTTGGTCAGGGAGGTGACCAAGAACCTGATGGTCACTCTGACAGAGCTCCATAGTTCCTCTGTGGAGATGGGAGAACCTTCCAGAAGGACAACCATCTCTGCAGCACTCCACCAATCTGGTCTTTATGGTAGAGTGGCCAGACGGAAGCCACTCCTCAGTAAAAGGCACATGACAGCCCGCTTGGAGTTTGCCAAAAGGCACCTGAAGGACTCTCAGACCATGAGAAAGAAGATTCTCTGGTCTGATGAAACCAAGATTTAACTCTTTGGCCTGAATGCCAAGCGTCACGTCTGGAGGAAACATGTCACCATCCCTACGATGAAGCATGGTGGTGGCAGCATCATGCTGTGTTTTTCAGCGGCAGGGACTGGGAGACTAGTCAGGGTCGAGAGAAAGATGAACAGAACAAAGTACAGAGAGATCCTTGATGAAAACTTGCTCCAGAGTGCTCAGGACCTCAGACTGGGGCGAAGGTTCACCTTCCAACAGGACAACAACCCTAAGCACACAGCCAAGACAATGCAGGAGTGGCTTCGGGACAAGTCTCTGAATGTCCTTGAGTGGCCCAGCCAGAGCCCGGACTTGAACCCGATTGAAAATCTCTGGAGAGACCTGAAAATAGCTGTGCAGCGACGCTCCCCATCCAACCTGACAGAGCTTGAGAGGATATGCAGAGAAGAATGCGAGAAACTCCCTAAATACAGGTGTGCCAAGTTTGTAGTGTCATACCCAGGAAGACTTGAGGCTGTAATCGCTGCCAAAGGTGCTTCAACATTGTACTGGGTAAAGGGTCTGAATGCTTACGTTTAGAATGTTTTATGCATTTGCAAAAATGTCTAAAAACTTGTTTTCACTTTGTCATTATGGGGTATTGTGTGTAGATTGATAAATATAATTATTTTTTAAATCCATTATAGAATAAGGCTGTAACATAACTAAATGTGGAGAAGTCAAGTGTTCTGAAAAGAGTGCACTGTACTTTCAGAATTATTGCAGTATGTTTTGTGGGAGAATACAGTATCACACTGGTCTCAGTTGGTGTCATTTTTTTCTCATCTCTTGTTCTGGTCTCTGACAGGTGCACTTGAGCACATCTTGTTTTGACCACATGAAAGAGGATACAGAATAGAAGCTGTCTGAATAAAACATCCTTATGTAGTTGTTTGATGCGTTATTGAAACTAGCACACAGTTGTGAATAGATTTCTTACCACCATAATTGTATTTTTCATATCCCACACTTTTCATAACACATAATCCTCAATCAAACAACAAAATAACATGTCAAGCGGTATACTGTAAAAATAACCAAAAGCCTATGTGAATACACTTTGGATAATTTCAGACGTTCAATTATACATTTGGAACACCCATGACAGCACAAGAAGTACACAGAATTGAATTGAGTTTAATATTAAAACTCGGGTGGAAGGAAATTAGTATGGCATGAAAGGAGTGGAATGAAAGGTAGCCTTTATTTCTTTTAGCAAACCCACTCACTCCTCACTCTCTCTTTCTTTTCCCTCTGTTCTCTCTTTCTTCCTCTTCCTCTCATGCCAAGAGTGAGCATTACGAGGGCAGGAAAATGATCTAAAACAGAGGTAATGACTTCTCTAAACGATAAAGAATCTCACATTATAACAGAGATCCACAGTGCACCAGAAATTATACACAAACAAATACTCGGAAAGACTTAAAATCCTTCTCTCATATCATGACCAAGTCAAATTCGTTTTTATATCCAGACAGATACACATCCCTTGAGGGCTTGCATTTGACAGGTGTGGCACCTACTTATAAACTGCACTATGTTAAAGTTACATCCCCAGGTTTGAGAGGTATATCAGGAAGGTATTGAATGTCACCATCTGTTGATGACCTGTTAGGATGGAGCCATTACACCGTGTGGGGAGGAGGGGGGCTTAGATCCACGGTTCACCCAAGAGGCTAAGCACAGCCTGGCACTGATCCGGTTTCCCAGGTCCTATCTGTCTGGTGTCTGCAACATATGGGCCACCATTATCTTCCCATTGCTGTGCCCAACATGTCTAAATCTCTGAAGAACATAGATATTTCACAATGACCACACCTGAAAGGGGTTGGAGAATTTGGATGAACAGCCGTCTCTACTTCTGTCTGAATTTTATGCAACATGTTTTTCTCTGGAACATAAGGGCCACCATTGTAGTGTTCTGTTTGTGTTGTTAGTTTCACCCATGGCAAGAGCCAACTTAATGAATCTCTCCATTGTCGATGAAGACTACAGGGGGACTTCATTCTCTCTCCGTGCCTCAGGTTGCTGTGACAGTTACTGTGACTGATCAACGTGATGGGGGAATGATGTGCGTCAATTTACCGTAGCTAAACCTATCTCCTAGGTGATAACTCCATGAGAGGAGGACAAGATAATAGTTCTGTTTCCCAGAACTACCAGCCCTACAGCCATAACTGTCGAATTACACTTGACTGCCTCTTTGGTGGTCGCCTTATCGACTATGCATTTCAAGAAATTGCTGGATAGGTGTTCCTTTGAGATTCAAACCCCCTTTCAAATGAAGATAGAGTCATTTTTACCCCACGAGCTGTTTTCAGATTTTATAATCTTTGAGTTGCTCCATGGGGAATTGTTAGCTGTATAAATTGAAGGATTAGGTCTATTCAGAATGAGACATGAGTTACTTACCTCTCAGGCAGAAAAGCTTCTGCCTATGCATATCCCAATGTTGGGATAGTTACCACTTTGTTATAATATTTAAATAATAATGTTATTCAATTTACTGTATATTAAAATATGTAATGTACCAAAAAATGTAAGAACATTTTAAATATGCAGTATACAAAGTTAACATGAAGAACAAGAAGGACATTTACTCTCACCGATGGCCAACAATAACTATCTGAAGGCCACGCCCCCATATAGGCCACAACTCCTGAAAATAACCTATTGATTACGTTAAAAGTCATTCTGATTCCCATGTAAAATATTCATTTGAGTGACTAAAATATCACCCATAATATTTTGGGGGGATAGAAATAGATTTTTTGGGGGGGAAATTACTTTTTCTGTCATGGCTAACTACCAGGAAGTTTGAAAAGACAGGCTGAGTGGGCTCGCCTTGACTGACAGCTCTTTGAAACGCCTATGTCAAGAAATTTGGATGCAGGCAGTGTTGCAGTAAAATCATCTCATGCAAATTTGGTGATACACAGAGCAACTCAAACAACATTGAAACTGCATCAATAGCTAGGTTTCCATCCAATTTGCAACACATTTTCATGTGAATATTCTAAAATCTTCAGAAACAATATGCACATTTTCCCACCAGAGATGTGTTTCCATCAAACTTACTTTTTGCAGATATAAGGCTGTGCGTGATGACGTAGTGTACATAAAATATTACTTTTGCTGTTACATTTCCATGTACCGAATGAAAAATACAAGTTAAATGGGTTTCCATCGCATTTTCAACTCTACTGATCGTTTTGTCACAAAAACTGTTGCGTTAGCAAATGTGCCCACTCTGGTCTTGGCACATGTGCTCCAGCCAACAGCTCGCAGATACAGTGTGGGTAGGCTACCTACATTATGAGATTAATATGGATAAGAGGGTTATTATTTGTATTTGTCAAATGGCAACCAAGCATCAATCATATATCATGTCACCAGAATAGGACACACATGCCGTCATCATTGCTTTGCACAAAAAGGGCTTCACAGGCAAGGATCTTGCTGCTGGTAAGATTGCACCTAAATCAACCATTTATCGGATCATCAAGAACTTCAAGGAGAGAGGTTCAATTGCCTTTTCCAGCATGATGGAGCACCTTGCCATAAGGCAAAAGTGTTAACTAAGTGGCTCGGGGAACAAAACATCGACATTTTGGGTCCATGGCCAGGAAACTCCCCAGACCTTAATCCCATTGAGAACTTGTGGTCAATCCTCAAGAGGCGGGTGGACAAACAAAAACCCACAAATTCTGACAAACTCCAAGAATTGATTATGCAAGAATGGGCTGCCATCAGTCAGGTCCTCCCCTCCTGCTCGGTGGCTCGACGACTCATTGCGAGCTCACAAAACAGGGCTCCGAGCGGAAATGGAGGAAAACTAGACTCCCTGCGGACCTGTCATCTTTTCACTCCCTCCTCTCTACATTACCTTCCTCTGTTTCTGCTGCTAAAGCCACTTTCTACCACTCTAAATTTCAAGCCTCTGCCTCTAACCCTAGGAAGCTCTTTGCCACCTTCTCCTCCCTGCTGAATCCTCCTCCTCCTCCCCCTTCCTCCTCCCTCTCTGTGGATGACTTCGTCAACCATTTTGAAAAGAAGGTTGAGGACATCCGATCCTCATTTATTAAGTCAAATGACACCGCTGGTCCTGCTCACACTGCCCTACCCTATGCTTTGACTTCTTTTTACCCTCTCTCTCCAGATGAAATCTTGCGGCTTGTGATGGCCGGCCGCCCAACAACCTGCCCGCTTGACCCTATCCCCTCCTCTCTTCTCCAGACCATTTCTGGAGACCTTCTCCCTTACCTCACCTCGCTCATCAACTCATCCTTGACCGCTGGCCATGTCCCTTCCGTCTTCAAGAGAGCAAGAGTTGCACCCCTCCTCAAAATACCTACACTCGATCCCTCCGATGTCAACAATTACAGGCCAGTATCCCTTCTTTATTTTCTCTCCAAACTCTTGAGCGTGCCGTCTCTAGCCAACTCTCCTGCTATCTCTCTCAGAATGACCTTCTTGATCCAAACCAATCAGGTTTCAAGACTGGTCATTCAACTGAGACTGCTCTTCTCTGTGTCACGGAGGCTCTCCGCACTGCTAAAGCTAACTCTCTCTCCTCTCATCCTTCTAGACCTATCTGCTGCCTTTGATACTTTGAACCATCAGATCCTCCTCTCCAACCTCTCCGAGTTGGGCATCTACAGCACTGCTCACTCTTGGATTGCGTCATGCCTGACAGGTCGCTCCTACCAGGTGGCGTGGCGAGAATCTGTCTCTGCACTACGTGCTCTCACCACTGGTGTCCCCCAGGGCTCAGTTTTAAGCCCTCTCCTATTCTCTCTATATACCAAGTCACTTGGCTCTGTCATATCCTCACATGGTCTCTCCTATCATTGCTACGCAGACGACACAAAACAAATGTTCTCCTTTCCCCCTTCTGATAACCAGGTGGCGAATCGCATCTCTGCACGTCTGGCAGACATATCAGTGTGGATGTCAGATCACCACCTCAAGCTGAACCTCAGCAAGACGGAGCTGCTCTTCCTCCCGGGGAAGGTCTGCCCACTCCATGATCTTGCCATCACGGTTGACAACTCCATTGTGTCCTCCTCCCAGAGTGCAAAGAACATTGGCGTGACCCTGGACAACACCCTGTCGTTCTCCGCTAACATCAAAGCGGTGACCCAATCCTGCAGGTTCATGCTCTACAACATTTGCAGAGTACGACCCTACCTTACACAGAAAGCGGCACAGGTCATATCCCATCTGGATTACTGCAACTCGCTGTTGGCTGGGCACCCTGCCTGTGCCATTAAACCCCTACAACGTTTCCAGAACGCTGCAGGCTGTCTGGTGTTCAACCTTCCCAAGTTCTCTCATGTCACCCCGCTCCTACGCACACTCCACAGGCTTCCAGTTGAGGCTCGCATCTAATACAAGACTATGGTGCTTGCCTACGGAACTGTGAGGGGAATGGCACCTCCTTACCTTCAGGCTCTGATCAGACCCTACACCCAAACGAGGGCACTACGTTCATCCTCCTCTGGCCTGCTAGCCCCCCTATCTCTACGGAAGCACAGTTCCCGCTCAGCCCAGTCAAAGCTATTCGCTGCTCTGGCACCCCAATGGTGGAACAAGCTCCGCCATGACGCCAGGACAGCGGAGTCACTAACCACCTTCCGGAGACACTTGAAACCCTACCTCTTTAAGGAATACCTGGAATAGTATAAAAGTAATCCTTCTATACCCCCCCTCCCCCACCCCCCCATAAAAAAAGTGGTTGTTCCACTGGCTATCATAAGTTGAATGCACCAATTTGTAAGTCGCTCTGGATAAGAGCGTCTGCTAAATGACGTAAATGTAAATGTAAATGTGGCCCAGAAGTTAATTGACAGCATGCCAGGGCGGATTGCAGAGGTCTTGAAAAAGAAGGGTCAACACTGCAAATATTGACTCTTTGCATAAACTTAATGTAATTGTCAATAAAAGCTTTTGACACTTATGGAATGCTTGTAATTATACTTCAGTATACCGTAGTAACATCTGACAAAAATATCTAAAAACACTGAAGCAGCAAACTTTGTGAAGACCAATACTTGTCTCATTCTCAAAACTTTTAACCACGACTGTGAATCTCCCATTTGGCATATCTCTTGTAATGCCGTTCACAGCAGCACCGCCGGATGTGTTGACTTGACAACTACGTCAGAGTTTTGAACGACCCTTCCCCCCCTTTCGTTCCATTCTGGCTGAAGACCTAGCTAGTCAGTAACTAGCTAAAACCAGACACAGATGAAAGGGGAGACGTATAAGTATCTTTGCCATAAATGAATAGTGTACCTTTTTTATTATATTTGCTGACACCCTGCAGTACAATTTTTGCACCAGTAGAGTAGCTATCTAGCTATATAAACCACGCCCCTCCGCAAACATGCCTTCTCCGATGTTGGTTACAAGGAGGTGCTTATTTAAATTAGGTAGGAGAATATCACGTTACCATTAGTGTATTAAAATGTTGCACAATCCAGGTGTGGAAAGCACTTACAGACTTACCCAGAAAGACTGCAATCGCTGCCAAAGGTGCTTCTACAAAGTATTGACTCAGGAGTGTGATATTTCTGTATTTAATGTTCAAAACATTTTCTAAACTTTCTAAAAACATGTTTTCACTTTGTCATTATGGGGTATTGTTTGTAGATGGTTGTGACAAAACATCTATTTATTCCATTTTGAATTCAGGCTGTAACACAACAAAATGTTGAAGAAGTCAAGGGGTATGAATGCTCTGTTTTTTTTCTGTTAAGGAACTGTTACGCCTTTATCATTACTTATCAGTCAGACCAATGAAAGCTTATACTACACTAATCTTAAGCATTCTGCCACTTGGCATGTACTCCTCGCCTGCACACTATTCAACCTCCAATGCATTGCTGCCATCTTAAGCCATACCAGTCAGTTCGCCAATGAAGTGTGACAGTTTCTAGAAAGGCTTTATTCTAGAAAACTTTCAACAGCTTCCATAAAAAAAAAAAAAAACTTGTACCCCTTCCTGTGCTTTCGACCTACACACCACCTGCCCTCCACTTCTCCTGCCTGGTGCCGCGCCCTGCATGTCACTGACTGCTGTTCTACAACTAACCAATCCAGCATCCCCATAGCTTGGGCCTGTTTACACCCACCTTCTCCCCCTCTCATCCTCCTCCAGGGAAGCCTGTCTAGCTGCCTGCTCTGTCTGTTCGCTGGCCTGGCATTCCAGAGATTAGCTCCAGCCTGGCAGGTGGCTGCTCAACCCCCCTCAGCTCCCCTCCACCCCGGACCAACACCACCAACACCCATGCCAGCCGTAGGCTGCCGGCAGAGTCCTCTAGTTCCTGTCCTGTGGTGAGCTATCAGGCTTAGCTGGCCTTACAGACCCCCAAGATGCTAGCTTCACAGGTGTGCCATGCTCGACTGGAGAACAGGCTGCTGATTGTGTTTGGCCTCCAAAGACTGTCTGGAACACTGCAACACTGGCAACGTCCTGCTTTTCTCTTTGTGTAAATTCATTTTTCAGAGAGGGGCTCGAGAGGAATTAATCAACATAATCCTCTGTGTCCTTACAGCATGATGTGCCATTTCTGAGGGGGATACGTCACCAAGACTAACACTAGGGTATCCCGTGTGGACCATTGTGAATGCAGATTTTTGTGTGTAAGAAGTGAAAACTCCAAGGTTGTTTGTTTTCCATCTAACATACTTCCAAATCACACTGCCTGTCTGACACATTCTGTGTTGACCCATTTCCTTGATTGACTAGCAGTCTTTTGAGAACAAATCTCTCTCTCCTGTATAGAACATGTTGCACTATTGACATGGCATACATATTTCGATGCATGCAGTATAATATAAATAAATAACAATTGATACAGTTCCTGCTGACATAATGTGACATTACCGATGGCATACAAAAAGCTTTTTTTTTAGGGCCTTTGTCTGGCTTTTTAACCTTCTCAGTTTGATTACCTGAGCCAGCAGCACCAGACAGATTTATTTTGGCTTGGAGAGCTAACTGCATTTACCATCAATGATATAGCACAGTGCTTAAGCATTCAGCCGGCAGAAACGTTGGATCTAATCTTAGAAATGTGAAAGAGAGTGAGTCTTTATTGATTCTGAACTAGAGGGGCAACAATGCCGCATTTCCCTCTAATGGGATTGTGTTCTTTGTTTGAAAACAAAAGTACACCTTTGACATTACTTTTTTCATTCGCAATCAAACAATCCATCTCCGCCTGCATCTCGCAATGGTGGCCTCATAATGCTGCCTGCCTGCTTACCTGTGAGAGATAGCCCTGAAGCGTTAGTTGATTGTTACCCATGCTTCCAAAATTACATATTTTTAATTTCACACGGCACTTGTCGAGATTTTTATCTGTGATTTCTGAGATTGCTTTCTTTGATTGTTTTGTCTCCAGGCAGCTTCGGATTGCCTTCAGTAATAATGTGTCACTTTTCATGTATCATTTTAGTGAAGCTTGATGAAATACACAGTGAGAGATAGTGGCTGGATTACATAAAAAACGCTCAGGGCTCCACTCAGTTCATTATTAATTTCTGCTGCAATATCAGCCTTGTTACACAGAAGCTTTGAAGATGCGCTCGCCAAAAAATACACTCTCCAAGCATGCCTCCCAAATGGTACCCTTTCCCTACATACACAGCAAATTCTCTGGTGTTAAAGGTCCCGAACAGTCATTCTGATTCCCAAGTAAAATAGCCTTTTGAGTGACTAAAATATCACCCATAATATTTGTTTTTGATAGAATTCCTCAAAATGTGAGAAAAATGTTTTACTACAAAGAAGTTTGAAAAGACAGGCTGAGTGTCACGCCCTGACTCAGGGGACTCTTGTCTGTTGAGTCAGGGTGTCGATATTCTATGTTTTGTATTTTCTATGTTTGTGATCTAGGTTTTGTAGTTCTATGTTTGGCCGGGTGTGTTTCCCAATCAGAGGCAGCTGTCACTCGTTGTCTCTGATTGGGGAGCATAGTTAGGCAGCCTATTGGCAATTAGGGGTTGTGGGATCTTGTTCCGTGAGTAGCCTTGTTTTGTGTGTAGCCTTAGGACTTCACGTTTCGTTGGTTTGTTGTTTTGTCGTGTGTTTATCATTTTAATAAACATGTACGCATTTCACGCTGCGCCTTGGTCTGACCCGTCCTTAACCGAACGTGACAGAAGACGTGGTCCTCTGTAGCTCAGCTGGTAGAGCACGGCGCTTGTAACGCCAAGGTAGTGGGTTCGATCCCTGGGACCACCCATACACAAAAATGTATGCACGCATGACTGTAAGTCGCTTTGGATAAAAGCGTCTGCTAAATGGCATATTATTTATTTATTATAGAAGATCCCACCAAACACGGACCAAGCAGCGTGCCCAGGAGCAAACACCCTGGACACAGGTGGGGAAGATTTGGTCTTGGGAGGAGATATTTGCGGGAAAAGGACCCTGGGCGAAGAAGGAAGCCCAGGCAGGAGAGGAGCAACGGCAGCACAGAAGCCGGCCGAGGAGGAAGCCCGAGAAGCAGCCCCAATAAAAAAATTTGGGGGGCTAAAGGGGTGGTCGGGGAGCGAGAGAGAAGAGCCCCGACCACTGCACCCGGTGGGTTTCCAGATTGAGTCCCTACGATCATGGGAGGAAGAGTGGGAACAGTATTATAGTGAGGAGTCGAAGGATGACGACGACGATGAGTTTCTGTTCCCTAACTCGTGGGGGCTTCCGGAGGAGTCCTCACTGGAGGAGGAGTGCCGAGAGAGAGAGAAGGATCGGATCTGCAGGGTAAGAGAGGAGTCCACCATATTACGGGGCCTGATAGATAGATTAGAGTGGGAGAGATCCATTCAAGAGGAGGCACTGCAGGAGGCTCGTAGGGAAAAGGAGGAAGTAGAGGCATGGAAAGAGGAGCTGGTTAGGCAGCATAAGGAGTGGGGGTTAATAAAGGAACCTAGGTATGCGGAGATACGCACTGTATCGCCAGTGCGCATGCACAGCCCAGTGCGTTCTGTGCCAGCGCCCCGCACGTGTCGTGCGAAAGTGGGCAGCCAGCCAGGACGGGTTGTGCCAGCTCTCCGCTCCAGACCTCCAGTCCGCCTCCACAGTCCGGCCCGGCCCGTTCCTGCTCTCCGCACCAAGCCAGTGGTGCGTGTCCCCAGTCCGGCCCGGCCCGTTCCTGCTCCTCGCACTAGGCCAGTGGTGCGTGTTCCCAGTCCGGCCCGGCCCGTTCCTCCTCCTCGCACCAAGCCAGTGAGCGTGTTCCTAGTCCGGTCCGTGCGTGTGTCCAGTCCGGCATGGCCCGTGCCTGTTCCACCGGTGCCTGGTCCAGCTCCGGTCAGCAGCTCCACTCCGGAGCCAGAGCAGTCCACTCCACCGGTGCCAAGTCCAGCTCTGGTCAGCAGATCTACTCCGGAGCCATTGCAGTCCGCTCCACCGGTGCCAAGTCCAGCTCCGGTCAGCGGCTCCAGTCCGGAGCCAGAGCAGTCCGCTCCACCGGTGCCCAGTCCAGCTCCGGTCAGCGGCTCTAGTCCAGACGTCAGCCCCTCTCCAGGTTCGGGGTCTCCCACACCAGGGTCCAGACAGGGCTTGGTAAATCGTGGGAGGAAGGAGAGGGGAAGCAGCGCGCCGAGGTCCAGACCAGACCAGGGGCGTAATGGGGAGGCGGAGAGAATGTGGTCGTCACGCCCAGAGCCGGATCCGCCTCCGAGGCGGAATGCCCACCCGGACCCTTCCCTGTCATGTCAGGTTGGTGCGGTTGGAGTCCGCACCTTTTGGGGGGGGTACTGTCACGCCCTGACTCAGGGGATTCTTGTATGTTGAGTCAGGGTGTGGATATTCTATGTTGTATTTTCTATGTTTGTGATCTAGGTTTTGTAGTTCTATGTTTGGCAGGGTGTGTTTCCCAATCAGAGGCAGCTGTCGCTCGTTGTCTCTGATTGGGGAGCATACTTAGGCAGCCTATTGGCAATTAGGGGTTGTGGGATCTTGTTCTGTGAGTAGGCTTGTTTTGTGTGTAGCCTTAGGACTTCACGTTTTGTTGTTTTGTTGTTTTGTTGTGTGTTTATCATTTTAATAAACATGTACGCATTTCACGCTGCGCCTTGGTCTGACCCGTCCTTAAACGAACGTGATACTGAGTGGGCGGGGAGCTTATATTCATGAGCTCTCCTTGACTGATGGCTCTTTGAAATACCTATGTCAAGACACTTGGCTGCAGGCAATGTTGCCGTAAAATCATCTCAATCAAATTTGGTGATGCACAAAGCAACTCAAACAACATTGAAATTGCATCAATAATGTAAAAAAGGTTTTAATCAGTTGCCATGGATGCCGAGCAGTTGCCAGACCAAGTGGTGATGCAACCAGTCAGGATGCTCTCGATGGTGCAGCTGTAGAAATTGAGTACCCATGACAAATATTTTCATTGTCCTGAGGAGGAATAGGCATTGTCGTGCCCTCTTCACGACTGTCTTGGTGTGTTTGGACCATGATAGTTTGTTAGTGATGTGGACGCCGAGGAATTTAAAGCTCTTGACACACTCCACTACAGCCCAGTGAATGGGTGCATGCTCGGCCACCCTTTTCCTGTAGTCCACTATTTTGTCTTGCTCACGTTGAGGGAGAGGTTGTTGTCCTGGCACCACAGTGCCAGGTCTCTGACCTCCTCCCTGTAGGCTGCCTCATCGTTGTCGGTGATCAGACCTATCACCATTGTGTCATTGGCAAACTTAATGGTGGTGTTGGAGTTGTGCGTGGCCATGCAGTCATGGGTGAACAATGAGTACAGGAGGGGACTAAGCACGCACACCTGAGGGGCTCCCGTGTTGAGGATCAGCATGGCAGATATGTTGTTACCTACCCTTACCACCTGGGTGCGGACTGTCAGAAAGTCCAGGATCCAGTTGCAGAGGGAAGTGTTTAGTCCCAGGGTCCTTAGCTTAGTGATGAGCTTTGAGGGCATTATGGTATTGAACACTGAGCTGTAGTCAACGAACAGCATTCTTACGTAGGTGTTCTTTCTGTCCAGGTGGGAAAGGGCAGTGTGGAGTTCAATGGCGATTGCGTCATCTGTGGATATGTTGGGGCGGTATGCAAATTGTATTGAGTCTAGGGTTTCTGGGATGATGATGTTGATGTGAGCAATGACCAGCCTTTCAAAGCACTTCGTGGCTACATATATGAGTGCTAAGGGACGGTAGTCATTAAGGCAAGTTACCTTGGCATTCTTGGGCACAGGGACGATGACGGTCTGCTTGAAACATTTAGGTATTACAGACTTGGTCAGGGAGAGGTTGAAAATGTCAGTGAAGACACTTGCCAGTTGGTCAGCGCATGCTCTGAGTACTCGTCCTGGTAATCCGTCTGGCCCTGCAGCCTTGTGAATGTTGACCTGTTTAAATGTCTTACTCACATCGGCTACAGAGAGTGAGATCACACAGTCGTCCAGAACAGCTGGTGCTCTCATGCATGGTTCAGCGTTGGTTGCCTCGAACCGAGCATAGAAGGCATTTAGCTCATCTGGTAGGCTCGTGTCACTGGGAAGCTTGTGGCTGGGTTTCAGTTTGTAATCCGTAATTTGCAAACCCTGCCACATCAAACGAGCGTCAGAGCCGGTGTAGTTGGATTCAATCTTAGTCCTGTATTGATACTTTGCCTGTTTGATAGTTTGATAGTAAGCTTCCGGATTAGTGTCCCACTCCTTGAAAGCTGCAGCTCTAGCCTTTAGCTCAGTGCGGATGTTGCCTGTAATCCATGGCTTCTGGTTGGGGTATGTACGTACGGTCACATCTTCGATGCATTTATTGATGAAGCCGGTGACTGATGTGGTACACTCCTCAATGCTATCGGAAGAATCCCGGCACATATTCCAGTCTGTGCTAGCAAAACAGTCTTTAAGCTTAGCCTCCATTTCATCAGACCACTTCCGTATTGAGCGAGTCACTGGTACTTCCTGCTTGAGTTTTTGTTTGTAAGCAGGAATCAGGAGGATATAATTATGGTCAGATTTGCCAAATGGAGTAAAGGTGGTCTAGAGTTTTTTGTTGTTGTTGTTGCACATGTGACATGGTGGTAGAAATGAGGTAAAACGGATTTACGTTTTCCTCCATTAAAGTCCCTGGCCTCTAGGAGCGCCGCTTCTGGTTGAGCATTATCTTGTTTGCTTATGGCCTTATACAGCTCATTGAGTGCGGTCTTAGTGCCTGCATCGGTTTTTGGTGGTAAATAGACAGCTACGAAAAAATATAGATGAAAACTCTTGGTAAATAGTGTGGTCTACAGTTTATCATGAGGAACTCTACCTCAGGCACTCAAATCCTCGAGACTTCCTTAATATTAGAGATTGCGCACCAGCTGTTGTTGACAAATAGACACAGACCACCACCCCTAGTTTTACCAGAGGTTGCTGTAATGGCTTGCTGATGCACGGAAAACCCAGCAAACTGTATATTATCGATGTCCTCGTTCAGCCATGACTCGGTGAAACATAAGATATTACAGTTTGTAATGTCCCGTTGGTAGGATAGTCTCGAACGGAGCTCATCCAGTTTATTCTCCAGTGATTGCACGTTCGCTAGTAGGACGGATGGCAAAGGCAGATTATCCACTCGTCGATGAATTCTCACCAAGCACCCTGATCTGCGCCCCCTGTATCGGCATCTCCTCTTTATGTGAATGACGGGGATTTGGGCCTGGTTCAGGAGGAGCCGTAAATCTTCCACCTCCGATTCATTAAAGGAAAAATCTTTGTCCAGTCCTAGCTGAGTAATTACTGTTCTGATGTCCAGAAGCTCTTTTCGGTCATAAGAGACAGTGGCAGAAACATTATGTACAAGAAACACACAAAAAACACACAGAAAAAAGTGTGGTTGGTTAGGAGCCCGTAAAACGTCAGCCATCACCTACGGCGCCATCTCTCCGAATGTGACTTGCTGGTAGGGTTGCAAAATTCTGCTAGCTTTCCGAAAATGCCCATTTTTCCCAGAGTGGAAGTGACCTCGAAATGGGAGGAAATTATCAGGAACTATGGAATCTTTCAACCAGGATTTCTGGGAAATGTGGGAAAGTTACAACTCTACTTGCAGGCTTGACGTGGTTATCAGGCCACTGTGTTAGGGTTACACTAGGCCTCAAAATAAGGCTGTGTGAGAAATCATTTGTTTTCAAAAGTTTAATGATCACATGTTATTTTATTTGGTCAGTCCAAAACTCTGTATAAGTAAACATATTCTATCCATTTAGTAGAATTCCTAAATAATTAAACAACAACAATCGTTTTCAAACTCACTTGGTGAAGGCCACACAATTGAAAAAGAATTCATTCAACAGACATCTCTCTGTCACTAACAAATACAGTCATGGGTGTTAACTCTACAATTCACTCAAAAAGGCAAGGCGCACTGGGAAATTATTTTGGAGGCATGGCTTAGTGGGGGGTGGCTTTCAGTTAGTTATTTTTGGCCACTCATGACTGGAAGTGTTGTACTAGTTTAAAGTGTCTATAGTAGAGGCATATTATAATTTATTATTTGTGATGCCTGTTGTTAAGTGTGTTGCAGACCTGGTGGGGAGTGTGGTGAAACGAAGGAGTCTCCACCTGAAATAAATCATGTTAGACCTTTTGTGTTATTACACTGTGTTGTTTCAGGTGTAAGGTTTATGGTCAGCAGTGTGTAGGAAAGTGATGACAGACTGTGGGAAGTGTGCAGGGTGGCATGGGACAGAGGATTATATTGTGTTAACTGTAGTCGTGCCCATGTTGCTGGGGATCGGAAGTGTCCGGTGCGAGAGAGGCAGGTTGAAGTGGTCAGAATAGTGCAGACGGTGCTGAGGCAGTGAAGAAAGTAGAGTAGGATGGGTCAAGGGTGAGGGATCCTGAGAGGATTCCAGTAGGTAGTAGATTTGTGCCAGCACAGAGGGACAGGCCAACAAGGGATTCATGCTTCAGTAAGGTTGGCTTCTTAGCGTTCATAACAATGGTTATCAACTGTGCCGCAGAAATGTAACATAAATCACAGAAAATAGATGTTGTGGTGGCAGCTGCAGAAATGTATTTGAGTGTACGAGATTTGACTTCAGAAGAGTTACAGGGTGTGTTGAGGGGTGATGTTCTGTCCTCCCAGGCCGTTGGCATGGTGCAGGAGCAGATAGGGTCAAAGTAGTTGAATAGGGTAGTGGGTTCTTAATGAGTGTAGATGGTGGTGTCTAGGGCTATATTTCACCTTCTTAGAGGAAGGTGGAAGGACTAATGAAGAGAATTGAATGTAGGTAGGCCTCACACTCCAGTACAGTAGGTGGTGGTGTATACACCTAAAAGTTAGTTGCAATCCACCAAACAAGTCCCAAAGAAGAAGAATAAGATTATTATGATTATTATTGCCTGCGAAGAACAAAAGGATTTGTTGCTGTGGTGGTACCTTATGTATTATGTACCTATAACTCTGTCGTAGCCGGCCGGGACAGGGAGACCCATGGGGCGGCGAACAATTGGCCCAGCGTCGTCCAGGGTAGGGGAGGGAATGGCTGGCTGGCAGGGATGTAGCTCAGTTGGTAGAGCATGGCATTTGCAACACCAGGGTTGTGGGTTCGATTCCCACGGGGGGCCAGTATGAAAAAATAGAAAAAGAATGTATGCACTCACTAACTGTAAAGTTTCTCTGGATAAGAGCCTCTGCTAAATGAATAAAATGTAACTAAAGGTACAAAGCAAGGGTTTGTACTAGGGCTGGGTGATATATTTTCTTAATTTGAATGTATGTTTTTGCACGATCTTCCAAATGCCTATATCGCAAGAATCAAGGTTTTGCTATTTTTCGTTTTTATGAGCGTTTATGTCCGCTTGTTATGATGTTGTATTTTTGGTCTCATCTCCTTCGCTCCTCTGTGCTGTGTGCACCTTCCCATTTACACTAGAGATCTGTATATAATGACGAAATGCACATCTCCGCCCAAACAATGGGAGTCGTTGTCCAAAGTCGGGCAAGCTTAGGTCCAAAATAAGCCCATAGAAACACATTGGGCTTATTTTAGATAGATTTTAGCGAGATTGAAACCTCTCTCTTCGCCTCTTCCTCTGTGTACACGCACACCAAGTCCCTCCCCCAGCCTCTCACGCCAACAAAGTTGAGATCACTTCCTCTCTGACAAGCGGTTTCTACACGCTATTTGCATTTGAGGTTTGGTCGAACAGAATCGGTCATATGGACACCAAAACACATTAAGAAATTATTTTACTGTAATAGAGGATGGGTTAATATTTTTAACGATACCCTTTTTATGTCTCAACTACTCAAATTGCACGCAGAGCAGACACTGCTAAAACGAGAGTATCAATGAACATTGATTCTAGAAAATGAATGCTCAGTTTGTTGTGCGCGGCATTGGGGTGTCACTTACCTCTAGCAGCATTGTAACCAAATACTTTTATACTTCCTGTCTAGTCTGTGTTTTCTGAATGTGCAATGAGCACAAAATACAGTTATATGTACTAATTCTCATTGTGAGAAATAAGGTACGCAACTTGATTTCAACATTTGAACAAAGTGGACAGGCTAACATGCTTTTCAAACAGTTGGAGACAAACAGAACGGTGTGTTCATAACAATTCAACTGTTCAACCTTGTTAGCTAGCAAATACTGTAGATCCAAGTTGGCTAAACTTGAAATATACTGAACAAAAATATAAACGCAACATGTAAAGTGTTGGTCCCATGTTTCATGAGCTGAAATAAAAGATCCCAGACATTTTCCATAAGCACAAAAAGCGTATTTCTCTCAAATTTTGAGTACACATTTTTTACATCCCTATTAGTGAGCATTTCTCATTTGCCAAGATAATCCATCCACCTGACAGGTGTGGCCTATCAAGAAGCTGATTAAACAGCATGATCATTGCACAGGTGCACCTTGTGCTGGGGACAATAAAAGACCACTCTATAATGTGCAGTTTTGTCACACACAACGCTACAGGTGTTTCAAATGTTGAGGGAGCATGTTATTGGCATGCTGACTGCAGGAATGCTCACCAGAGCTGTTGACAGATAATGTAATGTTAATTCCTCTACCATAAGCTGCCTCCAACATCGTTTTTGATAATTTGGCAGAACGTCCAACCGGCCTCACAACCACAGACCACGTCAGCCCAGGACCTCCACGTCCGGCTTCTTCACCAGTGGGATCATCTGAGACCAGCCACCCAGACAGCTGATGAAACTGAGGAGTATTTCTGTCTGCAATAAAGCCCTTTTTGTGGGGAAAAACTCATTTTGATTGGCTGGGCCTGGCACCCAAGTGGGTGGTCCTATGCCCTCACAGGCCCACCCATGGCTACGCCCCTGCCCAGTCATGTGAAATCCATATGTTAGGGCCTAATTAATTGATTTAAATTAATTGATGTCCTTATATGAACTGTAATTGTTGAAATTGTTGCATGTTGCATTTATATTTTTGGTCAATATATAAACATTAGCTGGCTAATCACTAGCATGTGAGCTTGAGAGATTGTTGATGAGACCTGTGTTAATTTTCTATAGCCTAATGCCTGCTACAAGAAGTGAGTCATTATTAGTGAAGGTGCGGACTCCGGCCGCACAAACCTGACTTAACAGGGGAGGGTCCGGGTGGGCTTCCAGCCTTGGTGGTGGCTCCGGCTCCGAGCGTGACGTCTACTCCCTTACTGACTCCGCGTTGCACCCCTGGACTGGTCTGGACCTCAACGCAGAGCTTCCCCTCTCAGTCCTCCCACGATGCACCAATCCCTGTCTGGACCCTGGTGTGGGAGACTCCGAACCTAGAGAGGGGCTGACGTCTGGACCCGGAGTGGAGCCGCTGACCGGAGCTGAACTGGACCGGTGGAGCGCACTGCTCTGGCACTGGAGTGGAGCCGCTGACCGGAGCTGGACTAGGCACCGGTGGAGCGGACGGCTCTGGCTCCGGAGTGAATCTGCTGACCGGAGCTGGACTGGGCACCGGTGGAGCGGACTGCTCTAGCTCCGGAGTGGAGCAGCTGACCGGAGCTGGACTGGACCCCTGTGGAGCGGAATGCTCTGGCTCCGGAGTGGAGCCGCTGACCCGAGCTGGACTAGGCACCGGTGGAGCGGACTGCTCTGGCTCCGGAGTGGAGCACGGGTCAGAAGAACGGGTCAGACCAAGGCGCAGCGTGAAATGCATACATGTTTATTAAACTGAATAAACATACAAAACAACAAAAGGCAACGAAACGTGACGTCGGACGGCTATGAACTAACAAGCCAAACTCATCGAACACAAACAAGATCCCACAACCCAGGCAGGAAAACTGGCTGCCTAAGTATGATCCCCAATCAGAGACAACGAGCGACAGCTGCCTCAAATTGGGAATCACACCCGGCCAAACATAGAAACACCAACATAGAATGTCACCTCACATGATATTCACACCCTGACCAAACTAACTAGAGTTCTATAGGTCAGGGCGTGACATGGTTGTGGAATGCTTACAGTGCATTCGGAAAGTATTCAGACCCCTTTCCTTTTTCCACATTGTTATTCTAAAATTGATTAAAGTAATTGTTTTCCTCATCAATCTACACACAATACTCTGTAATGATAAAACAAAAACAGGTTTTTAGACATTTTTGCAAATGTTTTAAAAATACAAAAAATAAAAAACTTATTTACAGAAGTATTCAGACATTTGCTATGAGACTCAAAATTTAGCTCAGGTGGTCGAAGGAATTGTCTGTAGAGCTCCGAGACAGGATTGCGTCGAGGCACAGATCTGGGGAAGGGTACCGAAAAACTTTTGCAGCATTGAAGCTCCCCAAGAACACAGTGGCCTCCATCATTCTTAAATGTTAGAAGTTTGGAACCACCAAGAGTCTTCCTAGACTGGCGGCCCAGCCAAACTGAGCAATCGGGGGAGAAGGGCATTGGTCAGGGAGGTGACCAAGAACCTGATGTTCACTATGACAGAGCTCCAGAGTTCCTCTGTGGAGATGGGAGAACCTTCCAGAAGGACAACCATCTCTGCAGAACTCCACCAATCAGGCCTTTATTGTAGAGTGGCCAGACGGAAGCCACTCCTCAGTAAAAGGCACATGACAGCCCGCTTGGAGTTTGCTAAAAAGGCACCTAAAGGACTCTCAGACCATGAGAAACACGATTCTCTGGTCTGATGAAACCAATATTGAACTCTGTCCTTGTGTGGCCCAGCCAGAGCCCGGACTTGAACCTGATCGAACATCTCTGGTGAGACCTGAAAATTGCTGTGCAGTAACGCTCCCCATCCAATCCAACCTGACAGAGCTTGAGAGGATCTGCAGAGAAGAATGGGAAAAACTCCCCAAATACAGGTGTGCCAAGCTGGTAGCATCATACCCAAGAAGTCTCGAGGCTGTAATCGCTGCCAAAGGTGCTTCAACAAAGTACTGAGTAAAGGGTCTGAATACTTATGTAAATGTGATATTTTAGTTTTTTATTCTTAATAAATGTGCTAACATTTCTAAAAACCTGTTTTTGCTTTGTCACTATGGGGTATTGTGTGTAGATTGATGATGGAAGAAAACAATTTAATCAATTTTAGAATAAGGCTGCAACGTAACTAAATGTGGAAAAAGTCAAGGGGTCTGTATACTTTCCGAATGCACTGTATGTTTAGCCTAGGTATAACTTCAAAAGCCCCGAATTCATTAGATTATTGCTGACTGTTTGAAATGCAGTGACTTTGTATTCAATTGTACAACAACACCTATTTAGAGAAAATCAAAAAAGAGAACACCCATAAGTTAGAAAAGAAAGTGAAAATCACCCAGCCCAAGTTTGTACTCCTTTAAGAACTGCAACTCTTTTTTTAAGGCTTGAAAGTCACATTACACTTGCAAAGTGATTCTTAATTCCTATTGGAATCAAGCCAGAGAAAGAATAGCTGACATTTGGAATTTGCATTCAGAATGACTACCAGGGATGGAAAGCGTAAGATATGACATCTAAACCATCTAAATTGGAACAACCATTTTAGTAATGGGTGCAATAAGTCCAAGTAACATATTGGTTGATAAAATGTATGTCATTTATATTTGCGTAGCATTAGATTAATAATCAATCACAGGGGCATAGAAACACATTAAATAACACATTCATAAAGGGCAAAGAGGACAGTCAATAAATAAATCATAAGGAATAAGGTTTGTAAATGTCTGTCCTATATCTAGGAAACATAAGAAAGCTCGGGAAATATTATAGTTTTTTGGACACATATTTAACCCCTTGTTTATGTTTGCACAAAACTACCACCATACTTCCATTTCATTTGTATGAGTCTCCCCTTTCCACAGTGGGGCATATTAGTTAGTAGGCCAAACCATTCGGACGCTACAGACGGTTTCATGAGAAGACCGATTATCGAGATGTCTCCTGGTGTGACAAACAGCGCTGTAGCTCTGCCACTTTCCACCGCAGATGCGGAAGGACGTCGTAGACGCATGCGGTAGATTGAGACGCAGCCCATGCAAGAAATATATCTCTAGCTTGAATTTACACATTTTTATGGGATATTTTAAAACTATGTTCATTAGATTGACGAACGGGTGCATTAACAGACTCTTAAAGATTGATTTAACATTCTCAGTGTTGATTTAATTTAACACTGGTTCCAGTGTGTACTGTATATTGTCCCACTTTTTCAGTGTTGATTTAACACTCTCAGTGTTGATTTTACACTGGAGAGTTTGCTGTGTAGTGCACTTCCCTATGAGCCCTAGTCAAAGTAGTGCACTATATAGGGAATAGGTTGCCATTTGGGACATAGCCCAAGACGTAAAAGAGGATAATTTCTTAATTGTGCCTATCTTTTATTCATAGTAAATCATGTCTTGGAGTGAAATTGGTAATCAATTGTGAGTTCTCTGTCCTCCTGCATGCAGAGCAATCAGGGTAGTCAAACTCACATGATCGCAATAATACTACTTTTCTCGCTACTTATTTGTGCTAATGTTCATATACTTTTATCACTGTACAAGACATGTACTCAGTATTATAATGCATGACATTGACCATGTCAGGACAGTGCCATATAATTGGTGTAACTATGGTTATAACCAATGCTGTCCAAATAGTCCATTATTATTCACTACCATAGGCTGCTTCTCATTTTCTACATATAAAAGAAAACTCACTGCCAAATGCTTGAAGGATAAATCCAAAACGGGCATACAAGGCTATTGTAGCCATTGTATACCTTCTTTGCTTTGGCCTCCCTTTCAAAATTCTAATTTGATATACTTTCTTGTTCAATTAATTGTTTGTTGCATTGGGATTTATTATATGGGTCCTTGAACTAGGGGCTAAGATTGTTTTTAATCATAACCTTGAAGTTACTCTGATGTCAGCTGGATATCCTTCATGAGAGGGAAAATAAAATGACTACTGAATTTCTTATGGTGCATGGCTTTTAGAGGCAAGCTAGATATAGTTTCCTCCAATTATTTTATCTGCCGTTTGAAAAACAGTGTTTGATCTGAATCTACAAGGGGGCAAGTTATCGTACACTTTAAAGTCTGAAAAGGTAATCGTAATGGGGCATACTTTTAAGTATATTATTTTCTCCAGGACTTGGTTGCAGTGAAACTGTGCAAGTGAAACTGACAATTCAAGATGGGATCAGGAATAGATGGGTAAAGCGACTAAATGAACAATTCTAAACATCCCTATGATTTTCTAGCATTTTCATAATATTTTGTGGCCCTGGTTAGGGACTGTAGTCTTACAGCATATAGTGATAAGGGTCTATGTACACATTTTATTCTGAACATCATAACTGCCAACAGGGGTGAAAGTAGATTACTTCCCGGTATGGACTTCCTAAATGAATGTATGGGCCTAATTATAGAATTACATAGAATCCCTATTAATTCAATAAGATCTCTGTGGGCCTAGTCCTATTGATTTGTAATGTATCTTTTTAAATGTATTACCTTTTATTGTGGCATAAACACATCCAGTCATGATGTTGTCATCTGATTGTCAAAGAATCACGTCAAAGGGCTCCTTTACTACACTGTAAAAAGTGGGAAATTTTTACATTTTTTAGTTATTTAGCAGACGCTCTTATCCAGAGCGACTTACAGTTAGTAAGTTATTGTTTTTTCATACTGGGACAGCACTGTTGTTCATTTGAAGTGCTTTTTCTGATTGGTATGATCCAAACTTAAGCTTTGGTTTCTTCAGCCTATTCTACTGAATTTCTCTGATATCAAATAACACATTTGACAGATCAATGTAATTTTTTTTATAGAATGAAAGCCTCTAAATTGTTTTCTACTCCCTATGTGCATTCGCATTGCATAGTGGTGGGTGCAATGTAGCAGCGGCAGCCAATCAGAAGAGTTGGAGGAGTGGCCTATTGGGGGGTGGGTGGCTTTCAGTGTGTTCTTTTGTGGCCACAGATTACAAAAGGAAACCCAGCTGCCCAGTGACACGAGCCAACCAGATGAGCTAAATGCCTTCCATGCTCGCTTCATGGCAAGCAACACTGAACCATGCATGAGAGCACCAGCTGTTCTGGACGACTGTGGGATCACACGCTCTGTAGCCAATGTGAGTAAGATCTTTAACCTTTTGACGTGTAATTTCTAAATAATAATAATGTCCCTTACAGCGCAAGTTCTTTTTGCATGCTGTACCAGAATTTTATGCAGCTGTAAAAAAATATTGTTGCATTTTAATTATATAATTATTATTATAATCTATTTTAAAATTTTTATTATCTGAAAGAGGCTTTTGCATTAGCCTGTCTGAAGGGCTGTGAGTGTGAGACAGGGCGGGAAACCTGAGGTGCAGTCCAGTTTATTTGACACAATAGTGGAGAACAAACTAAGTGAGAGTGGGGTATGAGCATCTATTATGTATGCCAATCATTGCTAAGGAAACGCTGGCATCCTAAATACTTTTAGTTAATTTTTTTTATTAATTTCATTTATTCTCCCCTGGAAAAACTAGGCTACAGCGGTGACTACATTTTATAATGTCAAAGTATTATCACCACTGAACATGTAGCCTGAATATACCTGCCTTGTCGCCAAACGAGGAAGATATTTTGCAATCATCAAATGCTTGGATAGGTTTTAGCCTGGTCGGGGTGGAGGAGAGTGAGAACAGGGTGGATCAAGTCATGTAAGTAACAAAGTGAGGTAGTTTGTATGGATGATCAGATCAGTTCAAATCAAATTGTATTTGTCACATACACGTGTTTAGCAGATGTTATAGCAGGTGTAGTGACATGCTTGTGCTTCTAGCTCCGACAGTGCAGTAATATCTAACAAGTAATATCTAACAATTTCACAACGTATACCTAATACACACAAAACTAGTAAGGAATGGAATTTAAGAAAATATACATATATGGACAAGCAATGACAGAGCGGCATGGACTAAGATACAGTAGAATATTATAGAATAGAATGCAGTATAAACATATGAGATGAGTAATGCAAGATATCTAAACATCATTAAAGTGACTGTAAACATTATTAGTGACTACTAGTGACTACATACCCCAACCAGAAGCCATGGATTACAGGAAACATCCGCACTGAGCTAAAGGGTAGAGCTGCCGCTTTCAAGGAACGGGACTCTAACCCGGACGCTTATAAGAAATCCCGCTATGACCTCCGACGAACCATCAAACAGGCAAAGAGTCAATACAGGTCTAAGATTGAATCGTACTACACTGGCTCTGACGCTCGTCGGATGTGGCAGGGCTTGAAAACTATTACAGACTACAAAGGGAAGCACATCCCCGAGCTGCCCAGTGACACAAGCCTACCAGACGAGCTAAACCACTTCTATGCTCGCTTCGAGGCAAGCAACACTGAAACATGCATGAGAGCACCAGCTGTTCCGGATGACTATGTGATCACGCTCTCCGTAGCCGATGTGAGTAAGACTTTTAAGCAGGTCAACATTCACAAGGCCGCAGGGCCAGACGGATTACCAGGACGTGTACTCCGAGCATGTGCTGACCAACTGGCAAGTGTCTTCACTGACATTTTCAACATGTCCCTGACTGAGTCTGTAATACCAACATGTTTCAAGCAGACCACCATAGTCCCCGTGCCCAAGGACTCTAAGATAACCTGCCTAAATGACTACCGACCCGTAGCACTGACGTCTGTAGCCATGAAGTGCTTTGAAAGGCTGGTCATGGCTCACATCAACAGCATTATCCCAGAAACCCTAGACCCACTCCAATTTGCATACCGCCCCAACAGATCCACAGATGATGCAATCTCTATTGCACTCCACACTGCCCTTTCCCACCTGGACAAGAGGAACACCTACGTGATAATGCTATTCATTGACTACAGCTCAGCATTCAACACCATAGTGCCCTCTAAGCTCACCACTAAGCTACGGATCCTGGGACTAAACACCTCCCTCTGCAACTGGATCCTGGACTTCCTGACGGGCCGCCCCCAGGTGGTAAGGGTAGGTAACAACACATCTGCCACACTGATCCTCAACACGGGGGCCCCTCAGGGGTGCGTGCTCAGTCCCCTCCAGAGCATATGAGTGGAGTGGAGCGGGAGCGAGCGTGGAGCGTGAGCGGACGGATTTTGAACAGAGCACAGAGCGGCATTTTTAAAAGGACGGAGCGTCGCCCTATGTCCCGTTCCAATTTCGCTCGCTCACACCACGAGTCTGAAGCATGCTCAAGCCTGACCCAGAATCCATCTGTTTAATTTAATTTGTGTCGTCCATGAATTTGTATTTTATCGAGCGAGAGGAGCAGCAGCAGCAACAAGAGAAAAGGGTTGAGGAATTCAAAAGTTTATTCACTGCACGTAAAGGCCCAACCATAACAAGGGAGAGAAAAGAGAGCTGGATGTATAATTTTTTAAAATGATTTTCATGGACTATGAACCGCTGAGTAAAGGAGAACGCGAAGGGATGCAACACTTCGCCAGCGCAGCTCAACCGGGCTACACCCCCCCCCCCAAGAAACTATGATAAATTAGTACTTTACTTTGTCAAATTTACATCTGAGATGCCCCATTCACATGCTTCAGCTGGCGATCAAAAACGCCGTTAACAAGCACGACAACATTAATAGGCTGTTAGTGAAAGTCGGGCACCTGGTGAAAAGTGTACGCAAGAGCACAGAGGAAACCGACCAATTAGGTGTCCGCCCCACAAATGCCTGCGCCATTCGATGGAGCAGCCAGCTGCGGATGATTCAGTCGTTCATCCGGTTGTTCCAAAAAGACCCGTTATGGTAAAACAAACTCAAGTCTAATGTTGCTAACATCACCCTGAATCAAGTACGGCAGCTGACGCACCTTGTCAGTGTGCTGACACCACTAGCAGACCTCACAGACAAAATGCAGAAGGAGCTGGGGAACCTGGGGATGATCCTCCCTGCTGTCACAGAAATCAAATCCCTGCTCACCGATTACACTCACGCTGCACTTCCAATGGGCATCGCTGCTTTTGCAGAAACATTGGCAAACAACGTGTCAATTCGCTATGGAATATACTATACTGATTAACATCTCATTTTAGCGTCAGTGTTAGATCCCCGTTTCAAGACAGAATGGATAATCCGAGATGAGTCTGTATGCAACAAATTCGGGGAGATAAAGTAAGGCTGTGGTTTAAGCTAAAAGTGAAATACATGCAGATTTTGTTCCTTTTTTGGAGTGAGCGGGGGGCGATTTGAGTGGAGCGCGATGCAAACTGCGTTGAGCGCTGAGCGATAATGAGTGGACTGGCCTGATGTGGCTTTGAGCGGGGGGAGCGGAGGGGTGAACAGCTCCGTGAGCGAGGAGCTGAGATTCTCACCGCTCCACTCCGCTCATATGCTCTGGTCCCCTCCTGTACTCTCTGTTCACCCATGACTGCATGGCCAGGCACGACTCCAACACCATCATTAAGTTTGCCGACGACACAACAGTGGTAGGCCTGATCACCGACAACGATGAGACAGCCTACAGTGGGGAAAAAAAGTATTTAGTCAGCCACCAATTGTGCAAGTTCTCCCACTTAAAAAGATGAGAGAGGCCTGTCATTTTCATCATAGGTACACGTCAACTATGACAGACAAATTGAGAAAAAAAAATCGAGAAAATCACATTGTAGGATTTTTAATGAATTTATTTGCAAATTATGGTGGAAAATAAGTATTTGGTCACCTACAAACAAGCAAGATTTCTGGCTCTCACAGACCTGTAACTTCTTCTTTAAGAGGCTCCTCTGTCCTCCACTCGTTACCTGTATTAATGGCACCTGTTTGAACTTGTTATCAGTATAAAAGACACCTGTCCACAACCTCAAACAGTCACACTCCAAACTCCACTATGGTCAAGACCAAAGAGCTGTCAAAGGACACCAGAAACAAAATTGTAGACCTGCACCAGGCTGGGAAGACTGAATCTGCAATAGGTAAGCAGCTTGGTTTGAAGAAATCAACTGTGGGAGCAATTATTAGGAAATGGAAGACATACAAGACCACTGATAATCTCCCTCGATCTGGGGCTCCACGCAAGATCTCACCCCGTGGGGTCAAAATGATCACAAGAACGGTGAGCAAAAATCCCAGAACCACACGGGGGGACCTAGTGAATGACCTGCAGAGAGCTGGGACCAAAGTAACAAAGCCTACCATCAGTAACACACTACTCCGCCAGGGACTCAAATCCTGCATTGCAAGACGTGTCCCCCTGCTTAAGCCAGTACATGTCCAGGCCCGTCTGAAGTTTGCTAGAGTGCATTTGGATGATCCAGAAGAGGATTGGGAGAATGTCATATGGTCAGATGAAACCAAAATATAACTTTTTGGTAAAAACTCAACTCATCGTGTTTGGAGGACAAAGAATGATGAGTTGCATCCAAAGAACACCATACCTACTGTGAAGCATGGGGGTGGAAACTTCATGCTTTGGGGCTGTTTTTCTGCAAAGGGACCAGGACGACTGATCCGTGTAAAGGAAAGAATGAATGGGGCCATGTATCGTGAGATTTTGAGTGAAAACCTCCTTCCATCAGCAAGGGCATTGAAGATGAAACGTGGCTGGGTCTTTTAGCATGACAATGATCCCAAACACACCTACCAGGCAACGAAGGAGTGGCTTCGTAAGAAGCATTTCAAGGTCCTGGAGTGGCCTAGCCAGTCTCCAGATCTCAACCCCATAGAAAATATTTGGAGGGAGTTGAAAGTCCGTGTTGCCCAGCGACAGCCCCAAAACATCACTGCTCTAGAGGAGATCTGCATGGAGGAATGGGCCAAAATACCAGCAACAGTGTGTGAAAACCTTGTGAAGACTTACAGAAAACGTTTGACCTGTGTCATTGCCAACAAGGGGTATATAACAAAGTATTGAGAAACTTTTGTTATTGACCAAATACTTATTTTCCACCATAATTTGCAAATAAATTCATAAAAAATCCTACAATGTGATTTTCTGGAATTTCTTTTCTCATTTTGTCTGTCATAGTTGACATGTACCTATGATGAAAATTACAGGCCTCTCTCATCTTTTTAAGTGGGAGAACTTGCACAATTCGTGGCTGACTAAATACTTTTTTTCCCCACTGTATAGGGAGGAGGTCAGAGATCTGGCCGTGTGGTGCCAGGACAACAACCTCTCCCTCAACGTGACCAAGACAAAGGAGATGATTGTGGACTACAGGAAAAAAAAGAGGACTGAGCACGCCCCCATTCTCATCGACGGGGCTGTAGTGGAACAGGTTGAGAGCTTCAAGTTCCTTGGTGTCCACATCACCAACGAACTATCATGGTCCAAACACACCAAGACAGTCGTGAAGAGGGCACGACAAAGCCTATTCCCCCTCAGGAGACTAAAAAGATTTGGCATGGGTCCTCAGATCCTCAAAAAATTATACAGCTGCACCATCGAGAGCATCCTGACTGGTTGCATCACCGCCTGGTATGGCAACTGCTTGGCCTCCGACCGCAAGGCACTACAGAGGGTAGTGCGTACGGCCTAGTACATCACTGGGGCAAAGCTTCCTGCCATCCAGGACCTCTATACCAGGCGGTGTCAGAGGAAGGCCCTCAAAATTGTCAAAGACTCCAGCCACCCTAGTCATAGACTGTTCTCTCTGCTACCGCACGGCAAGCGGTACCGGAGTGTCAAGTCTAGGTCCAAAAGACTTCTCAACAGCTTCTACCCCCAAGCCATAAGACTCCTGAACAGCTAATCATGGCTACCTGGACTATTTGCACTGCCCCCCCACCCCATCCTTTTTACACTGCTGCTACTCTGTTAAGTATTTATGCATAGTCACTTTAACTCTACCCACATGTACATATTACCACAACTACCTCAACTAGCCGGTGCCCCCGCACATTGACTCTGCAACGGTACCCCCCTGTATATATAGCCTCCCTACTGTCACTTTATTTTACTTCTGCTCTTTTTTTTCTCAACACTTTTTTTGTTGTTGTTTTATTTTTACTTTTTTTGTTTAAAATAAATGCACTGTTGGTTAAGGGCTGTAAGTAAGCATTTCACTGTAATGTCTGCACCTGTTGTATTCGGCACATGTGACCAATACAATTTGATTTGATTTGATTTGATTTAGTGTTCTTTTTGGCCTTCCTGTGACATCGGGTGCTGTATGTGTCTTGGAGGGCGGGTAGTTTGCCCCCGATAATGCATTCGGCAGACCGCACCACCCTCTGGAGAGCCCTGTGGTTGCGGGCGGTGCAGTCGCCGTACCAGGTGGTGATTCAGCCAAACAGGATGCTCTCAATTGTGCATCTGTAAAAGTTTGTGAGGGTTTTAGGTGCCAAGCCGAATTTCTTCAGCCTCCTGAGGTTGAAGAGGCTCTGTTGCACCTTCTTCACCACACTGTATGCATGGGTGGACCATTTCACTTTGTCTGTGATGTGTACGCCAAGGAACTTGAAGCTTTCCACCTTCTTCACTGCGGTCCTGTCGATGTGGATAGGGGTGTGCACCCTCTGCTGTTTCCTGAAGTCCACAATCATCTCCTTTGTTTTGTTGACGTTGAGCAAGAGGTTATTTTCCTGGCACCACACTCCCAGAGCCCTCACCTCCTCTCTGTAGGTGTCTCATTGTTGTTGGTAATCAAGCCTACTACTGTTGTGTCGTCTGCAAACTTGATGATTGAGTTGGAGGCGTGCTTGGCCACCCAGTCATGGGTGAACAGGGAGTACAGGAGAGGGCTGAGCGCGCACCCTTGTGGGGCCCCAGTGTTGAGGATCAGCAAAGTGGAGATGTTGTTTCCTACCTTCACCACCTGGGGGCGGCCCGTCAGGAAGTCCAGAACCCAGTTGCACAGGGCGGTGTTCAGGGCCTCGAGCTTGATGATGAGCTTGGAGGAAACTATGGTGTTGAATGCTGAGCTATAGTCAATGAACAGCATTCTTACATAGGTATTCCTCTTGTCCAGATTGGATAGTGCAGTGTGCAGTGTGATGGCGATTGCATCATCTGTGGTTCTATTGGGGCGGTAAGCAAATTGAAGTGGGTCTAGGGTGACAGGTAAGGTAGACGTGATATGATCCTTGAATAGTCTCTCAAAGCACTTCATGATGACAGAGATGAGTGCTACAGGGCGATAGTCATTTAGTTCAGTTACCTTTGCTTTCTTGGGTACAGGAACAATGGTGGCCATCTTGAAGCATGTGGGAACAGCAGACTGGGAAAGGGAGAGATTGAAAATGTCCATAAACACACCAGCCAGCTGGTCTGCGCATGCTCTGAGGATGCGGCTAGGGATGCCGTCTGGGCCGGCAGCCTTGCAGGGGTTAACATGCTTAAATGACTTATTCACGTCGGCCACGGAGAAGGAGAGGCCACAGTCCTTGGTAGTGGGCCTCGTTAGTGGCACTGTGTTATCCTCAAAGCGTGCGAATAAGGTGTTTTTCGCTTGTCTGGAAGCAAGACGTCGGTGTCGGCGACGTGGCTGGTTTTCCTTTTGTAGTCTGTGATAGTCTGTAGACCCTGCCACATATGTCTCGTGTCTGAGCCATTTAATTGCGTGTGCGTGTAATCAGCTATATTGTGTGCAGAGACTGTGGCATGAGTGAGGAGAGGATGTACTCCCGAGTGGCGCAGTGGTGTAGCTGTGCCACTAGAGATCCTGGTTCGACTCCAGGCTCTGTCGTAGCCGTCCGCGACCGGGAGACCCATGGGGCGGCGCACAATTGGCCCAGCGTCGTCCAGGGTAGGGGAGGCAATGGCCAGCATGGATGTAGCTCAGTTGGTAGAGCATGCCGTTTGCAACGCCAGGGTTGTGGGTTCGATTCCCACGGGGGGCCAGTATTAAAAAAAAAAGTGTATGCACTCATGTATGTTGTAGATATAATGGGTTATTGTAAACTATGGAGCTAGACAGGATTATCTATGTTTATGCTTTCGCATCATCTACGGGCTGAATGTTACGTGGGTGGACCAGTTATCTAGCTCTTTCCAAAATGTGGTTACATTTGTATAAACTTCAAGTATTACTAACTACAAACACCCTGAAATGGTTTCACCCAAATCTGGCAACACTGTTTAGCTTTTGCAGATAGTAGGCTTGTATTTGAGGTGATAATCTGTGAATAGATAACATTTTATTTGCTTTATGATTGGATGTGTTCCGTGTGATGCTTGGATGATGAAGTTCGCATTTATCTTTTACAATAAAAGGTGAAATTGAGGAATACAGTTGTGAAGACCTTTATTTTCCATCAGTAAAAAATATTGTTTAGATGCTTTTCAGACAGCAATGCTATTTAGATGTGTTGTGGCATGATATGTAGACGTTCTGTTCCTACTGTTCCAATCATATATTTGTGATGGTACGCTGCATGGACCACTTAACAATGATCACACGTATGTGACCGTACACGTCAAAAGGTTAAACAGGTTAACATTCACAGACAGATTACCAGGACGTGTACTCAGAGCATGTACTGACCAGCTGACAAGTGTGTTCACTGACATTGTCATCCTCTCCCTGACCTATTCTGTAATACTTACATATTTCAAGCAGACCACCATAGTCCCTGTGCCCAAGAACGACAAGGTAATCTGTCTAAATGACTATCGCCCCGTAGCACTCACATCTGTAGCCATGAATTGGTTTGAAAGGCTGGTCATGGCTCACATCAACACCATCATCCCAGACACCCTGGACCCACTCCAATTCGCATAGAGCCCCAACAGATCCACAGATGACGCTACCTCTATTGCACTCCAAAACAAAACAAAAAAATCCAGAAAAACGCATGTCAAAAATGTTATAAATTGATTTGCATTTTAATGAGGGAAATATACAAATGTACATTATCCTAGGGGCATTGGAAGACACAATGTAAATAACCTAATTTATGTCCCTCTTACTTCCCGGAATGCCTCTGATGTTGTATGCAGTAATTATATGCCTATGAACCAGAGTAATACTGTTAGCACTGAGGTGGTTTACCTAGTAGGAAGTCCACTGTGTGCAGCTCACCCTGCACTAATAAAAATAACATGAGTATGTCTACCTCTGCTAAACTTCCCAGTAAAGCAAGAAAAATAATCAAGCATGCCAGAAAAGTGTTAAAAATAGCCCACATTAACATATGTAGCTTAAGAAACAAGGTTCATGAAATCAATAATTTGCTAGTAACAGATGACGTTCATATTCTGACCTTGATACCTTTGATGATACAGTGGTAGCAATACATTGTTATAATATCTACAGAAAATACAGAAATGCCAAAGGTGTGGCTGTTTAT
This sequence comes from Coregonus lavaretus, assembly GCF_964263955.1. NCBI lineage: Eukaryota > Metazoa > Chordata > Actinopteri > Salmoniformes > Salmonidae > Coregonus > Coregonus lavaretus. The sequence goes on from NC_140021.1 coordinate 25,611,181, forward strand.
GTTCACAACCACATTCCTGTAAAGCTTAGAGAGGATCTCATGTTAAATACTGTTGAAGTAATTTGGCTACAGGTTCATCTGCCTCCTAAAGCCCATTCTGGTGGGAAACTGCTATAGACCACCAAGTGCTAACAGTAAGTATCTGGATAACGTGTGAAATGCTTGATAACATATGTGATATCAATAGAGAGGTATACTTTCTGGGTGATTTAAATATTGACTGGCTTTCATCAGGCTGCCCGCTCAAGAGAACGCTTCAAACTGTAACTAGTGCCTGCAACCTGGTTCAGGTTATCAATCAACGTACCAGGGTTGTTACAAACAGTACAGGAATGAAATCATCATCATGTATTGATCATATCTTGACTAATGCTGCAGAAATGTGTACTAAGCTGTATCCAAATCCATCGGATGTAGTGTTCACAATATTGTAGCCATATCTAGGAAAACCAAAGTTCCAAAGGCTGGGTCTAATATTGTGTATTAGATGTCATACAATAAAGTTTCGTAGTGATTCCTATGTTGTTGATGTGAATAATATGTGTTGGTCTGTGGTGTGTAATGGAGAAGCAACCAGATGCTGCACTTGACACATTTATGAAATTGCTAATCCCAGTTACTAATAAAAACTGTTAAATCCCTGTGGATTGATGAGGAATTGAAAAAGTGTATGGTTGAGAAGGATGAGGCAAAATAAATGGCAAATAGGTCTGGCTGTACAACTGATTGGCAAATCATTTACATTTGCATTTTAGTCATTTAGCAGACACTCTTATCCAGAGCGACTTACAGTTAGTGAATGCATACATGTTTATTTATTTATTTATTATTATTTATTTATTTTCATACTGGCCCCCCGTGGGAAACGAACCCACGGTGACTAAACTGAATAAAAATAAGAAGAAACTACACTATGAAACAAAGATATATTACACAAAGAATGATAGTAAAAAGCTTTGGAGCACCTTAAATGACATTTTGGGCAAAAAGGTAAACTCTCCTCCATCATTCATTGAATCAGATGGCTCATTCATCACAAAACCCACTGATATTGCCATTGGCAAGATTAGCAACCTTAGGCATGACATGCCAGCAATAAATGCTGACACTACACATCCAAGTATATCTGACCAAATTATGAAAGACAAGCATTTTAATTTTGAATTCTGTAAAGTAAGTGAGGAAGAGGTGAAAAAAGTATTGTTGTCTATCAACAATGACAAGCCACCTGGGTCTGACATCTTGGATGGAAAATTACTGAGGATAATAGCGGACGATATTGCCTCTTCTATTTGCCATATCTTCAATTTAAGCCTACTAGAAAGTGTGTGCCCTCTGGCCTGGAGGGAAGCTAAAGTTATTCCCCTACCTAATAATAGTAAAGCCCCCTTAACTGGCTCAAATAGCCGACCAATCAGCCTGTTACCAACACTTAGTAAACTTTTGGAAAATATTGTGTTTGTTCAGATACAATGCTATTTTACAGTACACAAATTGACAACAGACTTTCAGCATGCTTATAGGGAAGCACATTCAACAAACACAACACTTACACAAATGACTGATGATTGGCTGAGAGAAAATGATGATAAAAAGATTGTGGGGGCTGTTATGTTAGACTTCAGTGTGGCTTTTGACATTATCGATCATGTTATGGCATTACACCCCCTGCTATATTGTGGATAAAGAGTTACCTGTCTAACCTAACACAGAGGGTATACTTTAATGGAAGCCTCTCCAACAAAATCCATTTAGAATCAGAATTTCCCCAGGGCAGCTGTCTAGGCCCCTTACTTTTTTCAATCTTTACTACCGACATGCCACTGGCTTTGAGTAAAGCCAGTGTGTCTACGTATGCGGATGACTCAACACTATACACGTCAGCTACCACAGCGACTGAAATGACAGCAACACTTAACAAAGAGTTGCAGTTAGTTTCAGAATGGGTGGCAAGGAATAAGTTAGTCCTAAATATTTCCTAAACTAAAAGCATTGTATTTGGGACAAATCATTCACTAAACCCTAAACCTAAACTAAATCTTGTGATGAATCATGTGGAAATTGAGCAAGTTGAGGAGACTAAACTGCTTGGAGTAACCCTGGATTGTAAACTGTCATGGTCAAAACATATTGATACAACAGTAGCTAGGTTGGGGAGAAGTCTTTCTATAATAAAGCACTGCTCCGCATTCTTAACAGCACTATCAACAAGGCAGGTCCTACAGGCCCTAGTTTTGTCGCATCTGGACTACTGTTTAGTCATGTGGTCAAGTGCCACAAAGGAAAATTGCAATTAGCTCAGAACAGGGCAGCACGGCTGGCCCTTGGTTGTACACAGAGAGCTGACATCAATAATATGCATGTCAATTTATCCTGGCTCAAAGTGGAGGAGAGATTGACTTCATCACTACTTGTATTTGTGAGAGGTATTGACATGTTGAATGCACTGAGCTGTCTGTTTGAACTACTGGCACACAGCTCGGACACCCATGCATTCCCCAGAAGACATGCTACCAGAGGTCTCTTCACAGTCCCCAAGTCAAGAACAGACTATGGGAGGCGCACAGTACTACATAGAGCCATGACTACATGGAACTCTATTCCACATCAAGTAACCAAAAGGCCCCTGAACAGCTTCTACCCCAAAGCCATAGGACTGCTGAACAGTTAATAAAATGTCTACCCAGACTATTTGCATTGAACCGCTTTAATTTGCACTGGCTCTATGCACACTCACTGGACTCTACCCACACACTCACTACCTACACTGACACACCAACACACACATATATACACACACACACACACACACTCACACATCATAAACTGATACTCTGTTTATTATTTATCCTGATTGCCTAATTAATTTTACCCCTACCTACATGTATATATTACCTCAGTTACCTCAACTACCTCGTCCCCTGCACATTGACTCGTTACCAGTACTCCTTGTATATACAGTTGAAGTCGGAAGTTTACATACACCTTAACCAAATACATTTAAACTCAGTTTTTCACAATTCCTGACATTTAATCCTAGTAAGAATTCCCTGTCTTAGGTCAGTTAGCATCACCACTTTATTTTAAGAATGTGAAATGTCAGAATAATAGTTGAGAGAATGATTTATTTCAGCTTTTATTTCTTTCATCACATTCCCAGTGGGTCAAAAGTTTACATACACTCAATTAGTATTTGGTAGCATTGCCTTGAAATTGTTTAACTTGGGTCAAACATTTCGGGTAACCTTCCACAAGCTTCCCACAATAAGTTGAGTGAATTTTGACCCATTCCTCCTGACAGAGCTGGTGTAACTGAGGCAAGTTTGTAGGCCTCCTTGCTTGCACACGCTTTTTCAGATCTGCCCACAAATGTTCTATAGGATTGAGGTCAGGGCTTTGTGATGGCCACTCCAATACCTTGACTTTGTTGTCCTTAAGCCATTTTGCCACAACTTTGGAAGAATGCGTGGGGTCATTTTCCGTTCGGAAGACCCATTTGCAACCAAGCTTTAACTTCCTGACTGATGTCTTGAGATGTTGCTTCAATATATCCACATAATTTTCCTTCCTCATGATGCCATCTATTTTGTGAAGTGCACCAGTCCCTCCTGCAGCAAAGCACCCTCACAGCATGATGCTGCCACCCCTGTGCTTCACCTTTGGGATGATGTTCTTCTGCTTGCAAGCTACCCCCTTTTTCCTCCAAACATAACGTTGGTGATTATGGCCAAACAGTTCTATTTTTGTTTAATCAGACCAGAGGACATTTCTCCAAAAAATACGATCTTTGTCCCCATGTGCAGTTGCAAACCATAGTTTGGTTTTTTTATGGCCATTTTGGAGCAGTGGCTTCTTCCTTGCTGAGCGGCTTTTCAGGTTATGTCGATATAGGACTTGTTTTACTGTGGATATAGATACTTTTGTACCTGTTTCCTCCAGCATCTTCACAAGGTCCTTTGCTGTTGTTCTGGGATTGATTTGCACTTTTCGCACCAGAGTACGTTCATCTCTAGGAGACAGAACGCGTCTCCTTCCTGAGCGGTATGACGGCTGCATGGTCCCATGGTGTTTATACTTGCGTACTATTGTTTGTACAGATGAACGTGGTACCTTCAGTTGTTTTGAAATTGCTCCCAAGGATGAACCAGACTTTGATTTTCCCATGAGGTCAAGCAAAGAGGGACTGAGTTTGAAGGTAGGCCTTGAAATACATCCACAGGTACACCTCCAATTGACTCAAATGCTGTCAATTAGCCTCTCAGAAGCTTCTAAAGCCATGACATAATTTTCTGGAATTTTCCAAGCTGTTTAAAGGCACAGTCAACTTAGTGTATGTAAACTTCTGACCCACTGAAATTGTGATACAGTGAATTATAAGTGAAATAATCTGTCTGTAAACAATTGTTGGAAAAATGACTTGTGTCATGCACAAAGTAGATGTCCTAACCGACTTGCTAAAACTATAGTTTGTTAACAAGAAATTTGTGGGGTGGTTGAAAAACAAGTTTTAATGACTCCAACCTACAGTAAGTGTATGTAAACTTCCAACTTCAACTGTAGCCTTCTTATTGTTATTTTATTGTGTTACTATTTCTTTTTTTTATTCAGCAAATGTCTCTTACTTATTAACTCTGCATTGTTGGGAAAGGACTCGTAAGTAAGCATTTCACTGTAATGTCTACACCTGTTGTATTCGGCACATATGACAAATACAATTTGTTTTGATTTCTTTGATGTCAAATAACATAAACGCAGTGAGCAGTGATGCAGTGAGATTATCTCAAGCAAATTTGCTGATACATAAAGCATTTATTTATTTTTTACATTGAAATTGCATGCAACATTCAATCCTGTCATAGATCACATCATGGTCTCACAAATGATTTTTTTATCCAACTGTTTGGTTATTGTAACAGCATCAATATTTAGCTAGCTAGCCCAAATGGAGTTGACAGCAGTGTTTATCAAGCTAGCTAGTTCATCTAGGACAATTTCAGTTGAAACTTTACAGGCTGAGGTCTGGGTACATTTAAACCATGTATTTAGATCGTAGGTAGGTAGTTTATTTAGGCAGTTATTTAGGTAGTTATTGTAGGTTTCCGTAGGCAATTATTGTAGGTAAGTATTGTTTACGTATTGTTTAAGTATTGTTTACGGCGGAGCCCGGCGAAGCACGAGGCTAGCTAGCTAGCGGGTAGCTACTGGTAATGTTTATTGGTAATTATCTGTTTAGTGCAATGGTGGAGAGTTGTTTCCAATGTTAATGTGCTAGCTAATGTGCTAGCTAGCCAACGTTTAATTTTTTGCTGCATTATGAAAGGAACTAGACACGGACATGAATTATCTGTTTAGTGTGTTAACACACTCTTGGTATGCTAGCTAGCTAGCGGGTAGCTACTGGTAACGTTTATTGGTAATTATCTGTTTAGTGCAACGGTGGAGAGTTGTTTCCAATGTTAATGTGCTGGCTAGCCAACGTTTAATTTTTCCTGCGTTATGAAAGGAACTAGACACGGACATGAATTATCTGTTTAGTGTGTTAACACACTCTTGGTAGTTTGTTGTAACCAAGTATTGGTGCTAAACTGTGTGTTATTGGATGCTAGCATGCTAGTTAGCTATGGCGTCATAGCTAGGCATCGTGGGCTGTTGTGTGTAGTTACTGTGGGTTGGCATTGTTTTTCAGCGGTGCCGGGGGTAGCACGAAGCTAGCTAGCTAGCCGTTCTTCAAACAAGGTCAACACAGTGGCCATTGCTAGCTAGCCAACACGACCAGCTAACTGTACTGTAGTAGCTAAATACAATATATTTGTGCTACATAGCCAACGTTTAATTTTTGCTGCGTTATGAAAGGAACTAGACACGGACACGAATTATCTGCTTAGTGTGCTAACACACTATTGGTGGTTTGTTGTGACCAAGTGTTGGTGCTAAACTGTGTGTTTTTGGATGCTAGCATGCTAGTTAGCTATGGTGTCATAGTTAGCTAGCTGAATAAAGTGGGTTGAGTCTATTCCTTTAAACATTGAACTGCTGTGGTTCACAACAATTCTGATTTCTAAAGGTGGAAGTTGGTAGAGTTTTTGTTCGGGTGGTTCAGTGAAACAATTATAGTTTCTGAGGTAGAAGTTTTTGGTGAGGGAGGCCCTGCTCTCTACTCTCCCAGATGTTTAGTTCATTTCATTCCGATCTCCTCTGCATTATTGTAGCCATTTGCTACAGCCTGTCAACTATGCCTCTGCCTATCCCTGTTCTCTCCTCTCTGCACAGGCTACACAAACGCCCCACACCGCGTGGCTGCTGCCTCTCTAACCTGGTGGTCCCTGCACGCACCCCACACCTGGAGTTCCAGGTCTCAGGCAGCCTCTGGAACTGCCGTTCTGCTGCCAACAAAGCTGACTTCATCCCAGCCTATGCTAATCTCCAGTCCCTCGACTTCCTGGCGCTGACGGAAACATGGATTACCACTGAAAACACTGCTACTCCTACTGCTCTCTCCTCGTCTGACCATGTGTTCTCGCATACCCCGAGAGCATCTGGTCAGAGGGGTGGTGGCACAGGAATCCTCATCTCTCCCAAGTGGACATTCTCAATTTTTCCCCTAACCCATCTGTCTATCTCCTCATTTGAATTCCATGCTGTCACAGTCACTAGCCCATTTAAGCTTAATATCCTTGTCATCTATCGCCCTCCAGGTTCCCTTGGAGAGTTCATCAATGAGCTTGACGCCTTGATGAGTTCCTTTCCTGAGGATGGCTCACCCCTCACAGTTTTGGGGGATTTCAACCTCCCTATGTCCACATTTGACTAATTTCTCTCTGCCTCCTTCTTTCCACTCCTCTCCTCTTTTGACCTCACCCTCTCACCGTCCCCCCCTACTCACAAGGCAGGCAATACGCTTGACCTCATCTTTACTAGATGCTGCTCTTCTACTAATCTCACTGCAACTCCCCTCCATGTCTCCGACCACTACTTTGTTTCCTTTTCTCTCTCGCTCTCCTCCCACACTACTCACTCTGCCCCTACACAGATGGTAATGCGCCGCCGCAACCTTCGCTCTCTCTCTCCCACTACTCTCTCCTCTTCCATCCTATCATCTATTCCCTCTGCTCAATCCTTCTCCCTCCAATCTCCTGATTCTGCTTCCTCAACCCTCCTCTCCTCCCTTTCTGCATCCTTTGACTCTCTGTGTCCCCTATCCTCCCGGCCGGCTCGGTCCTCCCCTCCAGCTCCGTGGCTTGATGACTCATTGCGAGCTCACAGAACAGAGCTCCAGGCAGCGGAGCGGAAATGGAAGAAAACTAAACTCCCTGCCGACCTGGCATCTTTTCACTCCCTCCTCTCTACATTTTCTTCATCTGTTTCTGCTGCTAAGGCCACTTTCTACCACTCTAAATTCCAAGCATCTGCCTCTAACCCTAGGAAGCTCTTTGCCACATTTTCCTCCCTGCTGAATCCCCCCCCCCCCCTCTCTCTCTGTGGATGACTTCGTCAACCACTTTGAAAAGAAGGTTGACGACATTCGATCCTCGTTTGTTAAGTCTAATGACACTGCTGGTCCTACTCACACTTCCCTACCCTATGCTTTGACTTCTTTCTCCCCTCTCTCTCCAGATAAAATCCTGCGACTTGTGACTGCAGGCCGCCCAACAACCTGCCCGCTTGACCCCATCCCCTCCTCTCTTCTCCAGACCATCTCCGGTGACCTTCTCCCCTACCTCACCTCGCTGATCAACTCATCCTTGACCGCTGGCCATGTCCCTTCCGTCTTCAAGAGAGCGAGAGTTGCTCCCCTTCTCAAAAAACCAACACTCGATCCCACTGATTTCAACAACTACAGACCAGTATCCCTTCTTTCTTTTCTTTCCAAAACTATTGAGCGTGCCGTCTTTAGCCAACTCTCTTGCTATCTCTCTCAGAATGACCTTCTTGATCCAAACCAGTCAGGTTTCAGGACTGGTCATTCAACTGAGACTGCTCTTCTCTGTGTCACGGAGGCTCTCCGCACTGCTAAAGCTAACTCTCTCTCCTCTGCTCTTGTCCTTCTAGACCTGTCTGCTGCCTTTGATACTGTGAACCATCAGATCCTCCTCTCCACCCTCTCCGAGCTGGGCATTTCCGGCGCGGCTCACTCCTGGATTGCGTCCTACCTGACCGGTCGCTCCTACCAAGTGGCGTGGCGAGAAGCTGTCTCCGCACCACGTGCTCTCACCACTGGTGTCCCCCAGGGCTCAGTTCTAGGCCCTCTCCTTTTCTCCCTATACACCAAGTCACTTGGCTCTGTCATATCCTCACATGGCCTCTCCTATCATTGCTACGCTGACGATACACAACTAATCTTCTCCTTTCCCCCTTCTGATAACCAGGTGGCGAATCGCATCTCTGCATGTCTGGCAGACATATCAGTATGGATGACGGATCACCACCTCAAGCTGAACCCTGGCAAGACGGAGCTGCTCTTCCTCCCGGGGAACGACTGCCCGTTCCATGATCTCGCCATCACGGTTGACAACTCCGCTGTGTCCTCCTCCCAGAGTGCGAAGAGCCTAGGCGTGACCCTGGACAACACCCTGTCGTTCTCCGCCAACATCAAGGCGGTGACCCGCTCCTGCAGGTTCATGCTCTACAACATTCGGAGAGTACGACCCTGCCTTACACAGGAAGCGGCACAGGTCCAAATCCAGGCACTTGTCATCTCCCGTCTGGACTACTGCAACTCGCTGTTGGCTGGCCTCCCTGCCTGTGCCATTAAACCCCTACAACTCATCCAGAATGCCGCAGCCCGTCTGGTGTTCAACCTTCCCAAGTTCTCTCACGTCACCCCCCTCCTCCGCACACTCCACTGGCTTCCAGTTGAAGCTCGCATCCGCTACAAGACCATGGTGCTTGCCTATGGAGCAGTGAGGGGAACGGCACCTCTGTACCTTCGGGCTCTGATCAGTCCCTACACCCAAACGAGGGCATTGCGTTCATCCACCTCTGGCCTGCTGGCTCCCCTTCCTCTGCGGAAGCATAGTTCCCGCTCAGCCCAGTCAAAACTGTTCGCTGCTCTGGCACCCCAATGGTGGAACAAGCTCCCTCACGACGCCAGGACAGCGGAGTCACTCACCACCTTCCGGAGACATTTGAAACCCCACCTCTTTAAGGAATACCTGGGATAGGATAAAGAGCGTCTGCTAAATGACGTAAATGTGCCCCCCCCAAAAAATTGTAAAGTGGTTATCCCACTGGCTATAGGGTGAACGCACCAATTTGTGAGTCGCTCTGGATAAGAGCGTCTGCTAAATGACGTAAATGTGCCCTTGAGCAAGGCACTTAACCCTAATTGCTCCTGTAAGTCGCTCTGGATAAGAGTGTCTGCTAAATGACTGAAATGTAAATGTAATATATAGACTGGCAGACAATGTTCATATATCATGAAAAAAAAACACACACATATATATATATATATATATATATATATATATATATATATATATATATATATATATATATATATCATGATGTATAAGTAAAGTAGAACCGTTTACTTATCATTACACACAACTACATGGTGTCAGATGCTAGAGGATTATGGCACAAGGACTCCGACACATTGATGAAAATATCACAGATAACTGGCTGAAATTCAAGAGAGAATGGCACTTGTACTGCTCCAAAACGGTGCAAGAACCACACGCTACTGAACCTAATAAATGCTTGGTTAAAATAACCCAGCACTGGGTAAATAGTGGACAGAATAAGTGTTGGGTTATTGTCGACTTAGCCAGTTGTGTCACTTAGTTGGGTTATTGATCTATGATCTACCCGGTCAGATCAGAAGACTGGAGGCGTAGCTTAGCAGGAGCGTAAGTTTCAGCTAGTGCTTTTTGGCCACCCGTGAGAGTTAATGTCATTCCAGTCCATCTGTTCCGTTATATAGTCAACACATGTTAAGGTTGTGTACTGATAGTGGTGTAGCTTAATGAGGCTTAAACAAGTTGATTTCTACAACTACCTGGGATGGTTAACACTTATTTAAGATTCTGAAGTAATGTTATTGACTGTATGTTAGCGTATGTACTTTTTCAAATATACTGAAGGGAAATATAGACTGAACAAAAATATAAACGCAACATGTAAAGTGTTGGTCCCATGTTTCATGAGCTGAAATAAAAAATCCCAGACATTTCCCATACACACAAAAAGCTTATTTCTCTCAAATTGTGTGCACAAATGTGTTTACATTGCTGTTAGTGAGCATTTCTCCTTTGCCAAGATAATCCATCCACCTGACAGGTGTGGCATTTCAAGAAGCTGATTAAACAGCATGATCATTACACATATGCACCTTGTGCTTGGGACAATAAAGGGCCACTTAAAATGTGCAGTTTTCTCACTCAACACAATGCCACAGAAGTCTCATGTTTTGAGGGAGCGTGAAATTGGTATGCAGACTGGAGGAATGTCCAACAGAGCTGAATGTTAATTTCTCTACCATACGCCACCTCCAACGTCGTGTTAGAGAATTTGGCAGTACATCCAACCGGCCTCACAACCGCAGACCCATGCCAGCCCAGGACCTCCACATCCGGCTTCTTCACCTGCGGGATCTTCTCAGGAGTATTTCTGTCTGTAATAAACCCCTTTTGTGGGGAAAAACTCATTCTGATTGGCTGGGGCTATGCCCTCCCAAGCCCACCCATGGCTGCACCTCTGCCCAGGCATGTGAAATCCATATATTAGGGCCTAATTTATTTATTTCAATTGAATGATTTCATTTTAAGAACTGCAACTCAGTAAAATCTTTGACATTGTTACATTTATATTTTCATTCAGTATACATTTGCAATATAACATGAAGAGAAACCAGAGTCGTAATTATATATCAAAGTGTACAAACATAACATGATGAACAGGAATTACACTTACTCTCACGGGTGGCCAAAAATACCTTTCTGAAAGCCACGCCCCAAAAAGGCCACACATCCTGAAAATAACCTATGAATTACATTAAAATATGACAACATGCAGGGTCAACCCAGCATGACAGTGAATAAAAACCCAACTGATGGTTAAATTAACCCATGTTTGGGTAATCCAAAACTGTGGTTTATTAAGGGTGTGACTTTCATATAGTTATTTATGGCCACCTGTGAGAGTAAATGTCATTCATGTTCATCATGTTATGTTTGTACACTTTAATATAGAATTACGACTGTGGTTTCTCTTCATTATGCACAACCCTGCATGCTGGAGATTTCTCTACACTCTCTCCTTTTCTTTGGACAGACCAGGAGGCAGTAACAGTGGCATGACCGCAGCCCGACCTGACTCCCCAGTCCACGGACCACCTGGAACCCTCCAGCATCCAGAACAAGCAACGGACCAACTGCTTGAGGAGGAGACGACGGAGTGCAGGCCTTGAGGCCAGTAGAGTGCTGCTGAGGCAAGCCTTACTCCCTCTACCCTTGGCCTGCAGCACTCCTCCCCTGCCTTTCTTTTTTTCTGCCCTCCTCAGGCCACCACCAACCACCTGGAGCAGACCAGAAAGCATTCCCACTAGAACCAGAGGCGCGGAGGAAGGACCAAAGACACCAACCTATGCCTGGAGCGAGCAGACCACAGGAGAGTGCCCCCATTCAATCAATCAATCAATCAATCAAATGTTATTTATAAAGCCCTTTTTACATCAGCAGATGTCACAAAGTGCTATACAGAAACCCAGCCTAAAACCCCAAACAGCAAGCAATGCAGATGTAGAAGCATGGTGGCTAGGAAAAACTCACTAGAAAGGCAGAAACCTAGGAAGAAACCTAGAGAGGAACCAGGCTCTGATGGTTAGCCAGTCCCCTTCTGGCTGTGCCGGGTGGAGATTATAACTGTACATTGCCATTAAGGCCAGATTTTTCTCCAAGATGTTCAAACGTTCATAGATGACCAGCAGGGTCAAATAATAATCACAGGGGTTGTAGAGGTTGCAACAGGTCAGTACATCAGGAGTAAATGTCACTTGACTTTTCATAGCTGGGCATTTAGAGGTTGATTGGAGCAGCAGCACGACCAGGTGGACTGGGGACAGCATGGAGTCATCAGGCCAGGTAGTCCTGAGGCATGGTCCTAGGGCTCAGGTCCTCTGGGATGGGAGAGTGGGAGAGAGAGATAATTAGAGGGAGCATACTTAAATTCACACAGGACACCGGATAAGACAGGAGAATAACACCAGATATAACAGACTGACCCTAGCCCCCCGGCACATAGACTATTGCAGCATAGATACGGGTCATGGCCTTCCATGTGTGTCTGCCCACTCTGAGGTTTGTCCTTTCTCCCCATGCATGACTGGAGCAGAACCAAAAAAACTGCACAATCCACCTGAACAAGATGACCGGAATGAACCCAGGGCTGATGCTGATCCACAACGAGGAGGCTGCCGAAGACAGAGCCGTCAATCGCCAGGCCAGAAACAATGACCCGCCTGGAATTCATCAGGGCAAAATCCCAAGGGCCACAGGAATCATTTGAAGCCAGTTTCAAGATCCCCCAGTTACTAGAACAGTTTGGTCAAATTTCAGAACGTGAAAAGATTCAGCCCCGTTTAACAAATTCTGAGCATACCTTCTTTCCGACACATAATCAAAGTTACAGTACAGCATCCAGGACTACGACATACAAGTTTGGTTAAGCAGGTTCGCCACCCTCAAGTCAGCAGCTAGGAGGGTCCTGAATGAAGACAACGTCTGGATTGGGGCACAAAGATGGCTTGTAATGTTAAGACCGGAACAACCGGAGTGGGCAGAGTCCAACACCTAGCCAGCACCATCACGCTGGGAAAAAACAGAGGCTCCGTCCACTACTACAGCATGCCCAAACTGTGCAGGAACTGTGACCAACTAGGCCATCTGGCCGCAGCCTGTACAGCCATCATCTGCAAGATCTGTAAAGCAACCATCCCACCTCAGACTGTACCTCCAGACGCCAATCCTACCTGTGCGGGAAAGGGGACCACTTCTTCAGAACCTGCCCCAGTTCCTATGCCGGCAGGACAAGGGCCAACGCCACCAACCCCATGAACCCAAATCCCAAATCCCAACCCCCAACCCCCAACCCCCTCCACCAGACAACAACAACAATGATGACTCAGACCTTTCCACAAGCACAGCCCAACCCACCACCCAAGATGTCTCAGAAATGGCCCCCACCCCTGTCACCACACAAGAGACCTACCCCTGCTGGCCCCTTCACCTTTGCATCCCCAACAAATCACTTCCTTGTCACCTCCACCCCCTCCAAACCCCTGGTCAAAGGAGAGCCATACAGAGAGGTCATACAAACCCCCTATCCTGACGCCAGCAAACACGACCCGCCGAACCCCCTATCCCTTTCAATAAACTGTCTCCCCAAGACCCCTCACCATACAACCCCCCCAGCCAAACCCCCTATCCCGACGCCAGCAAACACAACCCGCCAAACCCCCTATCCCCTCCGATAAACTGTCTCCCCTCCAGACCCCCTCTGTTACCCCCCCAGTTCATTACTTCCTCTGATAGCTCCTCCCCGTCCCTTACTGTCCCTAATTTCCCACTACCCCTTGACCCCCCTACCATACCTCCTACTGCCCCTGATTCCTCCCCCTGCCCCTTAGCAACCCAGATCCACACCTCTTAGCCCTCCTTACACCTGATCCCGCACACCAGCACACCAGCCAGCCTCAGTCTATACCCCCTGGACCCTCTGATCCATTTTCACCACCCTCACCCCTCCTATCACCCTACATCCCTCCATCTGGACAGGTTAGGGGGCCACCGGACAGTCAGAGGGGAGGCACATCAAGACCCATGAACAGCCAAGGGGAGGGGCCACCATCCAGCACCACCGATCTGCTAGTAGCCCTCATCCAAATCTGCAATGACATGGCCAACACTAGACCTGGACCACCTTCATAACCCATTATACAGGGAAAAGAAGCTGAGTGGGTCCATGTGACAGAGTACAGTATCTCTTATCTCCAAAAAAGGGGACCTCAAGGATCTCTGGAACTGGCGCCCCATTGACCTCCTCTCCGTCGACAACAAAATAATGACCAAGGCCCTCACCAAACAGTTCCAGACACACCTCCCCTCAGCAATAGTCCCAGACCAGACCTGCAGCATCCCCGGTAGGTCCATCATTGACAACCTGCTCCTGGTGAGAGATCTCATCCTGCACTCCCAGGAGCGGAGGTCCACTTTGGGCTTTCTCAGCCTAGACCAGGAGAAAGGTTTTGACAGGGTTAGCCATGGCTTCCTACTGAGGGTGCTAACCAAGATGAACTTCCCCGAACACCTCATCCACTGGACGGAACTATGCTACAGAACATCACAAGCAGAGTTCTGGTAAACAACACCCTCACAGACACATTTCCCATCAGATCCGGCCGACGCCAAGGCTGCCCCTTAGCCCCTCTGCTGTACGTCATCTACCTAGAGCCTTTCCTTCAGAAAATCAGGTCAACACCAGGAATCCCTGGCTATCAGATGCCAGGGGCCCTGGGGGAGAGGCTTAAAGTGGTGGCGTACATAGACGACTACAGTACAGCCACTGGCACTCTCGTCAACAGGTGTAAGAGTGAACTGTACCTGTCACAGGACTGGCATGAGACTATCACCACCTCTTTCCCTGTCAAAACAGAGACCATCAAGCTGCTTGGGGTCACAATCCAGAGGGATCCGCCACGTCCAACAGAAGATCTGCGAATGGAGCGCACGGTTCCTCACAATGACAGGTAAGATCCTGGTCCTGAAGGCAATCGTTCTCCCCATTCTCCTGTACCTAGGCAGGGTGACCAGCAAGAAGATCGAACGCATGATGTTCACCTTTGTCTGGGGAGCCAGATGGAGAGACTCAAGCACCCTGTAAAAAGCAGTTGAGAACGGGGGAAGGGGTTCCTAGACATTCTTAACATCATTAGGGCACAGGGACTATCCAACTTGGTCACCAACATCCACAAGACAGGCAGGATAGCCAGCTACTTTGAACATTACTTTGCCACCCCCATCCTCAGAACCCTCGGACTCAGCACCATCGACCACACTGTGCCCTATTGCTGGGACCCCCCACCAGTGTACAGGACGTGGAGAGATTTTGCCTTCAGGTCATGTCTGCCCACAGCTGGGCTGGCATCTGGAAGTACAAGGACGGATTTAAAATGATGAATGTGCTGTTATACAATACATAGCCTACCACATATTACGCATGGCAGACGAAAATAAAACAAAACTTATTTAATTTGTCTTTGGTATATAATTGGTCTAGCCTTTAGGCCTACTCCAAATTTAACAAATTTGAGTAATCACCTTTGAGTGTGGACTGTATTAGTATGCATACTGGATGGACTGGTTACCTTATGGTCCAAACTTTACATCCATGAGTCTGGGAGAGAATATATAGCCTAGGCTATGCTGTTGATTCATTGATTGTGCAGGGCTGCTTACAGTTACCCTACAATTACAGTGAATTTGTATTTGATTTGAGTAGCCTAGTAATAGGGATTTTTTTTTTCATAATTAATTGGGTGACACATTGCCTTTAGCTATACAGAATATCTCACCTCCTACTCACCTTTTTTCCCCTGCCCCTGTTCCTGCCCATTTGATAATGGGCCACTCTAAATCAAAACTAATTTTACCTATTAGTAAAGACAATATTATATTGAGAATAGTCTGATGGGAGCATAGCCAGATAACATATAGCCAACTCATATTCTATTCTTCTGAAATACATTTTCTTTGTATCATCATTTTCTTTAGACCTGACTAAAATAAATATGGATTCATTGTGATGGTGTATATAACATATATTTATTAGGCTTTTAAATGTAGATGTTCCAATGGCGTACATCAGTGGCTTGAATGCAGCTTTTATGAGTGGAGGCCTGGAGATGCTAAACTTGTTTATGTTAATGAATGGTCAATTACCGTGAGAACGGCAGGCTTTTGCATGGAAGGCTTTTGCATGACAATAGCCAGCTTTTTTTCGGTAGTGTCCTCATGTAAATAGCCTGTTTTTAGTTTTTTTGTCTTTTTCGTATATATTTCTCAATCTCACTTTCCATCCTTTAACTAAATATACTTCCCTGCAACCCGCCTCACCCAATGTGGAACGGATTCTGTTGTTTCTTCATACATTTTTATCCAGAACCTCTGGCTGAAACTAGCCAGCTAACTAGCTACTTGCTATTAGCCACCGTTAGCGGTCTTCACCATTGTCTGTGGCCTGCACTACCTACCAGCCAGCTCTAGCCTGGACAATTGTCGGCCAGTCAGCACAGTCTGCACATCACGCTATCGAGCCAGAGCATATCAGATTTTCTGCCGGAACCACTGAATCACTGGACCTTAACACCGGATCATCGCTAGCCAGCTAACTAGCTACTTGCTATTAGCCACCATTAGCGGTCTTCACCATTGTCCGTGGTCGTGGCCTGCACTACCTACCAGCCAGCTCTAGCCTGGACTATAATTTGGCCAGTCTGCACTGTCTGCACAGCGCGTTATTGACCCAGAACATATCGTTTTTTCTGCCGGAATCACTGAATCACTGGACCTTTAACACCGGATTCTTCGCTACTAGCTAGCTGCAACCAAATGGACGTTGTGGTTGGCTAATCAGCCTTGAGCTAGCCTTGAGCCAGGCCCATCTCCCGGCTATCTACCTCTCTGTCAACTGGACGGGACCTCCTAGTGTTGACACGGAACCCGCCGATCCAACACGACTGGTCTGCCGACGAAATCGTCTGATGTGGTTACAACAGGCTTCCCGTTACGACGTCGACCACGAAGATCCATCTGCTAGCCCCGGCCCGCTAGCACATGCTAGCCATGGCCTCTTGCTCGCTAGTGCTATAGCAGCCCCCGAACTACCTCCGAACTATCCTATTGCTGGTCACCGGACCTTATGATAACTCAGCTATACAGCTGATGCCTGCTGGACTGTTCCTTTTTAAGGTACCACATCCTGTTTATGTTTAGCCTCAGCCCAAACTTTGTCACCATTACCAGCTGTTGTCTTAGCGCTCTCAAATTACACCTGTGATTGCTTTATGCCTCTCTCTCATGTCAATATGCCTTGCTTATTGCTGTTTCGGTTATTTCTTATTGTACTATTTCACTGTAGATCACCCAGCCCAGCTAAACCTGTCTTAGATAGCTCCTTTGTCCCACCCCCCATACACGTGGAGACCGACTCAATCGCACTAGAAGACCAGTACTTAAAGCCTTTAGCCGTATCCTTATTCTACTCCTCCTCTGTTCCTCTGGTGATGTAGAGGTTAACCCAGGCCCTGTAGCCCCAAGTATCACTCCTACTCCCCAGGCGTTATCATTTGTTGACTTCTGTAATCGTAAAAGCCTTGGTTTCTTGCATCCGAAGCCTCCTCCCTAAGTTTGAGTTATTCACTGCGTTAGCACACTCCGCCAACCCTGATGTTATAGCAGTGTCTGAATCCTGGCTTAGGAAGGGCACCAAAAATTCGGAAATTTCCATCCCAAACTACAACATTTTCCATCTTGATAGAACTGCCAAAGGGGGTGGGGTTGCAATCTACTGTAGAGATAGCCTGCAGAGCTCTATCGTACTATCCAGGTCTGTGCCCAAACAGTTTGACCTTCTACTTCAAAAAATCCACCTTTCCAGAAATAAGTCTCTCACTGTTGCCGCTTGCTACAGACCCCCCTCAGCCCCGAGCTGAACCCTGGACACCATATGTGTTCGTGCTGCTTGGTGACCTAAACTGGGATATGCTTAACACCCCGGCCAACCTACAATCTAAACTAGATGCCCTCAATCTCACACAAATTATCAACGAGCCTACCAGGTACAACCCTAAATCTGTAAACATGGGCACCCTCATAGATATCATCCTGCCAAATTTACCCTCATAATACACCTCCGCTGTCTTCAACCAGGATCTCAGTGATCACTGCCTTATTGCCTGCGTCCGTAATGGGTTCCCGGTCAAACGACCACCCCTCATCACTGTCAAACGCTCCCTAAAACACTTTAGCGAGCAGGCCTTTCTAATTGACCTGGCCCGGGAATCCTGAATGGATATTGACCTCATTCCATCAGTAGAGGATGCCTGGTTGTTCTTTAAATTGCTTTCCTCTCAATCTTAAATAAGCATGCCCCATTCAAAAAATTCAGAACTAAGAACAGATATAGCCCCTGGTTCTCCTCAGACTTGACTGCCCTTGACCAGCACAAAAACTTCCTGTGGCGTACTGCATTAGCATCGAACAGCCCCCGCGATATGCAACTTTTTAGGGAAGTCAGGAACCAATATACACAATCAGTTAGGAAAGCAAAGGCTAGCTTTTTCAAACAGAAATTTGCATCCTGTACCACTAACTCCAAAAAGTTTTGGGACACTGTAAAGTCCATGGAAAATAAGAGCATCTCCTCCCAACTGCCCACTGCACTGAGGCTAGGAAACACTGTCACCACCGATAAATCTACAATAATCGAAAATTTCAACTAGCATTTTGCTACAGCTGGCCATGCTTTCCACCTGGCTACCACTAACCCGGCCACCAGCTCTGCACCCTCCGCTGCAACTTGCCCATGCCCCCCCGCTTCTCCTTCACACAAATTCAGATAGCTGATGTTCTGAAAGAGCGGAAAAATCTGGACCCCTACAAATCAGCTGGGCTAGACAATCTGGACCCTTTCTTTCTAAAATTAGCCGCCGAAATTGTCGCAACCCCTATTACTAGCCTGTTCAACCTCTCTTTCGTAACGTCTGAGATCCCCAGAGATTTGAAAGCTGCTGCGGTCATCCCCCTCTTCAAAGGGGGTGACACTCTAGATCCAAACTGTTATAGACCTATTTCCATCCTGCCCTGCCTTTCGAAAGTATTTGAAAGCCAAGTTAACAAACAGATCACCGACCATTTCGAATCCCACAGTACCTTCTCCGCTATGCAATCCGGTTTCCGAGCTGGTCATGGGTGCACCTCAGCCATGCTCAAGGTCCTAAACGATATTATAAACGTGATTGATAAAAGACAGTACTGCGCAGCCGTCTTCATCGACCTGGCCAAGGCTTTCGACTCTGTCAACCACCGCATTCTTATTGGCAGACTAAATAGCCTTGGTTTCTCTAATGACTGCCTCGCCTGGTTCACCAACTACTTCTCAGATAGAGTTGTTTGGACCTCTGGCCGTCTCTATGGGGGTGCCACAGGGTTCAATTTTCGGGCCGACTCTATTCTGTGTGTATATCAATGATGTCGCTCTTGCTGCTGGTGACGCTCGGATCCACCTCTATGCGGACGACACCATTTTGTATACATCTGGCCCTTCATTGGACACTGTGTTAACAAACCTCCAAACGAGCTTCAACGCCATACAACACTCCTTCCGTAGCCTCCAACTGCTCTTAAACACTAGTAAATCTAAATGCATGCTCTTCAACCGAAAGCTGCTTGCACCCGCCCACCCGACTAGTATCACTACTCTCGGCGGGTCTGACCTAGAGTATGTGGACAACTACAAATACCTAGGTGTCTGGTTAGACTGTAAACTGTCCTTCCAGACTCACATTAAGCATCTCCAATTAAAAGTTAGATCTAGAATCGGCTTTCTATTTCGCAACAAAGCCTCCTTCACTCATGCTGTCAAACATGCCCTCGTAAAACTGACTATCCTACCGATCCTTGACTTTGGCGATGTCATTTACAAAATAGCCTCCAACACTCTACTCAGCAAATTGGATGTAGTCTATCACAGTGCCATCCGTTTTGTCACCAAAGCCCCATATACTACCCACCATTGTGACCTGTATGCTCTTGTTGGCTGGCCCTCACTACATATTCGTCGCCAAACCCACTGGCTCCAGGTCATCTATAAATCACTGCTAGGCAAATCCCCGTCTTATCTTAGCTCACTGGTCACAATAGCAACACCCACCCGTAGTCTGCGCTCCAGCAGGTATATCTCACTGGTCATCCCCAAAGCCAACACCTCCTTTGGCCGCCATTCCTTTTCAGTTTTCTGCTACCAATGACTGGAACGAACTGCAAAAATCTCTGAAGCTGGAGACTCTTATCTCCCTCACTAACTTTAAGTGTCAGTTGTCAGAGCAGCTTACCAATCACTGCACCTGTACACAGCCTTTCTGAAATTAGCCCACCCAACTACCTCATCCCCATATTGTTATTTATTTTGCTAATTTGCACCCCAGTATCTCTATTTGCACATCATCTTTTGCCCATCCATCATTCCAGTGTTAATACGAAATTGTAACTATTTTGCATTATGGCCTATTTATTGCCTTACCTCCATAACATACTACATTCGCACACACTGTATATATATTTTCTGTTGTATTTTTGACTTTATGTTTTGTTTACCCCATATGTAACTCTGTGTTGTTGTTTTTATCGCACTGCTTTGCTTTATCTTGGCCAGGTCGCAGTTGTAAATGAGAACTTGTTCTCAACTGGCTTACCTGGTTAAATAAAGGTGAGAAAAAAAAAAGTAAAAAAAAAAAGATGTGTATGAAAGAAGTATGAAAATGTATGCACTCACTACTGTAAGTCGCTGTGGATAAGAGTGTCTGCTAAATTACGTTAATGTAAATGTAAGTAGGCCTGTACAAAGTTTCACGTTTTTATTGTCATGTGCACAAGTACAGTGAAATTGCATTTTTGCTTGCTCTTTCCCAACAATGCAGTAATTAATATTAGTAGTAGGCTACCATAAAAAGTAGAACAAAAACACACAAGAAATAGAACTGTAAGTACTGTATTATTATTAATTTTTATAGTCTGCCCTACAATGTTTCAAAGTTCACGGGCAGTCCATCATATTTACTGTAGGTTGGGGGAAAAGTCGATATAAAACATTGTTGAATTCAAACATTCTGCTGACAGGTCCATGATAATTTCCATTGTCTTCTCCTTCAGAAACTGACACAGTCCTTTTCCAGATGCAGCATAATTTACTGTTTAAGATTAAAACATTCTGCTAACACAGTAAATAGACTGGTAGGTTATGTAAAATATTTGACAATATGGGTAGGCTACAGTAGACAGGAGCGCAACATCAGAGCCTTTACCAAGGCAGGACATATAAACCCAATAATCTATAAATAAAGGAAATATTGAACAACAATTCATATTTTGCATGCTGTGGCCTAATGCCAAATTATACAGCAAATAAAGGCTATTATTGTCAACATAAAAGGTGAACGGAGGCATTTTCCAGTCTGAGTTTTAATGCTCATTCAAGCGTGCACACTTTAACTACAGGATATAACTAGAAACATGCATATGTATGGCGTGCGCCAAGTTGATAAATCTCAATATTTTTGTATGTGTACAGACTTTTCAGAACAGGCACACGCAGACATTTTAGTGAAATTTACGCAATGGTTATAAATGAGGCCCCAGGGCACTACTACAACACGCTGACCCAAGCGCTCCTGTTGAACACTCAAACACAGTGAATAGTGGCTTATGGAGGTTATTAAGAATATAGGCACTGCCACTCTGAACTTTACATGTGATAAGAGCTCTTCATCTCAAACTGAATCCAGACAAATGTCCGGACAGAAGTCCAGTATGTGGGCCATCTACTCACAGACACAGGTGTCAAGCCTGATCCTGGCAAAACAGAGGCAGTCCACCTGATGCCAACCACAGAGGAAGAACGGGCTCCAGCGGATACTGTGAATGACAAGCTACCTATCCAAATTCATCCCATGCTACAGTAAGGTAACTGCTCCCTTGTGTGAACTTCTATGTGGAATGGTGTTGGCTTGAACATCACACTGCTGCGTTTACTAAGCTGAAGGAGCTTGTGACCAGTCCACCTGTACTACAGTACTTCAACGTACATCAGCCAGTCGTGTTGTCTGCAGACACCTCTCACATGGACTTGGTGCTGTGTGTTTGCAGAATGCTATGCCTGTTGCCTTCACATCCAGGGCCCTCACTGAGACAGATTGAAAAAAGATCCTGGCTCTGGTCTTCGCATGAAATAAATTCTAAGACTACATCTACGGTTGGCCTGTGACTGTTGAAACTGACCAACAGCCATTAATCACCACCCTGAGCAAGCCCCTCCACACAGAATCAGCATGCCTGCAGAAGATGATGCTCAAACAGCAGCACTATGACAAACGAGGTAAAGAGCTCAATGTGGCAGACACCCTATCTCGTGCACACCTGCCCTTAACCGACCATTCAGAGTCAAATGAAGAGTACGACATCATGACTGTGGAGGTGCTCTCATCTCAAAGAGTTGAGGAACTCCGGCGTGAAACACATGCAGGCTCCTCTCTGATATCGTCATCGTCATTTTAAGTACTTTTTCCTAAATCAATTTAGTTAAAACGTTAAATAAACTGTCCAAACAACAAGAAATCAATCAAACATAAGCTAATAAAAAAAAGTCTGATATAATCTGCCTAGAAATTAGTAAGTCTACCAAAAAAATGTATATAGATCTTTTTATTTTGGAAGAGTGGGCCTATGCTATCGTGATTTGGAGTGTTCCTTACTTGGTTGGTCTGGTGGAGAGGTTGACGGTGTGTTTGTGTCTTTGTGTTGGGGGAGGGGAAGGGGTGGGGTCTGGGCTGGGCTGGGCTGGGCTGGCAGTTGCTGGATGGAGGTGGCTGTCGTGGTTGGTGGGTGCTGTGTCCAGGGTTGGTGCTGGTATTGGGGCTGGGAAAGCCTGGGTTGGTGCTGGTGTTGAGGCCGGGCCGGGCCGGGCTGGAAATCGTGCTAGAAACCAGGGCTTGGTGCTGGGTTTGGTACTGCGACTGGGCACCGGGGAAAAAACAGGAACCGGGAACAAGGAACTGGGAACTATGTTGGCGCTGGTGCTGGGACTGGTATGGGATCTGCAGAGGGGAGGAAGGACAACCTGAGGAGCGGGCAGACCCACAAGGAAGCCCTAGACCCGGAGCTAAATGGTGGCATTCCCCTGTGGTCTCCTTGCTCTGGGTGAAGGTTAGATCTTTGGACCCTCCTCTGCGCCCCTTTTGATGTGGTATGAATGGTTCCTGGTTCTGGTCTGGGTCTAGTTCTGTGAGAGGGATAGGTGTAGCGGGAGGAAGGGGGAAAAGGATGGAGAGAGCAGGGGGAGGTGGAGGGTATGTCCATCGGCCTGGGCTGGTGCTGGAGGAGAAGCAATGTGGCGGCAAGGCTGGATGCTGGAGGACAGAGGGAACAAACAGGGCCCAAACCCATGAAGCACTCACAAACAGTTGGTAGGTGTGTTCAGTGAGAGTGCGTCCGTGGGGGCAGTTCTCTGTACATACCTCATGCCATCTATGGATGGATTCCCTAGTGAAGAGGCAACCATGAAGTAATCTAGGGTGTGTCTTTCTGTTCTGAGTGTATTGTCAAGATCATGGTGATGGGTTATTGGAGGGGTCCAGTTCCGGGTTTGCCTCTAGTGGGTCGTTTTTGTGTTTGGGTGATTCTTGGCTGTTCACAGGTCTTGGCGTGCCTGCCCACCGACAGCCTGATGGCCCCCTTTACTGACTTGGTAATAATAATATAATAATAATAATATGTCATTTAGCAGATGCTTTTATCCAAAGCGACTTACAGTCATGTGTGCATACATTTTTACGTATGGGTGGTCCCAGGGATCGAACCCACTACCCTGGCGTTACAAGCGCCATGCTTTACCAATTGAGCTACAGAGGACCATAGAATTGGGGGTGCTGGGAAGGGTGCCGGCGAAAGAACTAGGCAGGTTCTGAAGGAGTGGACCCCTTTCCCACACAGGTTGCAGGGGCATGTGAAGGTGCAGTCTGAGGTGAGATGTTTGTTTTTACAGATCGTACAGATGATGGCTGTGCAGGCTGTGGCCAGATGTCCCAGTTGGCTGGAGTTCCTGCACAGTTTGGGCATGCTGTTGTAATGGACGAAGCCCCTGTTGTTCCCCAGCTTGCTGGTGCATGGGCATTATGCTTACATTGTTACGTGTGAGTAGTTACTAAGAAGGGGGATTTAGAATGTGTTGTTGTGTACAGTTGCCTAGTTACATGGTCATCACTAGAGGATAATGGATAGGTCACACAGGCACTCAGATGGATTTTGGTTGAGTCGTGCTGTGTCCCCCACACAGCTGTGCAGGCCAAGCATGTCCCTATAGTATACAGACACAGCCCGCGCATCACAACTGGTAGAATAAACAACTGGTAGTTTGAGTTGCAAAAAATTGAATATAGCATTGTTGATAAAGTTCGGAATGACACAATTTCAAGTGTACAACATCTGGAGACCTTCATCACTATACAGAGAGCGTGTCAGTTTCTAAAAGGACGTATTTGGGTGTTACATGTCTTTTATGTGCCCTGATACTGCACAATGAGCAATGAGGAAGTGAATCGCGGCTGGGGTAAATTTATCAAAAACAAATCACAAAAAAAGTGTCTGGACCCTTCTGTAACATGCCATTTAAATCAAAAATAGAAAATTCTCCTTTAACACTGTTCGGTGTTAATATGGGTCCACAGACTCAACACATTCAGTGTTAATTTAAAACTCTCAGTGTAAATTATTATACATATTTTTTACTGGAAAATTTGCTGTGTATAAATGATCGCTGGTCATTACTCTCATATGAAGAGACAAGGTCGGCATCCCAAATGGCACCCTGTTAACTACTGTATATAGTGCACTATTTTTATCCAGGGCCCATAGGGCTCTGGTCAATAGCAGTGCACTATGTAGGGAAAAGTGCCCCATTTGGGATGTCACAAAATAAACAAAGTACTTGATATACGTTTCAGTTCCAAGTGGCTCTATGTGCTTCAACAGCACGATAATATACAATACCATACTTTACTGTCCATTTGCTTGGACACTCAACAATGCAATTACTGTGATGTTCATGCAATGCAGGGTTGTT